>NW_005370500.1:1134141-1145166 GCF_000412655.1 Myotis brandtii | reverse complement strand
CAACCAAAGACCTTGTATGCATATATGCATAACCATCAACACAGATAATATGGTGCTGAAGGCCTGGGGCAGGGGGTGGGGGGCGGGGTAGGCTAGAGGAGGTCAACAGGGGAAAGAGGGACCTAGGTAATACTTTCAACAATAGAGGACGCTCTATGTGTCACTGCATCCACTGCTCACATCAACCCCAGATCAGTGGCGCTGTGTTGTGCTCATGCTACAGACATGGGAGCCGTAGAGAAGGCTGTGATTGCAGCGTCTGGAGCCAGGCGGCCTGGGTTCAGTTCCCGACTCGCCATTTAGCGCTGGGCAAACCCTAACATTTCGTGCTTTGGTGTCCTGGTCCTTGTCTGCAGAGGGAAGCGGTGTATATGTATCAATTAAATGAGTTGGTGCATATGAAGGGACAGGCCAAGAAGCACTGGGTAAATGTCAGCTGTCATTGTTGAGAACTAACCCAGCTACTCGCCTACAGAAGGAGAAACTGAGATCTAGAAAGGAAATCCGTCTCCTTCCAGGTCACGCAGAGGGTCTGTGGCAAGTGCAGGGCCAGGGGTCCCCCTGTCCTGGCCCCTGAGTTCACGTCACTGCACCGTGGGCCCTTCTGAAGATTTCAGTCCCCAAGATCTAGAAAGGAAATCCGTCTCCTTCCAGGTCACGCAGAGGGTCTGTGGCAAGTGCAGGGCCAGGGGTTCACGTCACTGCACCGTGGGCCCTTTTGAAGATTTCAGTCCCCGAAACGCCATCAGCCCAGCAGTGGGCAATGCGCCCCAGACCTCCGTGCTCATTGATTTATCCATTTTCCATCCACTGTGAAGTCCGGCCTCCGGGAGCAGAAAGCTGTCCCAGCCACTGTGGGGTTTTTCCCTCTCCCGAGGCTGCAGATGGTGGGGAGGTCCCCATCCTGGGGTTCATCACGCGCTGCTATGGCTTTCCTGGCAGCGGCCCTGGCTCCCTGGAAATCCATCAGGTCATGTATTTATTACTTGCTCCTTCCATTTGTGAGTCAGCTGTGGAACAGGCGAGGCAGGAGAGGCACCGAGAAGGAAGGTTATGGCTCTGTTTACTTTTCCAAGTGCTGTTTTCCCGGCTGCCTCGCAATCGACACTCCACAGCCACACCACAGCCTGTGATTAACCAGAGCGCTTTTTCAGATAACCACCCATTTTCCATCCACTGTGAAGTCCGGCCTCCGGGAGCGGAAAGCCGTCCCAGCCACTGTGGGGGTTCCTCCCACTCTGAGGCGGCAGATGGGGGGGAGGTCTCCGTCTTGGGGTTCATCACGCGCTGCTCTGACTTTCCTGGCAGCCACCCTCCTGTGGCCCTGGCTCCCTGGAAATCCATCAAGCCATGTATTTATGACTTGCTCCTTCCATGTGTGCGTCAGCTGTGGAACAGGTGAGGCCATGTGCCCCCTTCACGCCGCAGGAAATGCACCGAGAAGGAAGGTTATGGCTCTGTTTGCTTTGCCGAGTGCTGTTTTCCCGGCTGCCTCCCAGTCAACACTCCACAGCCACACCACAGCCTGTGATTAACCGGAGCGCTTTTTCAGATAACCACCAAAGTGCCGCTCTGTGACACAGGGCCTCGGCAGAGGCGCAAAGACAAATGCTAATTCTGAAATTAAGTTGCTGTCTCCCGGCTTGCCTAAGACAACGGGACCGGAGAACGGGAGTGAGTGATAGGAAGTGATGATGGAACCATTCACGTTGACATTGAAGAAAGACAGATGTCACCACCGTAGAATTAACATTCACTGTGCGTTTATCATATGCCAGACACAAAGCATTCCATTGATACAGATGTCTTCAGTATCTCCGCTTCACAAGGGGGGAAACTGAGGCTGAGAGAGGCCCAGGAACTGGGTATCCAAGTCACATTGGGTACAAGGGGGAGGCCGCGGTATGAACCCAGGCATGCTGGCTCTGAAGCCCAGGGGCTTGGGTGCTGTGTAAACCACTCCTGGCCTGTGCAAAGGGACATGGCCTTTCCCAGATCTGCAGGTAACTTCCAGTAACCAGTTACCTGTCTAACAGATATTAACTAACCAGAGGTCGTTAGCCACTATGAGGTGGGCACCCCCAAACCACCTAGAACCGTTGGTCAGCAAACTGTGGCTCGTGAGCCACATGCAGCTCTTTGGCCCCTGAGTGTGGCTCTTCCTAAGCCTTAGGAGTACCATAATTAAGTTAATAACAATGTACCTACCTATATAGTTTAAGCTTAAAAAATTTGGCTCTCAAAAGAAATTTCAATCATTGTACTGTTGATATTTGGCTCTGTTGACTAATGAATTTGCTGACCACTGATCTAGAACCCCCTTTGCTTCCTTGGGAGAATGGGCTCAGACATTCCTGGAGGAGGAAATCGGGCCAGTTCTGAAGGAAAGACTGGTACAGACATCAGTTGGGGAATGTAGGGGAAGTGCAGCATTTCCCTTCCTGGTTACTGAGACCAAGTCAGACAGGAGGACCATGTTGCTCAGTGGTTAGGGTGTTACCAGACCTCGGTTTAAAGCCCAATGTCACCTCTCATGGGCTAGGCGGCTCCTGGGGCAAGTGACACAATCTCTCCAGGAATGTTCTCCTCTGCGTGTAAAGTGGAGAAAAGAATCATATCTAGCACCTGGGGTTCTGTAAGGATTAAACAAAGATCTCAGTCATTCCACTGAAGTTCCGAGTTTGCTTGCAGAAATTCGGCTGCAGGCTGCTCCCTGCTCTGAGCTGCTGTCAGAGGTTGTCATCACCGAGGGTTCCTGGCCTCGAGAATCCCCACAGCCACCCATGGAAATCCCTCTGGTGGAGCCCAAGCCATCTGCACCGACTCCCCAACTCCCCGACAGAACAGATCCCATAAAGCCCGCACGTCACGTGATCTCACTCACGTGGAATCTAATGAACAAGTAAACTGGTAAAATATATCCAGAGACATAGAAGCATGGATAACCCATGGACACAGACAATAGGGCGGTGAAGGCCTGGGGCTGCGGGCGGTGGTGGGCTAGAAGAGGTCAATGGGGGAAAGAGGGGGGCATATGTAATACTTTCAACAATAAAGATTTTTTTTAAAAAAGAGTAAAGGAGCCCTGGCTGGTGTTGAGCATTGGCCCAGGAACCAAAGAGTCCTAGGTTCAGTTTCTAGTCAAGGGCATGTACCTGGGTTGTGGGTTCCATTCCTGTCCCAGTCGGGGCACATGCAGGAGGCAACCAATCGATTGAGGGAGATGTTTCTCTCTCTCTCTCTCTCTCTCTCTCCCCCTCCCTTCCACTCTCTCTTAAAAAAAAATCAATGGAAAAAAATATCCTCTGGTGAGGATAAACAACAACAAAAAAGAGTAAAGGAATTGGTTGTTACAGAACAGTCATGGGGCTGTAAAGTACAGCATAGAGAACACAGTCAGTAATATTCTAATGACTCAGCATGGTGCTGGATGGGTGCAGGATTTAATGCCTGGTCACAGGGGTGTACACCTGAAACTAATATAATGATGTATGTCAACTGTAATTGAAAATTAAAAATGATTTTAAAAATTTAATTTAAAAAATAATAAATCCCAGAGCAAGCGCTGTGCACGATGCTGAGGCAAACAGCATCTGCTCATATGATTTCCATCGTGAAATACAAGCTGATTTCCTAATCGGGAGTTTGAACAAAGCAGGTAACAGAGGCATACTGACAGAACATTCTCTTTCCCAGCATTCCTCACGCCGATGGCCCGAGATCACCTGGGGTCAAGTCACTTATGCCTGTCCCAGTTCTCCATGAAATACGGTAGTTTGTGCAAAGCCTGCCTGCAGCAATGACCTTAGCGGGGTGAGCACCTCACCAAAGCCAGGCATCAAGCTAAGCACTCCGTAAACAGGAGCACGTCGCCCTCAAGTAGAAATGGGAACTATTTCCACTTCGCTGTGAGGATGCCGTGACTCCGAAAAGGCCGTTTCTTGCCCCAACCACACTCCCTGAAGGGAACAGCACTGAGCTTCCAGCCATCGTGGGCTGGTCACAGAGCCAAGATCACGGCTGTTCTGCTGGGGGTCAGAACCTGTCTGCAGAAGGAAGGGCCTGCTGCCTACACAATTCATCCTTCATAAAAAGTGGAATTCACCCCCAGAATCCCAGGGGCCAGACCAGAAGCCCCTAGTAACAGTCTGCACCCTCTAGGTTCCTAAAACCCGCCATGCCGCCAACTCGAGAGGCGCCTGCCTCAGGCACGTGGCCACCTGTGAGGACTGGCATAACCTGCCTTTGTTGTTACCCAAAGTCGACACTTTTTTATATAATCGCTGCAGTAGACAGGGTCTTGAGTTGGAAAGGGCAGAACCCAACCCAACCTGGTTAAGAGAGAAAAATATTCCATGAGTAGGTTGGCACGGACCATTGGGAAGTCCAGGGACAGAGGCAGAGACAGATCCAGGCCCGAAAGTAGTTCCCTGACATTGACCCTTGACCCTGCCTTCTCGGTGTCAGCTTTTCCTCCCCATGGTCAATGGCAACCGTGAGGTCTAGGCAGTTCCCAGCAGCTGGGCCATCCCAGATGAAACGAGCTTGTGGCCCTCAGTGGTCCAGCAGAGATCCCAGGTTGCTTTTCATTGGTCCATTTGGGGGGGTCACATGCTAGCTCCTGCACCAATGACTTTCTGGGACAAGGAAGTGCGGTCATTTGATTGGACAGATCTGGGTCATGTGAGCACCCCTGGAGCCTGAGGACAGGAAAGCCCCACCCCAAGGGCCTAGAAGGAGTGGTAGAGGTGGCCGCCCAAATGTAAATCGACGGACGGCCAGCAGCAGAGGACGCAGCATGAGATGCCCAACAAGAGCCCCGGACGCCCACTGTCTAACTCTCTTTTCCTCCCTCTCCCAGTCAAAGGGCACCTCATGTCCTTGCTCTGTCCTCTGGCCCATTTTCCTGACCTCGTTCTGTGACAGGAGAGCAGCACAAGACCATGCAGGAAGTGGTAAAACTCCAGGATAGGATAATGGAGGAGGGGGAGGAAGGGAGGGAAATGGCCATTCTTTTTCCCCACGTTTGCAGCGGCGCAGGGTCTCGGGTTTATGGGTATACATTAAGGAAGCTTTGCATGAGGGCTGCTTTATGTGCAAAAGCATTTAAGCAAGGAGGCACTTGGCTGCTCCCTCTAAATGAAAAATTTCAATTAGTCTGAAGAAGTTAATTACACCATCCTTTAATAACTACACCGTGATTCCACAAATCCTCTATTAATTGATTCATCCATATGAGCCCCACCCCCTCCCAACCAAGAATCGGCAAACAGAGAAAGAGGCAGCACTGGGGGAAAGACAACGTTAAGCTGTGCTGTGTCGTCTGCTGCCAGGCAAGGCAGAGAAGACAGCATGGGGAGCACTGGAGGCGTGACCAGAGAGGTTTGGGAAGTTTGTCCTAAGGAACTAACGAATAAGGAGCTTTCCCAGCTGGCTGCAGCCAGGGGTGCTGGCAGGTGTCCAGCTACAGCCTGGGCAATGCTGGCAGGTGTGTCTGGCCGTTGCAGCAACTCAAAGAGAAAGCAAGTCCATGGAGCTTGGTCCAGACAATTAAAAAAACGCTACTGGCTCCACATTCCCCACCCCAAGGTGGACTGGGAAGATGCGACACACAGCAGCTTCCGTGGGAGAGAGAAGGTCACTAACATGGAAGTCAGAAGCGGGGCATTCCAGACCAGGCTTTGAAAGCAATGACTTTCCATCCTGAAGCTCACAGTGTAGGCCCCACAAGACAGACATCAGACCCTGCTCGGCCAGGGCTGGCTGCGTGGCCTGGGGCCAAACTGCTTTGACTCTGCTCCCCCACCTACTCCATGGAAGAAATAAGCACCTATGTCATAGGCGTCTCACAACAGTGAAGTTAGATGATGCACATAAAGTGTTTAAGCAGTGGTTTGGAACATAGTAAGAATTCAATAAACATACCATTGTATTCATCAGCCGTTACCCTAACCATGTTGCAGAACAAGCCACTTCCGAAACTCAGGGACATCCAACAATAAGCGTTTATTTCTCCTGCACATATCCCAGGTTAGCTGGAATTCCGTGGGCATGGTTTCAGGATGCAGGTGGCCCCTGGTCTGCATCACACGTCTCTCACCCTCCTCACACAGGGAGCTACGGAGGCAAGGGCACACATGGAGATATGCAATAGCTTAGGGGGGCAGCTCTAACCCCGGAAGGACATTTCAGAATGGCTCACATCCCCTAACTTCCCATTGGCCAAAACAAGTCACATGGCCAAAACCCAAGCCAAGGGCAGGGAAATGTATTCCACACAGTGGGGTGGGAGGGAAGGAATTGTATTTGCCAAATAACTTTCTGATCCAGCACAACCACCTATGAGCACACAATGACTGAAAAACAAGTTAACCCTTTGCCCTCCATAAGCGTCTATGGCATGAGGGATGGTTTCCATTTTGGACGCGTGGCAGTTTCCTGGTTAAGATATGGTGAGTGTCAGATGAGTGTTTATTATGAACTGAATTATGTTCCCCCAAAATTCACATATTGAAGCTCTAACCCCCAATTGGCTGCATTTGGAGATGGGCCTGTAAAGAGATAATGAAGGTTAAATGAAGTCGTAAGGATGCCCCTAATCTAATGAGACTCCTGTCCTATAGGAAGAGGAGGACACACCAGATGCGTGCTCACAGAGAAAGGCCGTGAGGACACAGCAGGAAGGCGGCCACCTGCAAGCCAAGGAGAAGCAACCCTCTGCCTCCTTGATCTTGAACGTCCAGCCTCCGGAACTGTGAGAAGTAAGTCTCACTTGCCTACTGCACCCAGTCCATGGCATTCTGTCACAGCAACTGTAGCCAACGAACACAGTGGTAGAGAAAATAAAGATTGCTTAGAAAGAGGAGGAACCAAATTTCATGGAGAAGACATTATCTGGTTAAAAGAGAAGAGGGATTTCAATGGGTAAAGATGGGATTAGAGAGGAGGAGGTTCTAGACCAGTGATGGTGAACCTTTTGAGCTCGGCGTGTCAGCATTTTGAAAAACCCTAACTTAACTCTGGTGCCGTGTCACATATAGAAATTTTTTGATATTTGCAACCATAGTAAAACAAAGACTTATATTTTTGATATTTATTTTATATATTTAAATGCCATTTAACAAAGAAAAATCAACCAAAAAAATGAGTTCGCGTGTCACCTCTGACACGCGTGTCATAGGTTCGCCATCACTGTAATCTAGACACAATCAACAGCCTTGGCCACGGTTCTGAAGAGGGACAGACAGACAATAGCTAACACTTTACTGTGCTTGGTTGCAGACACTACATTAGGCTCTTCACATCTACACAGTTTTTATCCTCAGAACAACCATGAGAAGTGCATGCTATTAGCTGCCTGCGTGTTAAGGAGGGAGAAACAGGTTTGGGAAGATGAAGGTTAACATCCAAGGACATCATGCAGCAGAACTGAAACATCTCAGCAATTCCCACTCCTTGGTTGCTTTTAGCTGAGACTCTGGAAAGCAAACTCCATGGCTTAAGGATGAGAAAATGAAGTCCTGAAAAAGCAGACCAATAGTGAAGGAAGAAAACAAATGTTCCCCCAAGACTGTAGAGTAAGAGAGAAAAAAGAAAGAGAGGGAGAGAGGCAGGCTCTCTCTTCCTGCTGTCCATTCAACATAACAAAAATGGCAGCTAAGAGTTATCAGGAACATAGCATGTGCCAGGCACTGTGCAAAGCATTGTATAACGCCCCCATTCTATAATCACTGCCTGCGTGTTAAGGAGGGAGAAACAGGTTTGGGAAGATGAAGGTTAACATCCAAGGACATCATGCAGCAGAACTGAAACATCTCAGCAATTCCCACTCCTTGGTTGCTTTTAGCTGAGACTCTGGAAAGCAAACTCCATGGCCTAAGGATGAGAAAACAAAGTCCTGAAAAAGCAGACCGATAGTGAAGGAAGAAAACAAATGTTCCCCCAAGGCAGGAAGAACTGTAGAGTAAGAAAGAAAAAAAGAAAGAGAGGGAGAGAGGCAGGCTCTCTCTTCCTGCTGTCCATTCAACATAACAAAAATGGCAGCTAAGAGTTATCAGGAACATAGCATGTGCCAGGCACTGTGCAAAGCATTGTATAACGCCCCCATTCTATAATCAATTGATTTGATCAGCACAGGAGCCCTGTGAGGTATGTGCTAAAAGTGTCCCCATTCTGCAGATGAGAAAACTGAGCCATGCCGTGCCTACAGTGAGCAGCAGAGGCCAGGACTGGAATCCAGGCAATCTGAATGCAGTCTGTGCTCCCAACTCCTGTGTGTTCTCCGACCTCTTATCTGCTGAAATGCATTTGAGGAATTCATTTACCTTGCCAAAGAATTGCTTGCATTTTGCTTCTTCTCTATTTGGAAAGCAGCAGTGGTCCCCACTGCCCTCAGGACCAACTCCAAAATCATTACCTTGTCATTCAAGGTCAGGTTCAATCTGTTTCCATTTGACATTGGCAGCTTTCATCTCTGTCGAAGTGATATGCTCACCCATACCCCAAAGTCATCCCTTACCCCCAAGCCCCACTCATCCATAATTTGTGAGCTCCACTCAGTAGCCACCTCCTATCTGAGCCCTTCTCTGGTTGCCCAAGTGGAAGGACTTGGCTGCAGCAGGAGTTTCTGGCTCACTGGGGTCTCCTCATCCTCTTCCATTAGTGTCGCTTACTTGACTGGGGTATAGAAAGCTCACTGCTGTTAAGGGGATAGAAGGAAAGGCCATCCCTGTTCTCATAGATTTCTCCATGGGCTCTGAGGCAGAGACTAGCACACAGGTTGACAGTAACACCCAATGAGGCCTGCTTGAACCACTGACATCCAGGCCTCTGGACCCAAATTGTCGGGACTGTCTCACAAAGTCAGAGGACCCCAGCATTGCACATCCTGTATAATAAAAAGCTAATATGCAAATTGACTGAATGGTAGAACGACCAGTTGCTATGATGCACATTGACCACCAGGGGGCAGATGCTCAACGCAGGGGTCAGTGTGCTCCCACAGGGTGAGCACCGCTGAGCCAGAAGCTGGGCTCACAGCTGGCGAGCACAACAGTGGTGGCGGGAGCCTCTCCCACCTCCACCGCAGTGCTAAGGACCCCTCAGGGGATATCAAGCCTACACTGGCAGGCGGACATCCCCCAAGGGGTCCAGGACTGCAAAAGGGCACAGGCTGGGCTGAATGACCCCCTCTGCCCCCCCAGTGCACGAATGTCCTGCATTGGGCCTCTAGTACCTTCATAAATGCATACATTTTGGTAAGATAACCAATTAGAACTCTCATCAGATTCTTATTCCTTGCTTACTGCTCCTCTTTTTCTCTCCCTTTACCTTAAGAGACAATGCCAGGGACCCTCCCCTGCCCAAGGGAACTGAGTAGCACTGGGGGTGTCGAGAACAATGATAATTCATCACAGAGACCCTCAGAAAGATCTGTAAGAGTAGCTCTTCATGGAAACCTTATAAATCTTGGGGCAACAACAGTGGTGGCGGGAGCCTCTCCCACCTCCACCGTAGTGCTAAGGACCCTCGGGGAATGTCCAGCCTACACGGGCAGGCGGACATCCCCCAAGGGATCCTGGACTGCAAAAGGGCACAGGCTGGGCTGAATGACCCCCTCCCACCCCAGTGCACAAATGTCGTGCATTGGGCCTCTAGTACCTTCATAAAAGCATACATTTTGGTGAGATGACCAATTAGAAACCCCATCAGATTATCTTCTCATTCAATTCTTATTCCTTGCTTACTGCTCCTCTTTTTCCCTCCCTTTACCTTAAGAGACAATGCCAGGGACACCTCCGCGCTCCCCTCCCCTGCCCAAGGGAACTGAGTAGCACTGGGGGTGTCGAGAACAATGATAATTCATCACAGAGACCCTCAGAAAGATCTGTAAGAGTAGCTCTTCATGGAAACCTTATAAATCTTGGGGCACATACGGTTCAGTCTCAGAACAGTGTCAAATTGAGGCAGCATGGTTTAGCACCGAAATGCAACTAATACAAATGCCATTCTTTACTGACAGCTCTCCAATTATACAGAAAAGGACCCAAACACAGTTTAAGCCTCCTTTATTCTCCTCTCCACCCTGAAGGAAGGAGGTAGAGAATTTATCTGATTGGGAATTTATCTGATAACATCTGGGAGGAAGAGCAGAACAGAACGAGAGAGAGAAACCACATCTGGCAGGTCCTGGAGAGCGTGTCTGGCTATGGCCTTTGAGAGGCTCCGTCCCCCCCCCCCCCCCCCCCCCCCCCCCCGCAAAAGAACTGAGAAGCATTGGGGGTGTCGAGAACAATAATTCATCACGGAGACCCTCAGAAGGATCTGTAAGAGTTCTTCATGGAAACCTTATAAATCTTGGGGTACATACGGTTCAGTCTCAGAGTCAAATTGAATTGAGGCAGCATGGTTTAGCACCAAAATGCAACTAATACAAATGCCATTCTTTACTGACAGCTCTCCAATTATATGGAAAAGGACCCAAACGCAGTTTAAGCCTCCTTTATTCTCCTCTCCACCCTGAAGGAAGGAGGTAGAGAATTTATCTGATTGGGAATTTATCTGAACTGATAAAATCTGGAGGGAAGAGCAGAGCAGAACGAGAGAGAGAAACCACGCCTGGCCGGTCCTGGCTATGGCCTTTGAGAGGCTCCATGGGAGCATGAGGAATGAGAACAGGGAGTGGAGGGAAGAAGTTGGTAGAGGCCTTCTTGTGAGCTATAAACTAACACCTTCGTTTTCTCTTACAAATGCACTTATGCACTAAAGTCTATTCTTCACTTGGTCTGGAATACACGTCTGGAATTCAATCTGCATTTTAAGTGAGCCACAGAGACAACCCTGCATTTATTTGGGTCACATTTTAAATCCTGGACCCCAAGGGCACAGCACTGTGGTCAGCCCTGGGGTTTCAGTCTGGCTGCCCACAGGTACCCCAGGAGAGGGAGAAGGAAGCTGGTGGTAAGAAACCAAAGGGGGCACTGCAGTGCCAAGCCCCCCACACCCCACCCCCACCCTCCTGCCCCA
>NW_005370500.1:1130722-1133010 GCF_000412655.1 Myotis brandtii | reverse complement strand
CCACCCCCACCCTCCTGCCCCAGAGTTCCACAGCCAGGTCCAAGTGCCAAAGCCATTAGAGCCGCTGACACGGGGCGCCACCTGGTGGGCGATGCCTGCTCTGGTTGAAATAACTGGAGGAAGATTCTGAGCTTTGGGTCCCACTTGCTCTGCCAAAAGCTAGGAATCCCGCTGTTGGAAGCCCGGCACACACTTCACCAGCCTGATCCAGGAAAACAGAGCCAGGGCACTTCCCGTGACACCAGGCTGTTCCCAGCTTGAAGCAGTCACCTGCCTTTTGCACAGGCTGGCCTTGCCCACCCCTCCACGTTTCCTTCCTCCCGAAAAGAGTTAAACTCAGGCTCAACCTCAGTTGACATCCACACTTGAGACCTGAGTAGAAGAAAAGCAAGTCAGTCATCAATTGGGTTACATCCCCATTGCTATCTCAGGATACATTTTCTCAAGGTTCTATTGCTCTATATTATTTCAAATTTTATAATAGTCATGGATCTTTTTCATAATCAGAACAAATGGCAACCATCATTTTGAAAATGAAGAAGGAAGAAAAGTGCACTGTTTATTTTCCAGTTTTACACGAATGTGGCTCTATCGAGGGGAGAGGGCTCTTGTTTTGTTTTGTTTTTTTGGTTTTTCCTTTGTTTTTACTTTTTACATAAGATCTTATTGCATTATTATTAGACTTCACACAATTCAGTGTTTTGAAGGAATTTCAGCCCTGTAGTTCATAAAGATGGAGTAGCTACAGCCAAGATTAATACAGCTTTTCCTATGTCAGGAGAGGGCTCTTTTAAAAATGTCTTCCATTAGCGTAAAATTCAATTTTTCCTGAATAGAAGTCCATGAGCTAAGAAATGCTTGAAGCCCTCGTGATTCCATTCCCCACCTCTGCTTTCTTTTACAAATACTACATTTCTTTGACTTCTCAGGAAGGCAGAGAATTTAACCCTCAACATCCCATACTAAATAACAGACCTAAATGAATAGACCCCACACTGTACTCCCACTCTACTGGCCCCAGGAATTCCACGTATGTTCCCCAAAGGAGGTGACCTCAAATGTTCATTACAGTACTGTTCATGACAGCCAAAAACTAAAAACTTCCCAGACGCCCAGCAGTAATTGAATACATCATTGCATATCACACGATGGACTACTATACTGCAACTGAAAGGTATTACAACTATACTCAAAAATATGGGTCAGGTATGCTCTCCCCCAACACCCATGCCATTTCCCTCCTCCTCCCCTTCCCCAACAGGCACATATGTCTTAAACTCTAAGGGACTCCAGAAAACTTGCAACCAGGGGAGCAGTGGGCAGCGGCAGCTCATCCCAGGCTAATCCCTGAACCTGTCTCCAAGCCCCCTTTTCTCTGACTTTCCAATGAGCCAAAGCAGCCAGCCCAGGCTCTCCTGGTGCTTCTTCTATGCCCTTCAGTGTTTCACTATCCTAAGTGTGTTTTTGCTGCAGCCAATAAATTATTGTTTGCTTTGCTGCAACATATATAAATAGATACACACTGAGTGGCCAGATTATTATGACCACCTGACGATGGACTACTATACTGCAACTGAAAGGTATTACAACTATACTCAAAAATATGGGTCAGGTATGCTCTCCCCCAACACCCATGCCATTTCCCTCCTCCTCCCCTTCCCCAACAGGCACATATGTCTTAAACTCTAATGGACTCCAGAAAACTTGCAACCAGGGGAGCAGTGGGCAGCGGCAGCTCATCCCAGGCTAACCCCTGAACCTGTCTCCAAGCTCCCTTTTCTCTGACTTCCCAATGAGCCAAAGCAGCCCAGCCCAGGCTCTCCTGGTGCTTCTTAGAAGCCCTTCAGTGTTTCACAGTCCTAAGTGTGTTTTTGCTGCAGCCAATAAATTATTGCTTGCTTTGCTGCAACATATATAAATAGATGCACACTGAGTGGCCAGATTATTATGACCACCTGACGTTTGTAGGCAAATTAGCTATAATTTCGTGCTGAAGTTGCTAGAGGGCCAGACCATTATAAATAGGGAAGCAGGTTGTTTATCACGATAGTATAAGTGATTTTTTTCTGAAGATGTGGGTAAACAATGCGATTTAACAGCCTTTGAACATGGGATATACGCACACACACACTGAGTGGCCAGATTATTATGACCACCCCATCAGTATTTTGTTGGGCCCTATAATTTCGTGCTGAAGTTGCTAGAGGGCCAGACCATTATAAATAGGGAAGCAGGTTGTTTACCACGACAGTAGAAGTGATTTTTTTCTGAAGATATGGGTAAACAAC
>NW_005370500.1:1113553-1130402 GCF_000412655.1 Myotis brandtii | reverse complement strand
TATAGATATAGATTATATCGATTATATCGATTATATATATATATATATATAGAGAGAGAGAGAGAGAGAGAGAGAGAGAGATTCCACAAACATAATATTGAGAGAAAGAAGCCAGTCTCCAAAGAGGTCATACTGCGTGAACCCATTAATACAATGAACAAAGACAGGCTGAACTAAACGTTGGGAAGAGAAGTCAGGATAGTGGTTACTTGGGGTGGGACCAGGCATGTGAGGATGTCCAGGGGGCTGATCACATTCTGTTTCCTGACTGATGCTCCTGGCATGGGTGTGTTCAGCACGTGAAAAGCTAAGCTATATGCTAAAATAGATACCAACGTCTATAAAGGATTAGGTTTTAATCCATATAATTCACTTAGTGACCTTTTCTCCAATTAATATCAGAGAAGCAACAAAGCACCTACAGGTTGAAAACAGACAGCGTATAGAAGAGAGAAAAATCAGATCAGACACTGTGCCCCCACTCTTACCAAATACCAAATGCATATTTGACCATCAACCAGTTTCTTATCAAGAGGAAATATTTCATCCTCCCAAAGGCAAGAGTCTTAATCTCCGTGCAGGTCTATTCAGAGGTCTTTAAACATGGCTGGCTTTCATTCCTCAGCCTGCCTTCTTTTAAATGAAAGACACGTTTATTTTCTAGGAGACTTAAAAGGGCCAGGAGAGGAGACACTGCCATTTGACCTTATTTTGATATAAGTTTTATTTTTAAAAAATTCATGCACACGTGACTGAATTGCCTGTAGAATAGGGTTGTCTCTTGAGCACCTTAGGCCCACGCACATAGAAGGAAGGCCAGGTGGCTAGGTATAAATTGTAACCACAGACTTCCTTCTGTTACCCAGGGTGATTCTCTAGTCTTTAAATAGGTGAGCAGTGCCACCCAGTGGGAGCCATGGGGAACAAGCTATCTTAGGTAACTGCTAGGAATAGAAATCCTGTATGTGGGTTTAGGTACTTCAAATGACTTGGTAAGTTTAAACACACACACACACACACACACACACACACACACACACACACACAAACTTCGCCCATTTAAAAATGGTAAAAGGATACGAGGAAACAAATGAAAGAATAAAAGTGTCAAGTGGTAAATAAATATGTTAAGATATGCTCAACATTACTAGTAATTGGAGAAAGGAAAATTAAAACACCAATTAAATACCGTTTCCACCCACTTGATTTGAAAAATTAATAAAGTTTGGTAATCTCAAGAGCTGACAAAAGTGAAGAAAGACATGTTACTCTCATGATGCAGGTGGAACAAGTAATTGGTTCTGTGGAGGGTTTTTAGAGCAGTTTGATGTTATTTTTAAAAATATTAACTGCACGTAATGCAATAATTCTGACTTTCAGAAGTGATCCAATCATTTCCATTTTTGCACATAAGCAGGCTAGGACATACTGTTGTGCCAGAAAGTAAGGAAAGAGACGATGAGTAATAGGTTTGTGTCCAAAAGATGTATGAGCCAACTTGAACGGGTGTCCAATGGCCAAAGTTGAGATGCATTGAATCTATAAATATCCTTATTGATACATAAAAAGGATGTCAACAAAACAAAACTTGAACTCATCTGTCATCATTGGAGATAACTATAATACCATCTCCATACTCCAAAAATTGGTAATTAATGGTAAAGAATTAAGTGTTTATCCTACATTTTAGCAGAAACTGTAATTTAGGGTAACCCAAAACCTCAGGAAATAAGAGATATTTTCTTTACAGAAGGATGTCAGCTAATCAATATAGAAAATAGGTAGAATTTGTCAATCAACATTGGCCACCCCAAATGAAATAATTGATGGAGACGAGGGCCAGCAATTAGGGCAAATGATGGGGAACTGGACATCTGGGTGGTGTCAACATATAAGCCCACAGGTTCGTTTCTATTTGCACAGGGAAAGGTGTAAGTCGGTGATGCAGAGACGTGACTGGCCCACTCTTAACCCAGTAATCAGTATTAGCCTCTCTAACGTGGGACCGCCAGATGCGACGCTTTCTGTTGTGTACACATTTGGTATACCTACCAGATATTCTTGCCCAAAAGTTTCTCCTGAATCTATTCAAGCTTTTAGACATAACTTCCAGTTTACAGAAAATATAGGTGATCCAGGAAGAAGATAAGCATCGTCATTAGGAAGCAATCCAAAAGATAAGACATTCTATAGGACACTGGTCTTATATCATCAAAACAATGCCATTGGGGGGGGGGGGATAATGGGGGGGGGGGGGGGATAAAGTGGGTGGGGCATGTTACTGTCCCAGATTAAAAGGGGCTTTAAGGGCATAATAAAACAACCAGAGGTAATGTACAGTGTGGGGTCTTTGATTGGATTCTGATTAGAAAACCATTGGGGAGACTATTAGGAAAAATTGAATGTGAACAGATATGAGATGGAAGTCAGGAGCTGTTATTAAGGTCGTTAGGTGTGACAGGCAGTTTCAGTCACATAGGATAACATCTTCACTTTTCAGAGATATTTAGGGGTAAAAGTCTATGATGTCTAATTCTCTTCAAATTTTCCAAAAAAAATAGATTAAACAAGTATGGCAAAATATTAATAATTACTAATAAACATAGGAGATGTGAATAAAGGTATTCATTATAGTACTATTCTTTCTATTTTCTGGGTCCGAAATCTATTAAAATAAAAACTAACAGTAGACAGAAAAAAACAAAAACAACAAGATGACTTGTAAGAGAATGTCCATTGTAACATTGCTTATCATTGCAAACAATTGGAATCAAACTAAATGTCTTTCAACAGAGTGGATAAATAACTAATCTTAATAATAGATTCTACACTATATCCCCACCAGTCCGGCTGGCTAAGATGAAAAAGGCCGGACATTTGGAACTAGGAAGTACTAGGAAGCAGTAAAATGACAAATATTTTCTACCTTTTTGTGCTCTTATCTCTAAATCTCTTTATATTTCCTTTTACTCCTCATCAAATCCTTAGGTTTTGCCGTCTTATAGAGGCACATGTTACCTCAGCCTTTACCAGAGCAGGCTGTCCAGGGTAGCAGCTCAGAACCCTATTTCATGCACTGGTAACATTTCCAAATCTCGCCTCCCACCCGCCAAAAAATGGCACAAGGACAGTTGGAAATGGCACACATTTCTTGTTTAACTACATAAAAAATAAAACATTATTTACTAGCATCATCTTTTCACACAAGAAAGGACATTCTAAACTGTGGTACATCTACACGATGGAATATTATGCTGCTGTAAAAAAGAAGGAACTCTTACCATTTGCAACAGCATGGATGGAACTGGAGAGCATTATGCTAAGTGAAACAAGCCAGTCAATGAAGGAAAAATACCACATGATCTCACTCATTCATGGATAATAAAGACCATTACAAACTTTTGAACAATAATAGATACAGAGGCAGAGCTGCCTCAAACTGATTGTCAAACTGCAGTGGGAAGGCCAGGGAGGGTTGGGGGGCAGGAGGGAGGGGGGTAAGAGATCAACCAAAGGACTTGTGTGCATGCATATAAGCATAACTAATGGACATAAGACACGGGGGGGTAAGGGAGGGCAGGGGATTGTCAAGGGCGGGGGGGAAAAAAGGACACATATGTAGTACCCTTTGTAATACTTTTAGCAAAAAATAAAAAATAAAAATTAATTAATTAAAAAAAGAAAGGACATTCTATCACCAAAAAGTACAGCTAGATGGGTACACTCCCTTACACGGAGTAAATTTATGAAGATTCTCTACGTCATCTGAATGACCACGAGATCTTGGCATTTGAGGAAAGAACTTCATCTGGCAGCCAAGCCGAGCCGTGGAGTACTAGGAGCCCCATAATTCTGGAATGTACTAGACACGCTGTACCTGAAAGTCCTATAACCCAGAGCCTAAGAAATGCCTGAAGTTTATTCGGAGTCCAGAGCCTACCCTCTCTCAGCTCGTGTGCAGGAGAGAGCTGTGGGGTGAATAGGGCCTCGGCTGGGACCAATCTGGTTTGACTTGAGCTCTACCAGTTACTGACTGGCAGCCAGACTCTGACTTTCAGTAGCTGCTGAAAGTAAGTAAAACAAGCGAATCATGTCAGAGACCTGGGGGTCAAAGCAACAACGCAGTAAACTGCTCAGCACCGTACCTAGCTCGGAGGCAAAGCGATTAAAAGTAGCTGCGGGTATTTTTAATCCTGAACCAAATCCCAAAAGCTTGCGATGCTTCCCCAACGAAGATGGAGACCTAACCAAGAAGGAATGGGCAGGGCGGAGCAGAGATGCAGGCCAGGAACTGGGAAGGTCCGCCTCACTCAGAATCGGGCACGTTGGCTGAGACTGTCAATCAGCCTGCCACGCCCACCTCTGCTGAGTGACACACACGAAGCCAATCAGCCTCTGTTTCTCCCAATCAAGTCAAGTGACTGAGGGACACAAACAGAGCCCATGGAACCTGACAGGCTGGTGTCCTGGAGATTGGCACCTGCTCTCTGGATGCCTACAGCTGCCTGGTGCCCCATCCTCTCCAAAGAAAAGGCCCTACTGGATTCCCTTCTATTCCAGGAATACGCCATCATCTTCCAATCCGCCCCCTTTCTGCATGACTTCCACACGACTGACCCCCATGGTTCCCCACCTGAGGACGGCAATTCTCTTCTCCCTCTGACCCAGCCGCATTCAGCAGCCCCTTTCTTGCTTCTAGTCCCAAGGCAGGTGTCACATTCAATGGTTTTTAAGACACGCCTGTGAGGTGCCCGGCCCTGCACCAGGCTCAGGGAGAGCAGCGCTGCAGATGTGCCCATGGTCACCCAGGCAGGCAGGGACCCATCCGAATGGCGCCTGGAGAGGTGCTGGGGACTGGGACACGCAGAGCGGAACCCTGCTCCCCTCCTGGCGCCTGGCAGTGAGGGTCCCACCCTCCAGACTCCCCGGGATAGTGTGTGGCTTCCGAAGGGCCGCTAGGACACTTTCCCACCTAGCTGTTCTGTCCCTTTTCCTCAGGTTTTCACCCAGAGGCCCTGGAACTACATCTCCACAGGTCTTTTCACTGCTGAGGTCACACTCAGGTGCTTTATCCACTCGACATAGACGCATTCTGTATATTAGACACACAGGAATGTTCTCCCCTCCAATAAAATATGCTCCCTACCAATTGTTTTCACTGAAAAACTACCCTCTTCTTCCATTTTTGCTTTTCAGACATTTTCCAGAGATGTAGATACCGGAACAATAACACTTTCCTCTTCCACGAGAAAAATAAAGGGCTGACATGGGCCCTCAAGGTCAAGAGTACTGTGGAGGGTGGTGGGGTCACGGCCAATGGGCAAGTCAGTCCGACCTGGAGACCCTCTAACACCAGCGAGAGCTGGCCATTGACATGCAGGAAATAGGGCTCCCCACAGTCTCTTTTCTGAGAGGAACCAGAAATCCAGATTTTTTATGCAAATGTAACTGATTTTCCATTTTGACAAACCATTCAAAGCTTCATGTCTTACCACGGTGCAGGCCCCTACACTGCGATTTAAACAGACAAGCGCAGGTGAGCTGCCACGGCCTGCCTTCGGGACACTCTGCCTCCGTGGTTACAGTTCTGAGGGAGGCGGCATCAGCCCACACTGAACTTTAACGCAAATGAGAGAAAGGTGCCCCTTCCCCATCCATATTTTATTGCCACTTGCCAGAACAATTGTTCTCAGGAATGTGCAAATGTGAGATGTTCCTGAGGTAGGGGCACCCCCTAGAGGTGGGAGGTCACAGGCTGCACTCCTGCACACCTGCACACCCACACACCTGCATACCTGCATGCCTGTACATCTGCACACCCATACACATGAATACCTGCACTCCTGCACACCTGCACGCCTGTACTCCTGCACACCCACACACCCTAATACCTGCACTCCTACACACGCACACACCTGCACTCCTGCATGCCTGTACACTTGCACACCCATACACATGAATACCTGCACTCCTGCACACCTGCACTCCTGCATACCTGCATGCCTGTACATCTGCACACCCATACACATGAATACCTGCACTCCTGCACACCTGCACGCCTGTACTCCTGCACACCCACACACCCTAATACCTGCACTCCTACACACGCACACACCTGCACTCCTGCATGCCTGTACACTTGCACACCCATACACATGAATACCTGCACTCCTGCACACCTGCACTCCTGCACACCTGCACACCTGCACACCTACACACCTCACCTCCTACACACCTGCACGCCTGCACTCCTGCACACCTGCACTCCTGCACACCCACATACCTGCACTCCTGCATACCTGCATGCCTGCACTCCTGCACACCTGCACACCTGCACACCTGTACATCTGCATGCCTGCATGCCTGCACACCTGCATACCTGTATGCCTGCACACCTGCACTCCTGCATACCTGCACATGCAACCAACCCTGTTTCATCCTCTTTTCAAGGTAAGCCCCTAACATCCCACCACCATTTAACATTTTCTTACTTTCTAATTATGTTTCTACTTATATTTGCCATTATATTTATACCTATAATATGGATTGAAGAATTGATGAAATCCTCCAGATAGGGCAAGACAGATCACTGAGATTAAAGGAGATGGGAGAGGGTCTGGGCTTGAATCTCTGTCCCTTGCTTGTCACCTCACAGCACTGTGACTCCCTGAGGCACACCTGCCTGCAACAGAATTGACGCCCGTCTTCCAAACCCTCTCACAGTCTGCAAATACATGAAGGTTACTGTTTACAGCACAATTTCCATGGTACAAAATTGCCTTCTCCCACCTATCAATTAATCTCATGATCTGTGGCAAGGCAAGTTCTTTATAATGTTTTCTGAAACTATCTCAGATCGGTAATGAAGTCCCCAGCCATGGCTCTCAGCTTTCACACTTTATGAGGAGTATGGCCAAGAAGCCATTAGAATATGAAAAAAATGTATATTATCTCCCATCATCCTTCTGTGACACAACAAACTCATTTCCCTTCTGCTCATAAAAGATCAACAAAAGCAGGGGCCTTTGTTTGTTTGTTTTGTTTTGTTTTGTTTCAGGAAGCCTTTGCAGTGGTTCTCAACCTTCTGGCCCTTTAAATACAGTTCCTCATGTTATGACCCAACCATAAAATTATTTTCGTTGCTACTTCATAACTGTAATGTTGCTACTGTTATGAATCGTAATGTAAATATCTGATATGCAGGATGGTCTTAGGCGACCCCTGTGAAAGGGTCGTTCAACCGCCAAAGGGGTCGCGACCCACAGGTTGAGAACTGCTGCTTTAGAGGCCAACCTACTTGGTCTGCAAGACTACAAGCCGCCTCTTGAGGCAGGAAGTGCACGGCAGGGAATGGTTGTGTCTTCCCTCTGGCAACATCCTTCTTCAGGAAGAAGCAGAGCTGCATAATTTAAACACCCTTGAACCAGGGTCTGGCCAAGTGTGCAGCCAGCTGTCTCCACTAACTGCCCAAAGGCACGGGCACCCCAGGCTCATTAATAATGAAAGAGCAGGTTCCTCACAGTTCCTGGGGATGCAAAGAACTGACAGGACCAAAAGGGGGCGCCAAATTCTATCTCATTGTGATGGCAGCTCAGCTCCCAGGGAAAAAAGGTGATTTTTGTAGAGTGGAAGAAAACCTGAAGGTGGAAGATTTGTCTTTTGTCCGGTCATGAAATTAATCTCCAAAGAAATCTGGTGAAAACTTCATTCAGAAGAAAATCCACTGTGAATATTTCCACATTTAAGAGGAATCCCCAAGCTCAACAGAAAACTCGGGCAAATACTTGGAGCTGCTCTCAGTAAAACAAATCGATGCTTCAACAGAATGTTCCATAAACTGGAGGTAAGCTTCCAATCTGGTCCGCACAGCACAAAGGAGAGAGGAATAGAGTGATTGGCAGAGGGTTGACAGCTGTCAGATGAGTTGGGCCACCCAATGGCCCTTTTGGACGCCAAATTCCAATGTTGCCGGTCAAGATGATGCTGGTGATGGAGTGAGCACTAGAGGAGGAGTCAGAGGACTTGGGTTCAAGGGCTGGCTCTCCCACAGAAAGTCCCTCTGATCATCGGCTCTGAAGAAGTTTGTTTGGAGCAGCAGAGATACCTGGCAAGGGAGGGTGCCAGCCATAGGGACTAGTGCCTGGAGGTCCTCCTCCAGGATCTCTGAGCCCTGGGTTCAAATCCCGCCTCTGACACAGCCAGCCATGTGTCCACGGACAATGTAGCTCCTGTGTGCACAGTGCCCTCTTCTGCAACCTCCTGGGGTTGTTGTGAGGATGGGAGGGGTTACACACACAGCAGGCTGTATGGAAATGCCGGTGATGGTCTTTATGAAGGAGCTAGACTCATTGGAAATGGACTTGTGGACACAGGTGCTTCACAAGTGTCTGGGGACCCTGTACCCAGGACAGGACAAAGTTTGTATTGCCATCATGACCCCATTAGACCCGCGCGTTGGGGAGACCTAGAGTGTTGACTATGAGGGAACACACATTAACATTCACATACGTCATTTGTGTAATTCAGAGTATCCACTAGCCTAGTGATTTCCCGTTTCACAGATGAGGAGAGTCAGGCTCAGAGGTTATGTGACTTCCCCAAGGTGGCACGTTCCCTTTGCTAAAACATCAACCAAAGCAGGCGCCTTTATTTCCCCTGCAGGCCAACCTGCTTGGTCTCCAAGACACAAGCTGCCCCTGGAGGCAGGCAGTGCACCCCAGGGATGTGGCTGGGTCCTCCCTCTGGCAACGTCCTTCTTAATGAAGAAGCAGAGCTGCATCCGCATGAAGAGCAGAGCATTTTGTAGGAAACAAAAAGGAGAAATGATCACGAGAAATGCCTGCCCACATCATGTGTCATGTGATGTCACTTATAACTTGCTGGCATTGGGGACATGACATGTTCTTTATTAAAAACAGTTGATTACAAAATAAGAGCTGTAAGCATGTGGTGATTGGTGTGACATTTTTAAAATATTGAACCAATCAAACTTTTTGTTTCTTTAAATAAGTTGTCTTAGGGCTCCCCATCCAGAGAACAAACAAGCCTTTGCATTTACCCCGGTCACAAATTTTAAAGTCAGGCTTTGTTACTAAACACACAGAGGTGTTTCTTTTTTTTTCTTTAAATATATTTTTTTTATTGATTTTTTACAGAGAGGAAGGGAGAGAGATAGATAGTCAGAAACATCGATGGGAGAGAAACATCGATCAGCTGCCTCCTGCATATCTCCCACTGGGGATGTGCCCGTAACCCAGGTATATGCCCCTGACCGGAATCGAACCCGGGACCCTTTCAGTCCGCAGGCTGACGCTCTATCCACTGAGCCAAACCGGTTTCGGCCAGAGGTGTTTCTAAACGCTCCCCTCACACAGCGGGGCCCTGGCTGGCCACCAGAACCCCTCCTGAGCAGACAATGTCTTAGTCGGCACGTAGTGTGGGTCTAGCACATAGAAAAAATCACGGTTGTATCCTGAATTGAGTGGATATTTGTAGTGAATTTTTTGTCACAGAGAACATGATATGTCACGGTGGGGGAGAGCCTTCCAGAACCTTCCAGGGGGAAACAGAAGCCCTTGAGTAGGGGAGAGAGTGAGTGCGAAAGAAGAAGAGGGTGAGGACCAGCCCAGGTGCCTCAGAAGCCCAGCAGCCCTTCCTCTCTGGGCCTTAAAAAGCAGGAGACCGAGGCCAGAGAGGAGTGAGTCAGGTCGTTAGCTCATGACAAAGGCCACGCGTGGACAGACTAGCGGGGATTGGAAAGCTGAGGACATCAGAGCCAGCTGAGCGAATGGGAGGAAGCAAGGGGTCTGGGGAGGAGAGACGGGACCCCGCACCCCAGAGGCTCAGAGATGGTGCTCAGAGACAGCGAGCACACGCAGAACCCAGGCATGTGGCTCCCCTCAGCCAGAGGCTGTGCAAAATTAGCATAATTACCAATCACAATTTTTATTTTGCTTTTACTTTTGAGTGGAAATTTTTAATATTTGGGAAGGAAAAGAACACTTAGAATATATGTGAAATTCCTAAGTTTTGATTTTTTCACTTATAGTTTTATGAAAATGTAACTGGACAACCAAGGGGTCCGGGCTGCCTGTCACTACTTGAGCCAATTAAGCAAAGACAGGGTTAAATCATAAATGAGGGTTTATTCCAATAATGCTGGCAGTATGGGAGAGCAGCAGGTCACCCACAAACATCTGCTCTGTCCCCCACCATAAGCCAGCTGCTTATATTGGGTAGAAGGACAAAGGTTATTACTTGGGGGAGTAGGAATTGCAGGTATGGGAAAGTAGGGCGCGGCACAGAGGGGAAGCACCTCCAGGCGCCCTGGGACCAGATTACAGGTAATAGAAGCTGGGGTTGTAAAGAGCAGGTGCCTCCAGGACTAGGCTGTCTCAGCCACAAGGTTGTAAACCTTTCCAGGATGACAGGCAGTTCTCAGGGCAGGAGGATGGACTGCATTCCTATGTGAGCTCCCATGTCCCAGGGCGTGCAACTCCCAGCCAGTTCAGAATGTGCTTTCTCTAATCAGAACAGAATAATCATGGTTAACAGATCATGATCATAATTAATATTTCTTATAATTGTAGCTGGTCCCCAATAGTCTGTTTCTGCCCCTAATATTAACATACTAGAGGCCCGGTGCACAAAACTGTGCACAGGTAGGGTCCCTAGGCCTGGCCTGTGATCAGGGCCAGATCTGTGGGGCAACTGGCAGGGCAATTGGGGGGCCCCCACTGGCACCTGCCTTGGCCAGCCTGGCGCCACCCGCGCGCCAGTCCCAAGACACCCCCCCACCACCACTGCCACATAGCAACCGGTCATTCTGCTGTTCAGTCGATTTGCATATTAGGCTTTTAGGATTCCACTCTGCTACACTTAGGTTTACAAGAACATTTTAAAACTTCTTTCCATGATTCTCAGTGTGACTGTGGCCAGTCTGCACTGTGTGTTCCCTGTAGGTGCGGCCCCAGCACAGGAATGGAGAGTGAGCATTTATTCTGTTTATCTTGTATTAGTAGCCCTTGGAAACAGCTTAGAGATATGCCTCTCCCACTGGGGCCTGGAGTCACACTTGGAATAGCACAGCAGGTTCTCACTGTCGGTAAAAGAGAAGTTCTGTGAATATCTTAATTTCAACAACATCACTAGTAATTTGGCTGAAAAAAGGGGCCAAAACATAAATTTTGTAGAATAAGCATCACTTATGAGTTACATGTCTCTTTACTTTCTCACTCAGCTCTCAGACACTGCCAGCCCACGGAGAGAGCATCCAATCAAGCGCAATAACAATAAAACTCGTCAGCTTTGATCAATTTGTCAACCCGGTCATATGAAAACCTGAATTTGAGTTTTCACTATTGAATCTTAGTTTCATATTTGTTTACAGTTGTTGCTAAGAAGGTATATATAGGGTATCCCCCCAAAAATGTATATACACACTTTGAATAGTTAAAAGGCAGTGTTTAT
Organism: Myotis brandtii; assembly: GCF_000412655.1. NCBI lineage: Eukaryota > Metazoa > Chordata > Mammalia > Chiroptera > Vespertilionidae > Myotis > Myotis brandtii. The sequence continues at coordinate 1,118,933 of NW_005370500.1, read as the reverse complement.
TAAAATTCACTTCATTTTCAAAACTGAGCTATCCGCTGTTGGTGTGTACATGTTGCAGGAACACCCTGGATGCCAAGGTGGCAGGGTGAGCCTCTCTCAGTGATTCTTACATTGCTTTCTGCACTTTCCATATTGAGACGCCCAGTAGGTGGCTTCCATGGGTATTCGTGGCCTGGGTCCTACATTGTTAGTTGCTCTGCACAAGGACACGCAGAGGAACAGTGGGCAAAGCTTGCCGTTTGAGGAACTCTAGTTTATTTGTAACCTAGATAAGCCTCCAAAGACTGCTTTTTTTTTTCTTTTTTGCCTGAAACCAGCTCACTGCACCTTCTCTAGCTTGTAACTGAATGAGGACATCAGATCTATTAACACCTGACTTGGAAGCACCATGAACTTCAGAGCAGCCAGACAGCACAGGTTAGGAAGGTTGAGGAGGGCCAGTCGGTGGTGCAGAGGCAGCCAGGAGCCTGAGGCAGCACTGAGAAATCACAGCAAAGACCATGTGCCCCGAAAACCCAGAATACTTACTGTCTGGCCCTTTACAGAAAAGGTTTGCCAAACCCGCACCTCGGTCATGGAAGGCTTTGTAAGCAGGACTAAGCTCTGTCATAAGAGCAATGACAAGCTATTGAACGGGTTTAAACAGCGAACTGACCCAGATCTCCAACTTTAGAGCAACAACTCTGACTGTAGTGTAAAGGGTGAATGTAAACGGTATAGAGTGCAGTGAGGGGCCATATCAGTAACCAGGTAGAAACTGAAGGTAGCTGGACCAGACATGGCCAAGTTAAATGAGCTCCAATTCCATCCCAACCACAGAGCGTTTTGTTTCTGCACTATCTTAAAAATCCACTGGATGGCGCCACCTCACAGAGAAAAATTACTCACCTTCCCCAATATGTTATTTTAGTGAGCTGAGTTTATACTTCAAGGACTGTCATTCAAGTATTTCAGTGATTAATCCTATGATTAGGTTTCAATAATAACATGTTTTATACTAAATTAAGTTTATGTCTATATTGTGTGTGTGTGTGTGTGTGTGTGTGTGTGTGTGTATGTGTGTGTGTGTTTTAACCATAGCAATGAACAAGGGTATCATATGAGAAACTGAAAGGTGAACCAAATCCACCTCTCAAATTGAAATGTGCTGGTGCAGCCAAGAGCAAAACAGATACGAGACCCAAACAACCCTATTCACTAAAGAAGAGATACAAAGGTCAGTGGGCATCTATACTAATAAAAGGGTAATATGCTAATTAGACCAGGTCTACCAGCCATCTTCCAGACATCCGACTTCCTTATGGACAAAGCCATGGTGGTGGGGACCAAGGCAGAGGCAGTTGGGGGCAATCAGGCCGGCAAGGGAGAGCAGTTAGGGGTGAGATCAGGCCAGCAGGAGGTTAGGGGCAATCAGGCCAGCAGGGGAGGGCAGTTGGGGGTGAACTGGCCTGCAGGGGAAGGCTGTTGGGGGCATTAGGCAGGCAGGCAGGTGAGTGGTCAGGAGTCAGTGGTCCTGGATTGCGAGAGGTCCCGGATTGGAGAAGGTGCAGGCTGGGCTGAGGGACATCCTCCCCCCCTGCACAAATTTTGTGCACCGGGCCTCTAGTACTAAAATAAAACAAAATAACCCTGCTCAACATCACTAGTAATCAAAGAAATGTTCATCAAAACAAAAGTAAGATATAACTGAGTCCTAGCAAGAACTTTTTTCTAAATGATGATCCCAGCATTGGCAATAACATGATTACTGGGCACGCTCAGGCACTGATGATCAAAGTGCCAACTGGTGTGATATTTCCAAAGGGGAGTTTTCAATACTATCCAATGTATTCTCACTGACTCGGTAAATCTACTTCTACAGATACTTAAGGAAACAGTCCCAGTGCGGACAAAGGTTTCCACGGAGGACGGCCCCATATTGTTGATAAAGCTGAAGGCAACTCAGTGGGCAGGGCAGAGAAATCATTCGTCAGCATTTGAGTGAATCAGCAGCCGTGTGCCAGGCACTGAGTCACACCTCTGCTGTCCCAGAACGGAATGATAAAAGCTGTTATTTCAAAGAATATTGCATGGGCTGGGAAAATGTTCATGATATCACAAGTGGAAGGAAAACAGGATAAAATGTACATGCAGCAGCTGCAAATGCACTTAAATGTACATGAAAACAAAGTGAGAAAAATGCCAGCCCACAAATTCATGTACAGTAGCCCCCCGCCAACCCCTTATCATGGGGACATGTTCCAAGACCCCCAGTGGATGCCTGAAACCGTGGCTAGTATGAATCCCTATGAATACTGTGCTTTCTCCTATACACACCTACCTACCTACCTGTGATAAAGTTTAATGTATAAACTGGGCTCAGAGACTAACAATAACTAAGAGAATAGAGCAATTATAAGTTCTCTCTCTCTCTCTCTCTCTCTCTCTCTCTCTCTATCTACTGTCCTGCGCTCACCCTGCTTCTTGGTGAGATGATAATGTGCCCACGTGGGGAGAGGTGTTTGCGGTTTGAGGTGCGACAGCAAAACCAGTGCTGATTCCTTTGTCCGTCACAGTCTCAGGGCTGGAGGCCCGTTCTGGCGTAGAGCTTAGCAACCTCAGCCTGCGAGGTTTCTCCTCATTAAGTCGAGAACTTTCCTCTTTTCACTGACAGTAGCTCTTTCCAGCTTCTCTATGGCGTCAGAGTCGCAGCATCACTGCTCCTGCACTTTGGGGTCGTTAGCAAGTAAAAGGAGGGTGACGAACCTGAGCACCTCCGAACCCCACACCGGGTCTAATACCCAGGTGGCAGCCGCGTGGCTGACTCGGGAGCGTCTACTACAGCGTGGACACCGGACACAGGACGAGTCACGTGGACATCACGAGATTTCATCACAGCTACTCAGAGCAGCCACAACTTAAAACTTATGAATTGTTTATTTCTGGAATTTTCCATTTAATATTGTGGATGGTGGTTGGCTGCAGGTAACTGAAATGAAGGTAAGGAGGGATTAGTGTATGTAAGAAAATACTTCTTTGTCACAAATGACCTTAATTACCGCTAAGCCCCAGTCCGGCAAGGTTGTTAAGAAATCCAGCCTTGGTCAGACCAGCCTTCCTTCTCCTGCTCCCCAGGTTTTGACAAGGTTCTGGGTCTCACCCAGCACCCAGTGTCTTTGTTGTGTGCAAGTGATTTTCCCAAAATGCCTGTTATCCTGGCCCCATGGTGCGCAGGTGTGTCGGGCCTGGGGCGCCTGAGGCCAGGACGCCAGCAGCCTTGGACCATGCACATCCCTCAGGTGTTCAGCCAGGCCCCGGTGACCTGTAGCGTGTTACAGTCTGAAGCACCCACCACCCTGGGAAGCTTGCCATACACCTGCCTGACGGCCAGGTTTAGGGGCCTGTTCAGGGCCCTCTGAGCTCTCCAGGGCAGGGCCACCGCCCACCAGCCTGAGGAGGCCTTTCCTTAGTCCCACCGAAGAGCAGTGACGTGGAAATAAGACGCAAAGGGAGGGTCTCCTAGATCCTTCAGCCTGCTGCCCCGCCCCTGCCTCCCGCTCCCAGCCAGGAAGCCACTGCCTGCTTTAGTGAGGGGAAGTCGAGGATAGACAAAGAGGGAGCTTACAACCTACTCGTGAATGTATTTCATTTTTCATAAAATCGAGACTAAAAGAAAATGTCATAATTAGACTCTAGGTAGCAGTGCTCTAAGTTTTTTTTGGTTTCTTTGTAGACTTTTCTGTATTATTGTTTTTTCTACAATGAATATAATTCAATGAACAAACAACAAAATTAAACATTGACAAGACTACAGACGCAGAATTAACCCAAAAGAAGATGGGAACTGGGCCACTCAGGGCAGAACTGGAGAGCGGCCCTGTGCCGGACGGCACTGACAGCACAGCGAGCGCTCCCAGGCTGCAGAGGGGCTGTGGTGTCTTCTCAAGGCGCTGGGAGTGATCACTTAACCCTGCTTCCTGTGGGGTGCTTGGCCTTAAAAGAAAAGAAGAGGGTTCACCAGGTGAATGAAAGAGGGAGACATTTCCCAACCCGTGACTGTCTCTCCTTTGAAGACTAATGCACAAATTATAGGCCATTCCAACAAAACTGAGCGTGTTTTCAATGAGCTCTTAGCATGAATGACTGAGATAACCGGCTACTTAGAACAAAAACACCCCATTACCAATTACAAGCCTGTGTTGTTGGACTTCAACAAAACAAGCTAATTGCTAATGTTTCATTGGGGTCAATGGAAGGTGCACACAAGCTGTTGGGTGGATGTTTCTTGTTTCCTGAGGCAGTTTCTGAGAGGCTCTGCTTCAGTTTTCTGAGTGCCCCCCCTCCTTGTCCTCATGTCAGGACCTACCCCTCACCTCCGAGAGGAGTTGGGGAGAGGAGATCCAGTTAAAGGAATAAGCAGCTAAGCAAATGCGCACCGATGTGTATGTCCAGGGAAAGTTGGGGGACAAACGCAAGTGAGGGGGCATCTTGGACACTGAACCTCCCTCATGTGAGCCATTGGTGAGTGATCACGTGGAGCGGGTGGCGGGGGGGCCTGGAAGACCCTCCCTTGAGAACACCAGCTACTGTGGCGTCTTGTGTTCCAGCCCCAGGTGACGAATGTGGGGCCAGGAATCTCAGAGCCCACATTCACCTAAAGCATCACCAGGTGCTAAAATCATGACTTTCAGACAAATCCAAAACGTATGTGTGTCAATGATTTTATTTACTAAACAGGGAACCAGTAAGACGGTATCATCATTTCAGAAAATTGAGACAGATGCCAATGAACTTGGTCCAGATGATCAGCAGGAAACTGGTGATCCTTCGCACCTCCAAGCCCAGGTCCCCGCCCAGCCCCTCCCCCACCACCCAGCTGGCCACCCCTGGGGCTGTCAGACTTTCATGGCAGGACTCAGACACCAGACCCCACATCCTTCCAGCTCCTGGAGATGTGTGTCCATCCCCCTAAATGCCTCCCTTGACCGTAAGCACAATGGAAGCCCCAGCGTCTCTCCACATACATCCCGGTGCCCGTCTTCACCTCCAGGGAACTTGTACAGCCTGCCCCACAGAGGGGCTGGCCGTGCATGGCGGGTGCTGGAGGGAAACCATCCACCACGTCCAAGGTGATCTTAGCATCCGGCCCAGTCTTTGGAGATGCTGTTGAAATTTGATACAAAAGAAAGTCACATTTAATATTGTTGCAATAAACAAATGGGACTACATCAAAATAAAAGGCTTCTGCACAGCAAAAGAAACCACCAACAAAACAACAAAAGCCCACTGCATGGGAGAACATATTGGCCAATGCTATTTCAGATAAGGGTTTAATCTCCAACATTTACAAGAACTCATACAACTTAACAAAAGGAAGATAAACGATCCAATCAAAAAATGG
>NW_005370500.1:1105948-1113296 GCF_000412655.1 Myotis brandtii | reverse complement strand
AAACTTCCATTTGACCCAGTAATCCCACTTCTAGGACTATATCCCAAGAAACCAGAAACACCAATCAGAAAGGATATATGTACCCCTATGTTCATAGCAGCACAGTTTACAATAGCTAAGATTTGGAAACAACCTAAGAGCCCATCAGCAGATGAGTGGATTAAAAAACCGTGGTACATCTACACAATGGAATACTACACTGCTGTAAAAAAGAAGGAACTTTTACCATTTGCAACAGCATGGATGGAACTGGAGAGCATTATGCTAAGCAAAATAAACCAGTAGGAAAAAGATAATTATCACATGATCTCACTCATATGTGGGATATAATGATCAACATAAACTGAAGAACAAAAATAGATGCAGAGACAAATGGCAGGGGTGGGAGTGGTTAGAGAGCAACCAAAGGACTTGTATGCATGCATATGAGCATAACCAATGGACACAGACACTGGGGCAGTGGGGGCTTGCCCGGGGTGGGAATGGTGTGGGGGTGTCAATTGGGGGGGAAAGGAAACATGTAAAACTTTAGACAATAAAAAAGAAATACAAATATATATATTTGCAAAAGTGCTGTTAGGGGCTGGATTGTGCCCCACCACCACACATACACACACACACTCATACGTTGGAGCCCTAATACCCAGTACCTCAGAATGTGACTATATTTGGAGATGGGGCTTTTAACAAGGTGATGAAGTTAAATATGAAGTTGCTAAGATGAGACCTAACACACTTGACTGGTGTCCTTGTAAGAGGAGATTTGGACACACAGAGACACCAGGGTTGGGCACGCACAGAGGGTAGACCGCATGAGGACACAGTAAGAAGGCGCCATCTGCAAGCGAAGGAGAGAGGCCTCAGAAGAAACCAAACCTGCCGGCACCTTGATCTTGGACATCCAGCCTTAAGAACTCTAATAAAATTAACTTCTATTGTTTAAGCCACCAGGTTGTTATATTTTGCCATGGCAGCCCTAGCAGATCAATACAAGTGTGGATTGGCCCAACCTCCCACCCTTTTGGGGAAAGAGGCATAGTATAAATATCCAAATGAAATATAATAGCCCTCGGGCTGGTATGGTAACTCCACAGTCATCAGAGGTACGCTCGGATGGCTTCTACTTTGTTGTTCTGCCAAACTCAACACACACAGCTCTCAACTTGTGGCCCGAGATGGTTTCCGGCGCTCCACCACCCCTTCCTCATCCCTGTTCCCAGGAAGGAGGAAGAGGGGAAGGGGGTCCAATCACTTCCATTCTCAACCTATTGACTAGAAGAGGTCACGTGACCTCCTTAGTTACCAGGGAGGCCATGGGCCCAACTATAAAGTTTACTGTCCTATAATGAGGGGAAAATGAAAATTTTGGAACCTTAAAACAGTGGCATCACATTAGTTGGAGTAGAGTAGAGGTAGGAAATAGAGGAGCTGATTAAGATTTCAAATACCCTAAACAACCTAAGTATCCATCAGTGGATGAATGAATAAAGAAAATATGGTGGCCCTAACCGGTTTGGCTCAGTGGATAGAGCGTCGACCTGCAGACTCGAGGGTCCCAGGTTCGATTCCGGTCAAGGACATGTACCTTGGTTGCGGGCACATCCCCAGAAGGGGGTGTGCAGGAGGCAGCTGATCGATGTTTCTCTCTCATCGATGTTTCTAACTCTCTATCCCTCTCCCTTCCTCTCTGTAAAAAATCAATAAAATATATTTTTTAAAATAATAAAATATGGTGCATATATATGCACAGTGGAATATTAGTCAGCCATGAAAAATAAGGTGATCCTGGCATCTGCGACAATGTAGGCAGATCTTGAAGGCATTATGCTAAGTGAAATAAGTCAGTCAGAGAAAGGCAAACACTGTATGGTGCCTCTTACATGTGGAATCTAAAACAAACCAAACTCATGAAGTTAGAGATTAGATTGGTAGTTGTCAGAGGTGGAGATTGGGGGAGGGGACAGATGAGTGAAGGCAGAGAATGATCTAAGCTTCCAGTTATAAAATGAATGAGGTCGGGGGACCTAGTGTACAGCAGGGTGACTATGGCTGATATACTGTTTATATATTTGAAAGTTGCTAAGATAGTATATCTTTAACTTCAAATTACAAGAAAAAGAATTTGTAACTATGTTAATTAAACTTACTGTGGTGATCATTTCACTATGTATGTGTGTGTGTACATATAGCAAATCACTGTGTTGTGCACCTTAAACGTACACACTGCTATATGTCAATTATTCTTAATAAAACTGGAGGGGGTAAAGATTTGGAGTATCCGGCCACCCTATCATCCCAAATTGTGGTTCTTTGGTACAAGTCCTCTCCCATTAACTGTGGACCCTCAGCACCATTGGGTCTCCATTTCTGCTCACTCCAGCCCTGCCTGAGCCCAGCGCGGTTCCAAGTTTGTGGCAGACGCTCCAGTGTTTAGTTTCATCCCCCCCTCCCCCCACGCCTCTTTCACTGAATTCACACACTTGCTGAGCACCTACGGGGTGTGGCGTTTAAAACTTCCTCGTTCTGTCGCCTCACAGGCACTTTCCCTCAACGACACTCCTGAGCCTCTCTGGGACGCACATCATCGAGTCAGAAGTGTTTTCACAGGAGAAAACAGGCTCAGGCACAGAGACATGGTGAGAGCTGCCGCTGCCTCCTCCTGGTCCCGGCATCCGCTAGGAGGAATGCCACTGAGTGGTGGCTCTACAGAAAACAAGACCGTTCTCACAGGGAGAAGCCCAGAGGTAGCCGGGCCAGGGCCGGCAGGTGGCCCGAGCCAATAAGTCCTCAGGGACCCCAGTTCTGTCCAGACTTCCCTTGGATACAGCACTGGTCCTCATCCCAAGCAGCTTCAGGCAGCAGGATGGAAGGAAGGACAGGGCAGAGGGCAGGGCATTCACCAGCCCTCCTCCAGGGGATGTTCCTGGAACTGCCACTCAAACTTCCATTCGCATCCTATTGGCCAGAATGTAGCCAATTTGGCTGCAAGGAGGGCCAAGAAGCAGAGCGTCTGCTCTGGGTGGCCATGTGTCACTGCTATTATGGGGAATGGTGGGAGTGGCTGTTGGGAAAGGCAAACCAACAGTCTGGGCCATCATGTGGGATCTTAGACTACAGCGGAGACAGCATTGGATGAACCTAAACATGCTCATTACTGTTCCCTGCATTCTGAGTATCATTCAAAATATTAAAATGACTTCTCACATTCCATTTCGCCCCAGCCCCCAGGTGTAAGGAGTTGTTACCGACAGTGTCATTCACCAGCTACTTCCAGGTCACACCTCTGACGTTCCGCAGACAGGGGATCCCCTGGGCTTCGGAGAGACCTCACCTGCTGCTCTTTGACAAGTTAGCATCAGTGGAGACTGGGAAATAGAGGGGCCAGGATGTGATGAATAAGAGGGAATAGCCAAGCTCGAGAAAGCAAAAGGAAAAAAATCACAGAGCCGATGGTTCGTTGGAAAAGTGTGAATCATTCATCGCATGAGCTTGTCCTCAAAGAGTAAAGGTTCAGTCTCCCTGAGTTTTAATGACAGCGAATCCTTTGCCTAAGGAATATTTGGTGCGAGGAGTTGAGCCAGTAAGTTACCACCAGGGCATCTAGAAACGTAGCGAGTCGGGGAGGAGGCACGGTTTGGGGGACTCTACAGGCACCAGTCACCTGCTGTGCCATTTAAGAAATTGCTAGTTATCACGGGGACTTCTGGGTTAGATTGCCCCACCCAACACCAGATGCTCTATCTGATAAACACTAAGGGGCCAGAAATAATTTCGTGCCCAGCCAGGGTTTCTCGACCTCCGCACGGCTGACCTCTGGAGTGAGATCATTCTGCTGCGGGGCCCCCACCCCCTGCACAGTAGGATGGTCAGCAGCATCCCTGGCCTCCTCCCACTAGATGCCAGTAGATCCCCCAGTTGTGACAACCACAGGTGTCTCCAGACATTGAAAAGGGTCCCCTGGGGGCAAAACAGACTCCAGGCAAGAGCCATGGGTCTTGCTCCCCTTCTCAAGTTTTGAAACAGGGACTCCAGGGTGATTATTATGGGTTTGGGTTTTGTTCAGAGACCACTGTATTGTTCTGGTTTAATATTTCCACTGCCTTGTTCACTTCCTCCCTCCCTCCCTCACTCACTCAGTGACCTTGGGATTCAGGGGTGACACGCAGGGGAAGGTCTTGGTCACTCCCAAGTCCCTGGCACGTGGCACGCACTGGCCTCTGTGAACCCTAAGGGACATCGCAGCTCATCCCCACAGCTTCCCCCGGAAACCCCCCTGGCACGTGGCACGCACTGGCCTCTGTGAACCCTGACTAAGGGACATCGCAGCTCATCCCCACAGCTTCCCCAGGAAACCCGTACCACTGTCACCTTCATTTCACAATAACACTAACTGAGGCCCAGGCTGTTGTCACCCGTCCCGGACACACAACTAGGAAATGTCTGGTTGCAGGAATTGGGACCCATAGGATTTGAGCAAAATGTGCCATGGCCCCCCAGAGGGGAACAGCTAAGGGGAAGGATGAGCAGGGGAGCCCGGAAAGCGAAGGCTCAGAGCAGGCATCTGGCCTGAAGGACGGGACCGAGAGGAGCCGCCCTCGCCCTCAGTTCATGCTGATGGGCCAACCTGGGCCACTTTCATTACAGCTGCCTCATGCAGGACTCACCCCCGGGCAAATCTGCACTCTCAGAAAAGTATGGGGACATTTGAGGCAAACACACACTATTAATTGCCAATCGGGGGCCATGGGTTTTTTTTTCTTTGAAAGGAATGTTTTCCATAAATGCCTTTGCTTAAAAAAATAATAACAAAAAGAAACCATAGGCAGCAAAAATCTCAGACATCTCTGGTAGCAATATGTTTGTGGATACATCTCCTAGGGCAAAGGAAACTAGGGAGAAAATAAACAAATGGGCCCACATCAAAATAAAAAGCTTCTGCACAGCAAAGAAACTATCAACAAAATGAAAAGGGAGCCCACCGCATGGGAGAACATATTTGGCAATGAAACATCTGATAAAGGGTTACTATCCAAAATACATAAGGAACTCATACAACTTAACAAAAGGAAGGCAAACAATTCAATGAAAAATGGGCAAAAGACCTAAATAGATACTTCTTCAAAGTGGACATAGAGATGGCCAAGAGACATATGAAAAATGCTCAAAGTCACTGATCATCAGAGAGATGCAAATCAAAACGACAATGAGGTACCATCTCACACCTGTCAGAACCGCAGTTTGCCGACCATGGGGTTAGGGGATAACCTGCTTTGACAAGGTTCTCAAGGAAGGTATTACATTTGAACTGAGAGCTGAAAAATTAGAAGAAACCAGGATAGGAGAAGAGTCTTTTCAGGAAGTAGAACAGCATGTATGAAGGTCCTGGGGCAGGAAAGAGCTCAGTATGTTCATGTAACTTAAGGGAGGAAAGGAATGTGAAATCTAAAGAACAAATAAACTGATGAACAAAATAGATCCAGGGACATAGATGCATGGAACAGACTGTTGAATCTCAGAGGGAAGGCCGGGGTAGGTGGGTGGGTGAAAAGAGATCAACCAAAGAACTTGAATGCATAGATGCATAATCCATGGACACAGACAATAGGATGGTGGAGGCCTGGGGTGGGGAGCAAGAGTGTGCTAGAAGGGGTCAATGGGAGAAAAAAGGAGACATCTGTAATATTTTCAACAATTAAGATTTTTTTTTAAATAACAAAACAAAAAAAGCCATCGCTAGCAAAGGAAACGCTTGTGTTACCATGGTTGGGATCACAGCAGAGAGCAGTTCTCTCCTCCCCCTCGGGAGAAAGGTCCCAGGGGCCGGCCCTGCCGTCCTTGGAGCCCCCACTCTTCTCTCTGTTCTGCTGCATACAATGTCGGCGTCTATTTTTGTCAACCAATGTTCCTTCAATTGATGAATTCAGCACAAAATGAGAAAACCTTCATGGTCAACCTACGGGGCTCTGAAGGATACTGAAGGTGGTGATTTTTGTATCTTACTCAATAAGAGACAATATCTGTGCTTACCCCTCACAAAATCCTTCCACAGAGTGCAGTAAACCACAGGAACCAGTGGACACAGAGCAACCACATCTCCTCACCAGAATTCATTCCTCTACCCCGGCCCCGACCATCACACCTTTGTAGCATTTGTCATGCTCTTTTATGTTTATTGTATGTCCATCTACACACACACACACACACACACACACACACACACACTACCTCTGGCTCCTTGAGAGCAGAGCACGCGGTACTATTATCTTACAGCCACAAAAGGATGTCCTGGGCAGGGTGGTTTTAAAAGGCATTGGCATTGTGCTGGACTCACATAATACATATAATTAACATATGTAAAATCATGTTCTGGAATGTTCTGGAGAGAGAAAGAGAGAGGGGGGGAGAATAGTGATGGAGGTTCTAGTCTATGCAACTCTCAGGGGATGAAAGACACGAATTCACTGACCCTTCACCGGTGTCCATTCCCGTGGCCTCACCTGGGAGAGCATCTCGCTGGGGTTTGCGTGGGAGGACAGTTCTGACTCCACATCATTTCCCTCATACCTGGCTTTCGAGTTTGAACAGTCCAAGAGGAACTTGGCCATAAGCAAACTTAACTGAAGGACGCAGATCGAGGTGTGTGTCTCACACACTTGCCTCAGATGAGACAGCAGGGGCTACAGGGATGCTCAGGGGTGCTGCCCAGGTCCCCCACAGGGAGGGACGCTTCCCCTGCCCTGAGGGTGCTGGTGGCAGCAGCAGCAGCTGAGTCCTCCACAGAGGCTGTCTCTGTCTCGCCTTCAGCTGAAGAGAGATGCAAGCCTGAGGCTACAGAAGGGAGAGGGTGGGGGATCCACACAGAAGGACTGGAAGGACCGCTGGACACTGGGGTGTGAGCCAGGACCCTGCAGAGCGGCTGTGGGACCGCTGATGACAGCATTGTGCCTGGCATGCAGTTCAGCCCCGTCCTGCTGCCTCGCTCGCTCCCCACACAGGCGCTGCCTGCGGGCCTTCTCCAGCCTGGAGAACCCAACCTGCAACAGGGCTCTGTCTGGGGAACCCCAATCCACAGAAGAGAAGAAAGGGGAGACTGCAGACAGCTGTGCTCTCCCCAGCCCTGTGGAGGGGTGCAAGCTGAGGAAGGGACGTTATACCACACCCTCAAGTGGAAGGCATTTAAGGCAAGACACCCTTTCCAGCAAGGATTTTCCCAGTCTGGGAGCATCTTCCCAGGACCTTATGGCCTGATTATGTCGATTATCTCCCACCTCCAGAGCCTTTTCCATCCTCCCCCTTCCCCACCCTGCTACCTGAAACTGAGACTCTCAGCCTAACCCTGGCCTCCATG
>NW_005370500.1:1088268-1105401 GCF_000412655.1 Myotis brandtii | reverse complement strand
GGGCGGGGGGAGGGGGGAGAGGGATGACCTTTCAGAGATTGGGACCCAGAAGCCTGGCCCCTGACCCCACAGGTGGCCTCCAGGGGCTGAACAGTGCCAGGGAGCCCAGGCTCTCCTGCCGCCTCCAGAGCTGAGAGAGAACAGCTTTCTGTTGTTTTAAGCCCCTAATGGTGTGGCGACCTGTCACAGCAGCCACGGAAACTGATACTGACCATGACCCAGGGACCCCGAGGCAGAACGAGCCTGCCTCCACCCGTCCTGTATCCACAGCTCTTCCCAGGTGATGAAGCCCTGGGCTCCGTCACCACCAGCCCTCCAGGAGGCCAACACGACTGAGCCAAATGGGAGGGAAGAGCGGCAGATTCTTGGCTAAAATAACTAACACGCTCCGGCTAGTTGAGGCAGAAGAGGAATTTACCGAGTGCTGCCAGCAGCTCCCAGCCTCCCCGGGGAGCCTGGGCACTGAGCTTGGAGGCCACACAGCAGGAACCAGGTTCAGATCACCCTTCCCGCACCCCAGTGTGGAGCCATTGGCACTGCTCCCTCACAAGCAGCTGGGACCTCTGCTGCGGCCTTTGAGTGCAGGGCGCTCTCCCACCATCATCAGAGTGAATTCCACCCGGGCTTGCTCCTCAGAGCAAAGTGACGGCTCTTTCCCTGCCATTCAAACGCCAGCCTGTGGGCCAGCCGCATACAAGGCCAGACCTGCGGGAGCAGAACCTGAATTTTGACCCGGTCCCTGGTGATTCAGATGCACAGTGTGGGCTGAGAAGCCCTGCGCCCCACATCGCACCCCGCACCCCACACCCCGGGTTGAGACATCACCAGCACAGAAATGCCGGCCACCATGTCCCCAAGGCAATGCCCCCAGCAACGCAGCCAGTGCTGGAAACATGGGACTCAAAGGTTAACCCAGCAAAGGAAACCGGAAGAGCTAGGGACTTTATGGGCACTCGATTTTGAGATTGATGAAAGAAATGCAACTGTAACGTGCTGAGCGTGATTGTTTTAACCAGGAAAACATATTTGTATTTTAAAAATAAATATAGAGATTATGTAAATTGTGCTGCTATGAACATAGGGGTGCATACGTTCTTTCTGATTGGTATTTTGGAAGTCTTAGGATGTGTTCCTAGAAGTGGGATCGCTGGGTCAAAAGGCAGTTCCATTTTTAATTTTTTTGAGGAAACACCATACTGTTTTCCACAGTGGCTGCACCAGTCTGCATTCCCACCAGCAGTGCACAAGGGTTCCCTTTTCTCCACGTCCTCACCAGCACTTGTCATTTGTTGGTTGGACCTGGAGAGTATTATGCTAAGTGAAATAAGCCAGTCAGAGAAAGACAAATACCATATGCTCTCCCTTATATGTGGAATCTAATGAACAAACTAAACTGATGAACAAAATAGGACCAGAAGCATGGCTGCATGGAACAGACTGACAGATGGCAGCGGGGAGGGGGCACGAGGGGACTGGAAGAGATTAGCCAAAGAACATATATACACAGCCCGCGGACACAGGAGTGATGCATATATGCATAATGTAAGGACACAGACAATAGTGTGGTGAAGGCCTGGGGTGGGGCAGGAGCCGGGTGGAGGGAGGCAAAGGGGAGAAATTGGGGGACTCTGTAATAGTGCCAACAATAATGAATAAATAAACACACAGAGATTGTGTGTGGACACCATGGAGGGTGTTTTTATTCATTATATCTGGTCCTTCAACCAGCCTTGGTGGCACCTGGGAGAATGTGGAGCAATGCAGATCCCTTTGTCTTCTACACTCAGGAAACTCCTGCCTTTTATCGTTAATTTGACTCAGTTGCTGCAATTTGTGAATCAACCATAGCGAAACGGACTTGGAGAAGTAAATTGGTGTATTAACATGTTGTATCATCGTGGTGCCTTTGCTACAGCTAAAGAACCCACATCAGCACAGCGCTACTCACGAAAAGAGGTTCCAGCAGAATGCAAAGAAACAATGTTCTTTACACACACACACACACACACACACACACACACACACACACACACAGCCTTGACCTGTTCCTGGCACTGGAGTGTTCAAAAACAAAATGACTCATTCTCTATTCAGAAGATCGCCTTGGAATTCAAGAGATGAAGAGGAAGAGATTTGCTGGTTTGTTATTTTGAATGTTCTTAGAATTTTTATGCTGAATTTTAAACAGGAAAATTTACAGTTGTTAGGGATGTTTTGTTTGTTTTTGAATTTGAAAAATGAGAAAGTAAGAAAACGGAGGCTTTGGGGAGATTCAAAAGCTAAACGTGGCTCAGATAAGCACACTTTTAACCATCAGGTAGAGACAGAAAGTAGGTCAGTGGTCGCCAGAGGATAAGGGAGGTGGTGAGTGAGGGGTGACTGCTAATGGGCTTGGGGTTTCTCTTTGGGGTGATGAAAATGGTCCAGAATTAGATTGTGGCGATGGTTACACAACCTTGTGAATGTGCTAAAGACCACTGAATTGTATACTTTAAAATCATTAATGTTGTAGTATGTATAGCTCAATAAAAATGTAAAGAAATGGGGATTTATAGGGATAAAAATATTAGAAATCTGTAGTATGAGTAAAAATAAATCTTAAAATTAATGGGGAAATAAAAATTTATCCAATGCACGGTATCTATCTATATATATAAAAAGCCAGCGACCGGAACACCATAATAACTGGAATGACTGGTCGCTAGGACACTGCAGCCAGTGAACTGGCCAGATCAGGGGGTGGGGCCGGCCAACTTCCCCCAGTCCTCCCCATGGCCGGCCCCACCCCTGATCAGCCTCTCCCACTCAATTGGCCCACAGCCCCTCCCCTGATCGCCCTCCCTGCCCCAAGCCAGCTCCAACCCCGATCAGCCCCCCACTTCAATCAGGGGCAGGGCTGGCAGGCTAACAGCCTTCGGACCCTCCCCCTGGCCAGCCCTGCCCCCGATGGGCCCCCACCATCCTGATTGGTCTATGACCCCTTCCCCAAACCAGCTCTGCCCCCGATCGCCCCCACACACACCAAATTGGGGGTGGGGCTGGCCGGCCAACCTCCCACGGCCCCTCCCCCAGCCACTGACCCCTGATCGGCCCCCCCACCCCATTTGGGGACAGGGACAGCTGGCCCACCACCCACAGCCCCTCCCCACGGGTGACCTGGCCCCCATTCGGCCCCCCCACCCCTATCAGGGGCAGGGTCCTCCAGCCAATCACCCACAGCCCCTCTCCCCAGCTGGCCCAGCCCCAATCGGCCCGATCGGGGCCTGCCCAGCAGGCCAACCTCCCACCGTCTCCTCCTCCTGTCAAGCCCGGCCCCAATCCACCCCAATTGGCTGGCTGGACCCCACCCATGCATGAATTTGTGCACTGGACCTCTAGTTAAAAATGTTTAGACACTGAGTTGGAAAAACAGAGCTAATTTTCTTCTGCATGCCATTTAGACAAAAAATATATTAACTTGTATCTATACTAATAAAAGGGTAATATGCTAATTAGACTGGGAGACCTTCCGGACAAGGCCATGATGGTGGATCTGAGGCAGAGGTGGTTAGGGGCGAACAGGCCGCAGGGCAGGGGGGCAGTTGGGGGTGAGCAGGATCAGGCCAGCAGTGGGGGCAGTCGGGGGAAATCAGGCTGGCAGGCAGAGTGGTTAGGGGCGATCAGGCGGGCGATCAGGCAGGTTAGCGGTTAGGAGCCAGTGGTGACAGATTGCAAGAGGACCTAAACCAGCAGTCGGACATCCACCAAGGGGTCCCAAATCAGAGAGGGTGCAGGCTGGGCTGAGGGACACCCCCACCCCCCACCCCGTGCAAAATTTCATGCACCGGGCCACTAGTATAAATATAAAAATTAAAATCTGTAGATGAACAAAAAGAAAGCGAGAAAGGAAGGACGGAGGGTAAATGTCCAGGAAGTAGTCACTGACAGCATCACAGCAGAGGAGTGGGTTCACTTGGCCGTGTTGGGTCGGACAGAGAAAGGGTGGGCAAGAGAGTGTGGGAAGGAACAGAAGACAGACACTTGGACAACCACGTGGAAACTGCCCTCCGTCAGTGTTACAGCTAATTAATACTCATGTATCACTTTCCCTTGTCCCTTCCATGAGCAAAAGTAGGGATTTAAGGCCCAGAATAAATTCACATAGAAATGTTAAGATCTCTCGGGCCAAATTAGTAGTTAAAACTCAATGACATACACCCCTCCTAGCAGGCGGCCACGGCAACACCCCAGTGATATCACGTGGATGTCTCATGCCCCTGATACGAGGTGATGACGAGGCGAATCACCTCTGTGGTATTCTTCCCAGAAACCCATGACCCCAGTCTACCCAGAAACATCAGACAAACCCAACAGAGAGGCCTCTACACAGTGTCTGGCCATTGCTGCTCAAAACTGTCCAAGTCATGAAAACCAAGGAAAGATGGAAACTGGAAGACACTGCAGGGGACATGACAACGTGACGCAGTGTGGGACCTCAGATGGGATCCTGGGACAGAGAGGGAAGGGGACATGGGTGAAATCAACGTGAAATGTGGAGTTTTGTGAGTAGCGCCTGTGCTGGCATGGGCTCCTTAGCTGTAACAAAGGCACCACGATGATACAACACGTTAGCACCGGGGAAGCAGGATGAGAGGTACATGGGAACTCGCTGTACCATCTTTTCAATTTTTCTGTAAATTGAAAGCGATTCCAAAATAAAATACATAAATACGGTTTTAGGAAAACTCAATTTCGGCACAGTGGCTGGCCACTGCGGGAGTGTCGTGAAGAGATGTCAGAAAGTCCTGGATTGGATTTAGATCGTCATAAAGTGTACCCAACCTTCCCACACCACTCGCAGAAGAGCTGTCTTTTTGTTCCACCTGATGCTGGCCCCCGCTGGCAGCTCGTCCTTGGGCAAGAAGGAGTAACTGTGCCTCTAACTAACCATTCTCTCTGATCACACAGGCTTCCAGATGCCCACAGACCTTAGTCACAGCAGCTCTGCAGTAGTTCCCTCCTGGAAGAGTCCTTCTACGTGGGTTGCCAGGACCACAGACATCTCCTCAACGCTCTCCCACAATATCAGCCGCACTGTAAAACGCACTTCCCAGGCGCACACAGTGGAAACCCCCTGTGGACATTGGCCAGTCACATCTCTATGTCGGCACATACTCCCCTGGTCTTTGGGGACGAATGACGAGCTGCACCACCCAGGTCTCTCTTCAGTGAAGGACTTGCCCCAGTTGAAAGCAAGAAGACTGGAGCTATAATTCCTCCCAGATTGGCCTCAGCTGCAGAATCCTATCTTGCCTGAGATGAGCATCTCTTCCCAGGAGCCCCACATCCAGTAACTGAGCACGGGGAGCTGTCCAGCAAGAGGCAGCTGAAACCAGAGGTTGGCTGGAGGCTGAGGATGCAGGCATCAGAAGCAGCAGCTCCTCAGAAACAATTAGGGTCAATGATGCAATCTTATTGTTTCTAATATGATCTCTAGACAATGCTGCCCCCTTTAAGTGGTATGGGGTGTGACCTCTAATTACGTGGCATTCTGCAAGACACGAGAAGGAGAGAGGAGTGCTGAACTCTGCAAGATTGGGGAGGAGTGGTTGAAGAAGGAGAACTAAACTGCTGCAGAAGATTTGAGGAAAACTGTGAAAAAAATGATTTACATTTACCCTGGCCAGTGTTCTCAGTGGTTATAGTTTTGGCTCGAGCACCAAGGGGTCATAGGTTCCATTCCCAGTCAAGGGCACATACCTGGGTTGCAGGTTTGATCCTCAGCTCCGGTCAGGTTGCGTGTGGGAGGCAACCAATCAATGTGTCTCTCTCACATCAGTGTTTCTCTCTCTCTTGCCCCCTCCCTCCTTTCCACTCTCTCTAAAAATCAATGGGGGGAAAAAAGGTTCCCATTTGAGCTGGATCTTGAAAGATAAGAGAAGTATACCAAGCACAAAAGAAGGGAAAAGCTTTTGGGGCAGAGAGAACATCCAGGTGCATGATCTCTTAGGATAAGAATCTCCTTGTTAAAAAGAGGAGCCAAGATAGAGGCATAGGTCAATGCTGGTATGTGCTGCCTGCCACAACCACATCAAAATCACAACTAAAATACAGAACAACCACCACTCCGAACAGCCTGAAAGCTGGCTGAATGGAAGTACTACAGCTAGAGAAGTAAAGAAGAAAGCACATTGAAACTGGTAGGATAGGCAGAGGCATGGAACGGGCTGGTCCAACACCCACATGTGCCATTTTTTCAATCTGGGGGGAGATCCTTTCTGTGGAAGCCACCGTGAGGAGAGGATAAGAATCTCCTTGTTAAAAAGAGGAGCCAAGATGGAGGCATAGGTCAATGCTGGTATGTGCTGCCTGCCAAAACCACATCAAAATCACAACTAAAATACAGAACAACCACCACTCCGAACAGCCTGAAAGCTGGCTGAATGGAAGTACTACAGCTAGAGAAGTAAAGAAGAAAGCACATTGAAACTGGTAGGATACACACCAGCCCCCCAGCCCAGGGTCCCAGAGCTGGGAAGAGAACTCCCTGTAACTTCAGGCTGTAAAAACAAGCAGGGATTGTGGCTGCAGGACACAGAGGCTGCTGGAGTCCCAGAAGATCCTCTTGAAGGGCCAGTGTACAGACTTACTCAGGCTCAATCCCTCTGAGCTCCAGTGCTGGGTGGCTTTGGGGGACCCAGACACATACAGAGAGAAACTGGATTATCTGGTATCAGGGCAGGAATAAGAAGACAGCTTTCTCCCAGATGGGGGTGTTCTCAGGGGTCATTGTTCCTGTGTTGGGACCTCCCCTGTCACAGAGCTGACTGGCAGGGGCCATGTCTAAGTCTCCGCCAGCCTGGCTCACACTATTTGCACCACCCTGGTGATTCCGTGAGATCCTGCCCCACCCAAGCTTCTTGCAGCAACTTTTCTATATGAATGGCCTGTCATGGATCAGGCTTTAGTCTTTGCTAAAATCTCTCAAACAAACTACAACTGATCTCAGCATACCCCAAACCTATCAATAAAGGGCCTAAGACCTGGCACCAGAACAAGCCTGCCTTGCTTCACAGCTGGGCCTCACCTGGGCACTTCCAAGCCCAATAAAAATAGCAGCCATCTGCAGATCTCTCTATAGCTCCTGCCAGGTGGCCCCAGGCAGTGGCTGACTTTGCACTTCCCTGAAGTCCCTAGAACCAGTGAACCTTGTGGACAGCTTCAGACCATACCAGATTACAACTCTACACATCCACAAGCGACACACAAAAGAGGCAGACTCAGTGAGCACCAAAGCCTGCTCCATAGGTGTGTTTCCTGCACAGCAGCTCTCCCACTATAGTTGCAGCTGGTCCTCACAGCCAATTGGCCTGGAGGTCAATTCCTCCCAGTGACACCAAGAGCAATCAAGGCTCAACTACAAGACTGTGCACACAGCCCACATAGGGGCACTCAGGTGACTGGGGAGGCTGAGCCACTAGGCCCTAAAGGACACCTACTACACAAGGCCACTCTACCAATTCCAGGAGACATAGCAGCTCTACATAATAGGTAGAAACGAACACAGACGCAAGCAAAATGCAGAGACAAAGAAACGTGTCACAAATGAAAGAAATGGAAGCAAGCAAACTACGAGATATAGAGTTTAAAACCATGGTTATAAAGTTACTCAAGGATCTTCATGAGAGCTTCAAGGGACTTAGTGAGACTTTTAAGGAAATTAGTGAGAATGTCAAAGACATGAAAAATGACCAATCAGAAATTAAGCATACAGTAACTGAAATAAAGAATCATTTGAGGTGTTGCAACAGTAGAGTTGATGATTCTGACAATCAAATCAATGATTTGTAATATGAGGAAACAAAAAACACCCAATCAAAAGAGCAAAAAGAAAAAAGAATCCAAAAATATGAAGATAGTGTAAGGGGTCTCTGGGACAACTTCAAGTGTACCAGCATTCGCATTATGGGGGTGCCAGAAGGAGAAGAGAGAAAAGAAGATATTGAAAACCTATTTGAAGAAATAATGACAGAAAACTCCCCCTACCTGGTGAAAGAAATAGATTTACAAGTTCAGGAATTGCAGAGTCCCAAACAAGAGGAACCCAAAAGAGGTCCACACCAAGACACATCATAATTAAAATGCCAAGGGTTAAAGACAAAGAAAGAATCTTAAAAGCATCAAGAAAAAAGCAGTTAGTTACCTTCAAGGGAGTATCCATATGACTGTCAGCTGATTTCTCAACAGAAACTTTTCAGACCAGAGGGAGTGGCAATAAATATTCAAAGTGATGAATAGCAAGGACCTATCACCAAGATTACTCTACCCAGCAAAGCTATCATTTAGAATTAAAGGTCAGATAAAGAGCTTCACAGACAAGAAAAAGCTAAAAGAGTTCATCACCACCAAACCAGTATCACATGAAACGTTAAAGGGTATTCTTTAAGAAGAGGAAGAAGAAAAAGATTAAAAATATGAACAATAAAATGGCAATAAGTATATATCTATCAACAATCGAGTCTAAAAATCAAAATAAACAAGAAATCTAATGAACAAAGTAAACTGGTGAATAAAATAGAATCAGAGGCATGAAAACATGGAACAGACTGATGAATCTTAGAGGGAAGGGTGGGAGGCAGAAAGAGAGTAACCAAAGATCTTACCTATGGTCACAAACAGTAGGGGGTGAAGGCCTGGAGCAGGGCAGTAACCTGGGGTGGAGGGGGGCCAATGGGAGGAAAAGGGGGGACTTCTGTAATAATCTCAACAATGAAGATTTTTAAAACATAAATAAACAAAATAAAATTCATAGTTAAAAAATCTCCTTATTACAGTTTATTATAATAGATTCTAAGCAGATACCCCCATATGTGCCGACAACATACAATAAACACTGGCGAGACTGTCATGCCTTATGATTGTTATTAATAAAGTAAATTTGGCCTGGGGGTGTGGTTCAGTGATTGAGCATCAACCTATAAACTAGAAGGGTCACAGTTTGGTTCCTGGTCAGGGCACATGCCCTGGTTGTGGGCTCAATACTCAGTGTGGGGTGTGCAAGAGGCAGCTTTATCAGTGATTCTCTCCCATCATTGATATTTCTTTCTCTCTCTCCCTCTCCCTTCCTCTCTGAAATCAATAAAAATATTTTTTTTAAATGAACAAATAAAGCCAATTGGTTTCTAGAAGATTCCATTAGGGAGTCATTCTGCATCTGCACGGCTCCCCCAGGTAAGTGGAAGGAGCGTTTAGAGAAGACCAAATTGACACTCATTAGCAAGGAGGATACTCTTAGGATGAGGAGTTGAAGTGCCAGGCCCCACTGCTCTCTGTACAGGAGGCAGAGAATCAGAGAGTGGAGGCATATGAAGGTGTCCGAGCTGGGCACGTGCCAGGCCCAGGGCAGGGAAAGCACCGAGCGGTCCTGGTGGTCCAGGTAAGACCAGTGCCCCTGAAACCTCAGACCAAGACACCATAAAGGCACCTCTGGAGGTGACCGTGAAGGTGAGGAGGGAGGGGAAGCCTCAAACGGATTGAGATTGTGTTTCTCCCCAGCCTGGGAGATCGGTTGGTTTAACATCAGATGCTGCTCTGCTGAAAACAAAAAGAAGTGGTATTTCTCATGCCCTTCAGTTTATAGACTGAGATCCACACCCAGGCACGATTTGTACATTGGTAGACACTGGCAAACGGTGACGCTATCACAAACAACAGGTATGCCTGAGAGTCCTTCCCCCAATATTCTCTCCTGAGCTTGACATCTTTTTAATTCTTGTCAATCTAACTGGGAAAATGGTATGGAAGTCTCGGTTTGATTTTCATTTCCTTGACTCCCCCAGAAGGCTGAACATCTTTTCATATGTTTATTAGACATTTGCATTTCTTGTTCAGTGAATTTCCATTTGTATCTTTTGCCCAATTTTCTAAGAGCTAATTCATCTTTTTCTTATTAATGTGCAGGTATTGTTTCTATAAGAGACAGTAACTTTTGCCCATGGCAAACATTTTCTTCCTGTTTGTCTCTCACTTGGCTTATGGTCCTTTTGCTCATACTAAATTTTGGGTTGCCCATCTTACTAAGAGCTCTCCACTCCAAAGTTTTATAAATATTCTAAATTTTATATTTCCATATGCATATTTCTCCTGTCTCATACTTACATACACCCACACTCATGTACCCACATAGTTAGATGATCATGAGATGGCTCATTAATCCACCTGGAATGTGTGGGTGTGTGTCTGTGTGTGCATGCATCTCTGTGTGTGTGTGTGTGTGTGTGTGTGTGTGTGTGTGTGTAGGTGCAAGCAGATTCAGTGTTTCCAGACTTTGCACAATCCTTCTGTGCAGCATCAAGCCCTACATGAACCACGTATTACAGTCAACTGCTCAAATCTGCCTTTTACAGTTTCCAGCTCCCAGGGCATCTCCATCCTCCCTGTTGCTTAAGAAGGAGGTGGGTGTTCCCGCCCACTCCCTTCCCCACAGTCCCATACCCAAGCACTCTGGAACCTCCATGATCCTCCCTCCCACATTCTCTGCCCACTCCTCCCAGGATGCCAGGGCCGCCTCCTTGATTCTGGCCACTATCATCTGGCCCTGGCTCTTTGCAGCCCTGGCCTGCCTGGCTCCTCACTCCTCCCCATCCCATCTAGTCTCCACTCTGCAGCCAGGAATCCTTCTAAATGCAGACCCACCTCATCCCTGCTCTACCTAGAACCCTTCCTTCCACAGCTCCCACCACTTTCAAACTCCCAAATAAGGCTGAAATCATCCTTTTTAAAAGGGCACTTCTCATCTTTAAAATAAAATAAAAAACTACAGCCTCATTTCTCAGATTGTGTCCCCCAGCTCCATGCTCCAGGCAGAGCAAACTACTTTCATTTCTTCAAAAACACCAAGGTTCCCTTTCAGCAGATGGAAACTCTGGCTACGCCCCTGCTCACCTCTCAAAATCACCCACACATGATTCTCACTCACAGGCCAGGTGGGACCTCTGCACCCACATCCTCCGGATGGTCCCCACGCCAGCGTGAAGATCCACTGCCCTTCCCTCCGAATGGTGGGCTGTCATTCTCCAGCTGGAACCCTCCTCCAACCCCAGCCCCCACCTCTCCACCCCACATGGCCTCTTCTTCCTTAGAGTCCAGGCTGAGACGCTCCTTGTTCAGAACTTTCCTCTGCCATTCAGATTAGGGCCCCGGCTCATCCACCAGCATCCCCCTGGCCCTCCCCATTCAAGCGTTTATCACACAGACTTAGTTCCCTGATTTCTTGTCTCCCACCCCAGACTCCAAGTTTGGGTGAAAACAAGAAGAGCATGTCTGTCTTGCTCACCATAAACTTATGCGCCCAGCAGCAGAGACCTGACACAGAATAGGTGCGCAGTAAATGTTTACTTTCAAAATGAATGAATGAACAAGTAAATGGATGAATGGATGCCTGTGGCAGCTTCCAGGACAAACCACAAACTGCTCAGAAAAGCCAGCAAACAGATGCGCAGTCTCTCCAGCAGGGGGCACCAGCCTGCTTTCCGATCCCCTGCCCAAACCCTGGGAGCCTACCTGCTGTCAGTCACAGAGCCTCCGGGTGCTCAGTGGTCATTTCGCGGCGCTGGAGATTAAGTAGGAGTTGTTTGCCACCAGCCAATGTATGAAAAGTGAGTGTTCACCCCTCACTTCCAACAACAGGTACTACATCCCCTGTCTTGCCAGGAAAGGAGCCGTAACTGTAGCAACCGGTGGCAGGTTTTCTGTTCCCAAGTGGGGATGGCGATGGAGTAAGGAGGGGAAAGGAGGGAGACGGCAGAAGAGTCCGCATAAAACTGCTCGCCCTGGAGCAGCAGGGAAAGTTCTCTGTGTACCTCCCAGCTCGCTCGCTCCCCATCCTTCCATCTGGGAGAACAGAATCCGAGTCTGCACAGGACGAGCATCCCTCACAAGCATCTGGAGGAAACTCTTGCCTCCTGTGAGGAGCAGCAGCAGCAGCAGCAGCCTATGCCCCCGGCCGCAGCCCAGCTCGGTCAGCCTGTGTCCACGATGAACGCCTCGTGCTTCCTGCCCTCTGCTCAGCCGGGGCAGCCTAACAGCTCGGAGCTCCGGGACGCCCCCTCCTCCGGCAACCAGAGCGGCCGCGGGTACTGCGAGCAGGTGTTCATCCAGCCCGGGGTGTTCCTGGCGCTGGGCAGCGTCAGCCTGCTGGAGAACGTCCTGGTGATCCTGGCGGTGGCCCGCAACAGCAACCTGCACTCGCCCATGTACTTCTTCCTCTGCAGCCTGGCCGCGGCCGACATGCTGGTGAGCGTGTCCAACGCCCTGGAGACCATCATGATCGCCGTGGTCAACAGCGGCTCGCTGGCCCTGGAGGACCGCTTCGTGCAGCACATGGACAACATCTTCGACTCGATGATCTGCATCTCGCTGGTGGCCTCCATCTGCAACCTCCTGGCCATCGCGGTGGACCGGTACGTCACCATCTTCTACGCGCTGCGCTACCACAGTATCGTGACGGTGCGCCGGGCGCGCGCCCTGATCGTGGCCGTCTGGCTGTGCTGCGGCGTCTGCGGCGTCGTGTTCATCGTCTACTCGGAGAGCAAGATGGTCATCGTGTGCCTCGTCACCCTGTTCTTCGCCATGCTGCTGCTCATGGGCACCCTCTACGTGCACATGTGCCTCTTCGCGCGGCTGCACGTGCGGCGCATCGCCGCGCTGCCCCCCGCCATCGGGGCGGCCCCGCCGCAGCGCTCGAGCCTCAAGGGCGCCGTCACCATCACCATCCTGCTGGGCGTCTTCGTCATCTGCTGGGCCCCCTTCTTCCTCCACCTCGTGCTCATCATCACCTGCCCCACCAACCCCTCCTGCGTCTGCTACGCCGCGCACTTCAACACCTACCTGGTGCTTATCATGTGCAACTCCGTCATCGACCCGCTCATCTACGCCTTCCGCAGCCCCGAGCTGAGGAGCACCTTCCGCGAGATCCTGTGCTGCTGCCCCGGCGTGAGCCTGGGCTAGGACGCGGGCCAGAGGCCAGTCCCTCCGGCCACTGCTGACCCTCCAGCCAGCTAAGGTGTTTAGAGAGAAGAGGGGGGGAATCGAAGACGCCAGAATGTGTGAACAGCCGAGGTTGAGTGCGTCTTGTTTTGAAGCTTGCAGAGCCTCTGACAGGGAAATGGAAAGTAACAGGCTCTCTGAAAGGATCCCAACATGGGTAAGTCTCTGATTTCCCCAACAGCCACGGGAGGAGGCTGTGCTCGGCTGCTGTGCGCGCTGATTCCATGAGCCAGGGTTTGCAGCGCTTGCCTGCCCACCCGCCTCCTGGCATGTCCTCGCCCCTCGGGTCGTCCAGACTGAAGGATTCTCATTGACAAGAGGGTGGGTCGAAGCTCTCCCAAGCAAACCTCTTACCGCGCCGGACCTAGACTGCCAGCCGCTCCAATGGCTTTGCCCTTATTTCATAAGACACTTGAGTTTCCATCCTGTTATTCTGTTCACAGTGCAACAGTTGCCCCACAACAATGAACTCTTTGTGAAAGAAGCGATGCAGCACGACATCCTTTCTACCCTCATACCCCCACCAACCTCCTCTGAAAAATAGCATCGAAATGTGACCCACGATGCCCCTACCTTTGTTATTAGAGTTGTTGCTTTTGTTGTTGGGTTTCATGCATTCAGCCTAACGCAGCTTTCAAAATTCTAATGAAAAGGAGATCACGTGCTTTGGAAAACCAGAACATACCCGTGTGTACAGTATTTTGATGCCTTGCTCTCCTGAGGTATATATTTCCCTATTTTAAAAGCCTTTTCCCTGTTATTCCTTTTCTGCCTTTAACACAAGAGGGCCTGGTGGATGGGAGGGGGCGTGTCTCCAGAGATTGCTTCATGGTGGTTTCAGGTTTGAGAAATTGTAGGATTGCATGCGACTGTCTTGGAAGCTTTGCTTTTGCTCATGGTAACTGTGTCTCTATTGCATGATTTCCTGAAATGTTATCTAGGAAAGAAAATTTGGGGGGATTACTGCTCCTTTTGCTCAGCGTGGTGTTAAAGTCGGGGTGATCCTGTTATCAACGTCTGTACCTTATCAAGTAAAGCAATTCATTCCCGTGAGCACGGGCGAGATTTGCTGACACTAGCACTGCATACGCTGCATGCTGTGTGCTCTGCACCTGGTCAGACCCTTTCCTTCCCTGGAGAACTCCACCCCCACACCAGGGGTTCTCCTGCGCTGTGTCTTTGGTGTACAGTTGTGTGTTTTTCTTGTGCCGGAATATATTGGGGGTTTCAGTGTACTTGACAGCCTGCTCATATAAACACTGTCTTTTGTTTCTTGCTTTGTGATGTTTGGAAATAAATAAAAGGCTTTTGTGGCTGCTAAATGTGTGACATTAAATGGTCCACCCGGAAGCATCCAGTGACTCCCGCACAGCGTCCGTTACACTGTAATTCTGACTGGTTTGTCAGTGACAGAAGCATCCGTTGCCACAGCGCTCGTCTTTTCTAGGGCAATGCCTTTTAGCCAAACTACAAAACGCTCCCATTTAGGTTCTGAGAACACCAGGCTGTAGCTCCTGGGCCACTGTCACTCTCCATTAGTTTAATCGAGACACCAAATAGCAGGTCGTGTCCACTGCCACTCGGTGAGCCACTGTGGGCAACAGGGAGTCAGGCTCTCTGGAGACTGTACTAACAGCCACAGGAGCCATGACGCCCTTTTCTGGGTAAACAGCAGGAAAATAACTAACTTTTCACCCTTGGATATCAGCTTTCACATGATTTCATTTATTCTCTCAGCAAACCTCTAAAACAGGTGAGTCATTTTACAGGTGAAGGAACTGAGTTCTGGGCTGGAGGGTGCATGGTGGGCCACGAACGCCCAGCTAGTTAGGCTCATTTGCGTCCTGCGGCTGAAGTCTTTGCACCATGTGGTGCTGCTGACAGGTTTCCATACTGAAAACAGACCCCACGCTCCTTCCTCCACACGTTGGCTTAGAGAGCACTTCCACGGAAACTTCCCACAGACTCACCCGGGATCTTGCTCGAGGGCAAAATCTGACTCAGCAGGTCTGGAGTAGAGGTTCTATGACAATCTCCCAGGGGCATGGCTGCCTCTGGGGCCACCTTTTAAATAGAGAGGGTGTAGAGGGCTTTCAAAAGCTTGACACAGTGTGAAGCGCTGGCCCCAGGCCAGGAACTGTGCTGGCTACCTGAGGGGCATGTGACTCTGAGCCTTGCAGTAACCCCTGAGGCGGGCACTAGTACCACCCTTATGTCACAGGTGAGACCTCTGCAACTCCGAGGGGTTAAGTCCTTGTCTAGGAAAACTCGGCTCCAAGCAAAGAAGAGATTCAGACACAGGCTGCCCGACCCACACCCCAGTCCAACCCCACCGCCCTGGCACTGCCCCTGGGAGCAGTCTGCATAGTTCAGCCAAGACCCAGGGACAGCAGAGCATGGGCTGCCATGGAGGGAGACTCGATGCATAATTCTACAGCTCACCAGTCCAGGTGTTTCTAAGAGTTTCCATAGAGATGTCATAAAAACCACGAAGCACGATTAGTCATCTGACTTGGGAACATACTCCTGCAAAGGCTGTGGGCAGCCCTGGGAAGGCATCATGCTGAGGTGGACAGTCCTGCATGTGGGGCTGTCATTGCCTCCTCTGCCACCACTGTCCACTGGATGTTTTAAGCAGAAGGACAGTCAGATTTGAAAACGCTTAATTTTTATAAATAAAAGCACATCGTGACTTTAATTCATTTGTTAGGTTACATTCACGTCTCATGGCTTAACCCCAGGCACAATCACTGCAATGGTTGATGCCCTGGGTCCCTAAAAACCTTTGCCTGTTGTCCTTACTGAAATGGAACTTTTGAACTTAATTATGCTGTTTTTCTATAGAGCGGGGCTACGAAAACTCAAGCTTCCTTGGCTGAAGACATTGACCCACATTCACCCCCACTAAAATCCATCCTCCAGCCTGTTTAAAGTTGTTTCAAAACTATGAAACAGATCATATCACACTCCTCAAAACTCTTCATAGGCTCTGAATACAAATTCACTTCCTTACCCAGCCCTTACAAGGCCCTATGAGCTGATCTCTAGTAAGTCCTCAACACACTCCCCCTTCCCCATACTCCTTCCCCACCCTGGACTCAAACTCACCACACTCATTCCTGCCCCAGGGCCTTTGCACCTGCTGTTTCCCCCATATCTTCCCCTTGATTGGCACCTTCTTATCATTCAAGCTCCAGCCCAATCCTCAGGGATGCCTTCCCTGACTACTCTTTCTAAAGCAAATGCCAGTCATTCACATGAAGTATTGTCTTATTGTTATTTTATATTTTCTTGTTTATTTACATCCATCTCTCCCACTAAAAAGCAGTGTCTAACATATAAAACCGGCCAGTAAAAATAATATGTGCTATATGAATAAGTGATTTCATTAATACACTTAAATATGAGCTCAAATCTAACCAAAGAGTATACAGGGTCAGGCAAAAGTAGGCTTACAGCTGTGAGTACATGAAACACAGAGTTTATTCTTGTATTACTATTTATTAATTACTAGAGGCCCTGTGCATGAAATTTGTGCACTGGCGAAGGGTGTTTAGGCCCGATCCCACAGGCCTAAACCTGCAGTCGGACATCCCTCTCACAATCTGGGACTGCTGGCACCCAACTGCTTGCCTGTCTGCCTGCCTGATTGCCCCTAACCGCTTCTGCCTGCCAGCCTGATCACCCCCTAACCACTCCCCTGCCAGCCTGATCGACGCCTAACTGCTCCCCTGCTGGTCCAATCGCCCCAACTGCCCTCCCCTGCCAGCCTTGTTACCCCCAACTGCCCTCCCCTGCAGGCCATCTTGTGGCTGTGGGCGCTGCCATCTTTGAGGGCGGGGCAGTCCATTAGCATATTCCCTCCTTATTGGCTATGGGCCCCGCCATCTTTGAGGACGGGGCAGTCCATTAGCATATTCCCTCCTTACTGGCTGTGGGCACCTCCATCTTTGCAATAGCGTGAGGGTCAATTAGCATATTCCCTCTTTATTAGATAGGATTGCATTATTTCCCATACGAACAACTGTAAACCTGCTTTTCTCACCCTGTGTAAGACACCAGTGACCCTCCCATCCTATCTAATAATAGAGAAACATGGTAATTAAC
>NW_005370500.1:1073271-1086463 GCF_000412655.1 Myotis brandtii | reverse complement strand
GCCTCTAGTCTATATATATAAAAGCCTAAGCGACCATGACAACCGGATGACCAGCTGTTAGTTATGACACACACTGACCACCAGGGGGCAGATGGTCAATGCAGGAGCTGCCCCCTGGTGGTCAGTGTGCTCCCACAGCCAACTTCCCGTGACCAGCCAACCTCCCACGGTCCCTCCCCCGGGCTGGCCAACCTCCCACAGTCCTTTCCCCTGGGCTGGCCACCCTAACCGGCCCCGATCACTAGCCCCGATCACCGGCCAGGCCGAAGGACCTCACCCATGCACGAATTTGTGCACTGGGCCTCTAGTTTGGTGAATAACCACACTCGATGTGGAGTCGGGAAAACAGCTTGTGCTCTGAAACCTGATCCAGTTGGTCAGAGGTAATGTCAGGCACCAGGAATGTTCAACCCCACAAGTGACTATAATCTAGAAGCTGGGAAGAACCAGATGATGAAATGCAGAACAAAAGTGAAAGTTTCCATGGAAGAACTCAGCCTTTCTCATCAAGAACTCTTACTTGGAAACCAGATCAATAAAAATCCTATATAATAAAGAGGTAATATGCAAATTGATCCTTGCACAAGATGGCCACCCCCATGATGTCACAGTTGGGGGTGACCGGGCCGGCAGGGGAGGGCAGTTGGGGGTGATTGGGCCGGCAGGGGAAGGCAGTTGGGGGTGATCGGGCCAGCAGGAGAGCAGTTAGGCATTGATCAGTCAGGCAGGCGAGTAGTTGGGAGCCAGCAGTCCTGGATTGTGAGAGGGATGTCCGACTGCCATGTGCTCCCACAGCCAACCTCCCGTGACCAGTCAACCTCCATAGGGATCGGGCCTAAACTGGCAGTCGGACATCCCCCGAGGGGTCCCAGATTGGAGAGAATGCAGGCTGGGCTGAGGGACACCCCACCAGTGCATGAATTTTGTGCAACAGGCCTCTAGTAAATAATAATAAAAGACAGTATGTGGTATTATTATGTGACAGGCATTCCGCTAAGCACTTAGACATATTAACGCACTGAATTCTCACCAGTCCCTAAGAGGTGGGCACTACTAGTGCCTTGTCCTATAGAAAAGGAGAATGGTGCATGGAGGGGTAGCGCCATGGCCTATGGCAATGCTCCCCAGGGTTGCAAGACCTTCAGCAAAGCTCTCCAGCCCCATAGACTTCCTAGCAGAGAACTTAGCACATTATTTAATTTTTCTGTTAACTTTTCTCTCTTTTCTACCAGGCTGTGCAAGCTAAACCGAACATAGCGAGGCAGATAGGGCACTATCTGGCCTGGGGTCTTCTTTAGAAAGAGTAGTCAGGGAAGGCATCCCTGAGGATTGGGCAGGAGCTTGAATGATAACAAGGTGCCAATCATGGGAAGATATGGGGAAGAGCCTTCAGGCAGAGGAAACAGCAGGTGCAAAGGTCCTGGGGTGGGAATAAGTGTGGTGAGTTTGAGTCCAGGGTGGGGAAGGAGTATGGGGAAGGGGGAATGTGTTGAGGACTTATAAGAGGAGATCAGCTCATAGGGCCTTGTAGGGCTGGGTAAGGAAGTGAAATTTTATTCAACAAAGGTAAGCAGGGGCCTCTGACACAGGAGTTTGGGAGTAAGTATACCGAAGCACAAGAAAACCCTAATTTTTAGAGTTCCTGTCTGATGTTGCTTTCCAGTCTTTGAGGTCAGACAGACCTGGTCTGGATCCCGAGTGTTTGCCACTGCCTGATGAATGTAAATTCTCATAAACCAAGTAGAAACCTGGCAGCCACTACACTGGGATTTCCTTTCATAATCAAATTCTTTCTGGCATGAGCGGGGCTCTCTGTGGAGTTGAAAGTATTCTATTTCTCAACCCGCTTGTCAGAATCCACTGAGCTTTGTTATTTGTGTACTTTTTAATGGAAGTGTAATAATCATACAGAAAAGTGCTCACAAATTCTGCTTTTTGCCATGTTGTTCATTTGTGCACACAGAAAGGGTGCTGCCCCGGCACCACAGCCGAGGGGAAGTGCAGGAGCAGCACATGACAAGAATTGCTCAAGCCAAAACACGCATCTCCCATGAAGTACCCGAGTGAGTCGCTCAATTCTCTAGGAGCTTTAGAAGCACCCGTTGGCCTTAGAGATGTGTTCCGTCTGGCAGTGTCTTCGGTTTCCAATTGTAGGGAAATGATGTTGATTCGGGTTGTTTTCCTGAGCAGGATGCAGGGTGGTTTCTTTCCCAGGTTCTTGTCCAGATGGATTTAAAGAATGAAGCCACAGACAAAAGGTGGTAGATGAAAAGGGTGGAGCTTTATTGGAAGCAAATACAAGCTCCCATGTAGGGAGAGGATCCCAAGGGGGTTACCCACAAAGCCCCTTCTTCTAAGGTTTATAAAGGCTGCAGTTCTTTGTCTCTTCATGCTCCCTTCTAATTGGACCCCGTTCTTACTTTATGATCCTATGCTCTTCTAATGGGTCACTCTTTTTCAGAATATCAGCTTCAAAGCCCAAAGCCCATGTGGTGCCCCCACTTCCTCGCCCCCTTATCTAGCAACATTTTTCTATCTCCTGTGAAAATCTGTTTTCTTCTTTCTTCCCTTGGTCAGCATTTCTCTATCCTTTGTGAAAGTTTGTTTCCTTTATCCCCAAACTCTGTGGTTTTTTTCTTATCTTCTGTGAATGTATGTCTTCCTTTCCCCTTATCCTGTGGCACCTTTTTATTCTCTGTGAATGTGTGCCTTCGGGCAGCTCCAAGCCCTCACCTGTGCATTCCTCCCCCCCATGGACCCTCTTTATTCCTAAAATTCCCTAAACCTGCCTATTTTATCCCTAAAACCCCTTTCAATATCATCAGGAATCTCTGTCTCTTGACATTAATTTCCTCTCCTTTGGCTTCTTTTTCTAAATATATATATGTTTTTATTGATAGTGCCGAGCCAGCCTAGCCAAGGGTTCAAAAGCCTGAGTGAGGGTGGTGAAGGATGAAGAAATGACAAAGAGAATAAGCTGGGTCTAGGTCAGGGGTGAGCAACCCCTGGCACGCATGCCTGATTAGGATTTTTTTTTGCCATTTCAGGCATTCTACATTTAAGTAGCTCTCCATCTAGCATTTATTTGTGGTGACATTTTAATACTTTTTAGGTTATTCCTTTACCTGGTTAAAAAAATTGTATTAAATTGTGTCTTTGTTTAATTTGATCATCTCTAAGGCCTCTCCCAACTCTAATAACATTTTGTTTTGATTTTTTTTCTACTTACTAAGAAATTTCAAGTTAGAACTGTGAAAAAAAAATTGTTTATGTGTATATATTTTTATTGATTTAAGAGAGGAAGGGAGAAGGAAAGAGAAATAGAAACATCAGTAATGAGAGAGAATCACTGATCGGCTGCCTCCTGCATGCTCCTCAGTGGGAATCAAGCCTGCAACTCGGGCATGTGCCCTAACCAGAATCAAACCCAGGACCCTTCAGTCTGCAGGCCGATGCTCTATCCACTGAGCCAAACTGGCTAGGGCTGTCTGAAAAATTTTTATCCTGTTTTCTCAAATAATTTTTGAACATTTTTGAAGCTAGAAACCAGCTGTTGATTGTGGAGACTTCTTAGGCTGTAATAGTAACCTTAAATTATGTTCAGTAGTGATTCTCAAGGGGGCGGGGGTCATTTTCCCTCCAACAAGACATTTAGCCATGTTTGTAGACGTTTTATTTGTCACAACAGGCAGGGAGGCATCCAGCATCTAGTGAGATGTTAATAGTGCTAAGGCTGAGAGAATCCTGTGTTAGGTAAGGGTACCTTACATGCTCCATATAATAAAAATCTCTATGATTAAATTCATCTGTATATTTTCCCACTGAGATAGTTCTATGATGTGTATTGTTATTCCAAACTAGAAAATACATTTTAAAAATGTTTATTACAAAATTTTTCTATATAATTTTTCCTTCCTATTCCTGTGTTTAAGTTGATTTTACAAACAGTATTATTACTCTGCTATTTTTGTTTTAGTGTTTTTTTTTCTTGAGAGAGAGAGAGAGAAAGGGAGAGGGAGAGAGAGAAACATTGATGAGAAACGTCAATATTGATCGGTTGCCTCCTGCACGTTCCCTGCTGGGGATAGAGCCACAACCCAAGCATGGGCCCTGACCTGGAATTAACCTGGCGATGTCTTGGCACACGGCCTGACGCTCAGCCACTGGCCACACTGCTGAGCTCCTTTGGCTTCTTTCCTGGGCAGGGTTTTTTCACATGGTGGACCCAATAGTGTGAGACTCCCACCAGCTCACCAGCTCCCGCAGGAAACAGCTGCTCATTCCCAATAGGTCCCTGCCCACACCCATCACCCGAAAAGAAGAAAGCAAACTTCAGGCCAGCTAACTGAAATCACGTGCCAATCCCCGAGCCAATCGCCATGGCCAGCACATCTGCTCCGCCTGGATAAGACTCCCACCTTGGAGCTAGAGAGGGGGCACCAGCCACCACCCAAGCAACATGGACCATGAAAGATGGAGAGGAGGTCCCATGCAAGGGGATTGGGTGCTACTTCTAAGATAAGGTAGGCAGAATCTGTCACTGTCCCACCCTCTCTCTCTCTCTCTCCACAGCCCTGCCCCAAATACTACTTCCAATATAGCCCTTTAAAAAAACGTTTTTGTTGATTTCAGAGAGAAGAAGGGAGAGGGGGAGAGAGGTAGAAACAATAATGATGAGAGAGAATCATTAATCAGCTGCCTCCTGCACACACCCTACATGGGATTGAGCCCAAAACCCAGGCATGTGCCCTGACCAGAAATCCAACTGTGACCTTCTGGTTCATGGGTTGATGCTCAACCACTGAGCCACACCAGCTGGGCCAATACAACCTTTTTATAGGCTCACTTTTGGGGGTTCTTTTGCTTCCCATTAAATATACCTGGTAATTTTTAGGTAAATCTTCAGTACATTCATTTCAAACTTCTGAAATAACGTTAAAAGATTCTATGCAAAAACACAAATATACACAATAGAAAAGATACTCTGTTTTGAATTCAATGGTCCTGTGAGTTCGTTCTCCAGTTTCTTTATTTCTAGCTGCAGAGGCTTACATAAGCTCGTTTGTTAAATGGCTTGTTTCTCATCTTAGCCTTGCTTGTCCTTGGTTTCACAATACCGCTGGAGGGAAGCCTTGGTTTCTCCGAGCCGCACGCCTCAGCACTAACCAGGTGTGTGTGTGTGTCATACAGAAATGTAAGTAAACATGGTCTACCTTTTAAAACCATAAAGTGAAAATGAGTGGATCATTTCCTCAAATACCACTTTTATACTGAACCTCTCCTCCTTCATTCTGACTCACACACACAGATTTTTTTCTAATATATTTGTATTGATTTCAGAGAGGAAGGGAGAGGAAGAAATAGAAACATCAATGATGAGAGAGAATCATTGATTGGCTGCCTTCTATACGCCCCCTACTGGGGATTGAGACTGCAACCCAGACATGTGCCCTTGACCAGAATCAAACCTGGGACCCTTCAGTCCACAGGCTGATGCTCTATCCACTGAGCCAAATCAGCTAGAGCTACACAGATTATTATTAAAAAATAATTATGTTGTTTGTACAGATGTCCTAGCAGCATTATTCAGAAAAGCCAAAAAGTGGAAAAACCCAAATATCAATCGACTGATGAAGGGATAAACAAAATGTGGCATCTCCATGCAATGAAATATGACTGAGCCCTAAAAGAAATGAACTGCACGTAAAACATAGAACAATCTCAAAAACATTGTGCTAAGTGAAAGAAGCCAGACACAAAAGACTAGCTTTTGTATGAATCCATCTATACAAGATGTCTAGAAAAGGCAACATCCTAGAGACAAAAAGCAGATTAGTGGTTGCCTAGAGGTTGGGGTGGGGTGAGGGTTAACGGTAAACAGGCACAAGAAATCTTACTGGGTGACAGACATACCCTAAAACTGGATTGTGGTGTGAATGTATCTGTGATATAATAAAAAATCAATATTAGGTCTTCGTCCCTGGTTCCTGGTACAGGGCTCCTAAGGCCCTGGGGATCTCCAGTGATAAGAAAGGTTTTTGTATGTTAATGAAATGAACTGAGGTGGGGAGAGGAAGGTGTCTTCAGGATGAGAGCTGGTGGCCAGAGAGACCATGGCAAGATCAGAGGGTTGGAACTTTCAGCTGAACCCCTGACTTTTGAGGTGGGAACAGGGGCTGGAGACTGAGTTAATCACCATTGCTCAATGAGTTACTCAACTATGTCTATGCAATGGGACCTCCATACATCTAAATGACAGGGTGCAAGGAGCCTCATGGCTGGTGAGCATGTCAAGGTGCTGCAGGGGAGCACACCCAGAAACAGCATGGAAGCTCCACGGCCTCCCCACTCGCCTTGTCCTGTGCATCTCTCCCACGTGGCTCTTCCTGTGGTGCATACGTGATAACACACCGGTAACAGCAAGAAAAGCATTTTCCTGAGTTCTGTGAGTCATTCTAGTGAACTGGCAAACCTGGTGACAAAATGTATAGGTGACAACGTGAGCCTGGGCCTGGCCTCTGGTCTGAGGCAGTCTTGTGGGATGGAGTCCTTATATCTACGGGGTCTGCACCTGCTCTGGGTACTTAGTGTGAAAACTGAATTGAATCGTCAGACACCCATGTGGTGTCCGGAGAGTTGGAAAATTGGTTGATGTAGGAGAAAAAGAAACATTTGGTGCCAAAAGTGTGAGTAAAAACGGAACATTGCGTACCTCAGTAAAATTACTAAAACCACTGATAGTATACTTAAAATTGGTAGATTTTATGGTATGTAAATTATATCTCAATAAAATTGTTTAAAAAGGTAAACCTGCAAGAGAAACAGACAAATTAAATGGGGTGCTGTGCATGCTGTCCCAGAATGCAATGTTCAGTGGCCCAGCTACCTGTATTAGCAGGAAGTCCAGACCACCCCCTGAAGATAGTCTAGTGTTTTGTACTTTTATTGGTGTCAGGGAGGGATGGGTCAGTCCTGCTCACACTCATCTCCAAGAAGAATTAGATGCAAGCTCTTTAAGACCAAGAACGACTTCATGAGGAACCCCATTCCCCCTACACTGTACTCCCCAAAACCTCCCAGACCCCCACTACATAATGGCCCAAACTCCTGGACCCCTTATCCTCACTCAGCTGCAAATTCCCAGGTCACAGACCTCCCATAGCTCAGCCTCCTTATCAGCAACCTACACCCTGGGGTCCTTTCACTCACCCACTATGTAAGTTGCCAGATAAAATAGAGAATTTCCAGCTCTGGACAAAGGGTTATGGGTTCGATTCCCAATCAAGGGTATGTACCTGGGTTGCGATCCCTGCCCCCATTCAGGGTGCGTGCAGGAGGCCTGAACCAATCAATTTATCTCTCTCACATCAATGTTCCTCTCTCTCTCTCTCTCTTTCTCTCTCTCGCTCTCTCTCTCTCTCCCCCCCCACTTCCTCCCTCTTCCTCCTCCCTTCCACTCTCTAAAAATAAAATCAATGGGGAAAAATATCCTCACTCCTCAGATGAGAATTAAAAAAAAATAGAGGATGTCCAGTCCAATTTGAATTTCAGACAAACAACCTATGCTTTTTAAATATAAGTATACCCCAAATACTGAATGGGACATATCTCTATATATAAAAGGCTAATATGCAAAGTGACCCCTCGGGAGTTCAATCGGGAGACCGGGAGCTTGATTGCTCACTATGACATGCGATGACCACCAGGGGGCGGTGCGAAAAGAAAGAAGGCCCCGGTCAGTAGCTGGAAGGCCCTATCGGCCCTGATTGCTGGCCAGGCCTAGGGACCCTACCCATGCACAAATTTCGTGCACTGGGCCTCTAGTTTATAATAAAAATAATTACAGGTCATTTATTTTTTCTTGCAACCCTACATAGGGAACAAATGAGAGGATTTAAATGAGATATATTTTTATTTGTTAAATCCAGCAACCCTATTCCCATAGCTATTTCATTTCCTGGGACTCTTTCTTTTCTCTGTTCCTGGATCTCTATGGGAGCCCCAACCCATACACAAGGCAGGGCACCCCAGTTAAATCCCAGGAAGAGGCAATGCTGTTAACCTTTTCCTTCCAGAAGACTCCAGGGCTTCTCGTGCGAGCGGGCCCACCTTCCCCCGAACTCCGCATTGCAAGGTCCAACAGAAACTCCGCTCCCTCTGAGCGCGGGCACTTCCTTACCTCACTCTGTGTAACTCGGAGTAAACTGCAAAGACAACAGGCGCCACTAACTTTTTCTCTATGTGGAGACCCACTGGCAGCCTCTCTTGCTGAAAAGAAGAATCTGTCTTTGCGCAGGCCCAGCACTTTGCTCGGGAAGTGCCCGTTGGCACTAATAAAGCACCGCATCGTGCCAGCTGCGACGTCGGGGGCCTTGGCGCCCAGTGACAGTCACGGCAGGAAAGAGAACTGACGCTTACCGAGCGCCACCACACGTGCTCTAAGTGTACTGATGTGTCTAACTTAATGCTCATCTCATTCCCTTCACACCCTGGGAAGTAGAAACTGTGTCTTTCTCCCTTTTGCAAATGAAAAAAACGGAGGCGCAAAGTGGATGAGCAACCAAGGCAAAGACAGGCAACTTCGGAAGTGGCCACACTCTTACTGACCCAAGTTCTGAGAACCAACCCCTGAGGGATGGAAACTGTCCCAGGAAGCACATGTCGTCCTTGGTAAAGAGCTTGCGCTACAGAATCAGAGTGAGGGTGTGCAGACCTTGAGCCTCCTGCCGCTAGCTAAGCGGCACCCCGACATCATCCCAGGTGCCACCGCTTCCTGGCACTGGCTCCGTCCCTCACTGTGCAAAATTCCCTACACAGACCCGAGTACATGCTGTCATGTTCTCCTTCCACTTTCCTTCATCTTCAAAACTCCCTGGAAATCGCTCTCCTCTCCTCGATGCTCACACTGAGGCTCAGAGAGGCAAGTCACGTAGCTGGAGTCACACAGCTGGCGAGCAGCAGCACGGTGAGCAGGGGCCTGAGCCCGCTGAGCTGTCTCCTGGTGGCACGAGAATGAGACAGGGCTGGGAAAGGCTTCCCAATCGCTCCATGAAAAAAATAAATTGATAAGGATCTCAAAGCTTAAACCACTGTCAAAAGAAAAAGCTAGCATTCGTTTAAAAAAGAAAATTACCAAGCCTCACAGTCTAAAATGTTTGCCGAATGTCCAAGAGCAATTATTTTGATAAAATGGACAGGCCTCTTTGAATGCAAAAATCTGAACTTCTGAAAAGAAAAAGACCACAATCTGCCTGGCTTTGCGTTTCTATGACTGGATAATGGTTAGCTAGCTGTTCAGTTCACTAAAAAAATTAACCAAATTAAGTGGGACAAGCAGTGCTGCTGCTGCCTGGGAAAAATACCTTAATAATTATACACTCTCCTGCAGAACGCAAGGTCAGACTGTCCTACCCAGTGAAACTGTCAGGTAAACCATTAGGCATTAAGCCAGCAAAATTCGTCTCCAGTGTTTTGATTGGTTTCCAAAGCAGCTCTGAGTTCTGGCGCCTTCCTCGTCCGCATCCTATACGTGGTACAGACAGGTGCAGGCCACTGGACCAGGTGAGCCCTTTCAGAGCAAAGATGCTAAATCTGAGACACACTGTCCCTTTGTCCCTTGGAACCTGAGCCTCTCCCTCTCATCAAGGGCTCACAGACAGCTGCCCGGAGCAAGACTTACTGACTGAGCACTGGCCGGTGTGGCTCAGTCGTTTGGGTGTCGTCCTGTGCACCGAAAGGTGGTTGGTTCGATCTTGGGTCAGGGCACATGCCCAGGTTGCAGGCTGAATCCCAGGCCGGGGGCGTGCAAGAGGCAGTAGTTGGATGTTTCTCTCTCACATTGATGTCTCTCTCTCTCTCTCTCCCTCTCTCTCTCTCTCTCCCTCTCTCTTACTCTCTTTGTAAAAAAATCAATTAAAAATTTTTTTTAACTTACCAACTGAAAGTGTTAATGCCACTCTCAGGGTCACTGCAGTCGTGTGTGGACACTCAGGGATCCCTGGGCGTTTGTTGACCAAATCCCTATCTTGTGCTTTCATCTGAGAGCCTTTACTTAAATTCGTTAGGGGCGAGGGTTCCTTTCCTGGGATTTATCCTCAGACAAAAACGGGCCGAGTTGAGGATACGGGAATGAGGGGAGAGACGGTGCGGAGCAGAGAGCAGGAGACTGGGTTCTGTCTGGACCAGGCAGCGCCAGGCTGTGTGACCTTGGGCAGCTAATGACCTCTGCGTGGTCTCAGTTTCCCTGCCTGTCATGGAAAGGCCGAACTTCATCACCAGCTTTCAAGCTGAGTTCTGGGGACACAAAGGTGAGGTTATTGGAACCCTCATCCCTGCACCATTTCTGTGTTTCACCTGCTGGGCTGAAAATTATGGAGCACAGCTCTATCTAAAAATCTACAAATACCTACCTGGCACCCACTACACGCCGGCACTGTGCTGGGGCTTTGTGTAGGAACTCCTGTTGCCCTCACCCCGGTTCAGGGAGATAAGTTACTCCCTGTCTCCATTTGACAGAGGAGAGACCAAGTGCCAGAGAGGCCATGGCCAGCGAGGGAGTGGAGGCCCAGGACGAGGACCGCTGCCCGCTCCAAGTCCAGGCTCTAACCAAGCTCCTTGGCCTCTCCCAAAACGTCAGGCTTCAGGTGAAAAAAAGTTTGTACCGGCTTTTTATTTTAAAAAATTTAACCCCTAAGCTAAGCACAACAAATGCCATTTTCTCCCCATCAGATTGGCCAAAATTGAAAAAAGTGAATCGCATCCCATACTGCCCCGGCAGTGTCACAGGACCCTTGTTCAGGGGGGTGTGGCCGACAGAGCATTCTGGAAGCAGAGTTGGGCTCCATCTGCCAAAATTTCAGTGTGCCCACGCCTGCCTCCACCCTCCAGGAAAAAGGACACGTGTGTGCAAAGAGACACACGTGGAAAACCTCCTCCCAGCCATGCTCCTAGGAGTGCAACTTGGGAAACAACCTAAACGGAACCACCAGGAAGCTCTGACTGACCTCGGATTCGTCAGTGCCGTGAGGTATCCCCAGCCATGGATAAGAAATGTGGACTAACATGAAGGAACTCAAAATTAGTGGGAAAAGTTAGGTTACAGAATAAGGTTGACAGTATTATCATTTATGCCAAAACACACATGGAGAAAAGCTAAGTGATTCTGTATGTGTTTATGAGTCTGAAAACTCGTTTGAAGACTCTAAAAAGATACACACTACGCTAATTGGGATAATTACTCCTGAGAGGGTTGAGGCAGGACTCAGTCTTGTTCCTACTGGCTGGAATAGCACCTGGAATCCCACAGGTGCGCCCCGGTGGCTTCCACCGGCAGCATCCCCCGGTGTCCATGGGAGGCAACAATTTTCCCACTGATCCTTATTGAAGATCTCTGAGGTACCGTGATCTCTCTCCACGGCAGACAAAAAGCCACCAAGCTTATGTACTTCTCTAAGCCACCCAACATACACAAGCTGTCAAACAGGATTCTGTACCACCGCAGTCAATGGGTGCATGCAGGGTGGGTCCCTGTGCAGGGACAGGACTATGCACCAGGCACCCTCCATTAGTCACCTACTGGGTGCCCACCATGGCATCTGGCCGTGTCCAGAAGAGCAAAGACGAATCATCTGGTTTTCACTGAGGTGGGGACCATCGGTGGCATCCTGGGTGAGAACCTGCACTGAGACAGGAAGAGGCGGCACCTCACAGAGTGAGTAAATGGACTCTTGGACACAAGAAAGATAGATATTATTGCGGGGGGGTGATTTTTTTGAATCTTTCTCTTTTTTAATCCTCATCTGGGGATATTTTTTTCCATTGATTTCCAGAGAGAGTGGAAGAGAGAGGGAAAGACAGAGAGAAACATT
Organism: Myotis brandtii; assembly: GCF_000412655.1. NCBI lineage: Eukaryota > Metazoa > Chordata > Mammalia > Chiroptera > Vespertilionidae > Myotis > Myotis brandtii. Next base: position 1,074,596 of record NW_005370500.1, on the reverse strand, counting down.
GATGTGAGAGAAGCATATGCATTAGTTGCCTCCTGCACATGCCCTGACCAGGGTCCGGGCAAGGGAGGAGCATGCAACCTAGATACATGCCCGTGACCGGAATCGAACCCAGGGCCCTTCGGTCCACAGGCCAATGCTCTATCCACTGAGCCAAGCCAGCTAGGGATAGTCTATTTTTATTGATTTCAGAGAGGAAGTGAGAGGGAGAGAGCAATAGAAACATCAGCAATGAGAGAGAATCAGTGATCGGCTGCCTCCTACATGCCCTTTCCTGGGGACCGATCTCGCAACCTGGATGTGTGCCCTGACCAGGAATCGAGCTGTGACCCCCTGCTGAGCAACCACAGTTGAGCAGGACAGATATTGTTATAAACCCCTGCAGTATCCGGGCTGTTTGTTACTGCAGTACCAGTTGACCATACATGGGTTATCCAATGCCTTTGATTGACAGTGTTGAGAGGGCCTGTTGTAGTCCTACCAGAGAGTTTGGGGGAGCATTAGTGTAAGTACAGAGAAAATTAAACAACCAAAAGAAGCCAATATTTACCCCTGGGAGAAAAACTGTACAGAAAGGCACACTGCATCCTTCAATGGATAATACTAATATAGTCATAATAAGATATACACTTGGAGGAAACAAGATGGCAGCATAGGTAAACACCTAAACTTGCTGCCACACATAACCACATTAAAACTACAACTAAAAGACAAAACGAATATCATCCAGAACCACGGGAAGGCTGGCTGAGTGGAAATTCTACAACTAGAAGGAAAGAGAAAAGCACATTGAGTCCGGTAGGAGGTGCAGAGGTGTGGAAGTATGGAGGCACAGAGGCATTCGAGAAAGGGGCTGGCAGCTGTTGTCTTTTTCAATCAGGAGGGACATACAAGCTCCCGACTGCTCTGAAATCCAGTTCAGGGCGAGAATCTGGGGACCCAGACTCATACGGGGAGAAACTGGACTGTCTGGCATCGGGCGGGAATGTGAGGGTGGCTTTCTCACAGAGGTGCTTGCAGCGGTCATTGTTCCTGCATGGGGCCACGGGACACAGAGACCCAGGGACCTATCCAGGGGAGGGCCAACAGGCAACCATTGCTGTTTGCTCCACCCTGGTGATTCCCTGAGACCCCGCCCCACCCAATTTACAACACCACCCAAGCTGTGTGCAGAGACTTTTGCATATGAATGGCCTGGCCTTTCTCCACCTAAAAACCTGTCAAATTGCAGCTGGATCAGAGAACCCCAGAGCTTCCAAAAGAAGGCCTAAGGCTCCTCAGCAGCCTGCATTGCTTCACAGCTGGGCCTCATCTGGCACCTCCAAACC
>NW_005370500.1:1071472-1072283 GCF_000412655.1 Myotis brandtii | reverse complement strand
GAAGAAGAAAAAGGTAAAGATAAAAATTATGAACAACAAAGTGACAACAAATACATATCTATCAACAAGTGAATCTAAAAATCAAGTGAATAAAAAATCTGACGAACAGAATAAACTGGTGAATAGAATAGAATCGGGGCATAGAAAGGGAGTGGACTGACAATTCTCAGGGGGAAGGGCGTGTGGGGGGTGCGGGAAGAGACTGAACAAAAATCGTAACCTATGGACGAGGACAGTGGGGGCGGAGGGTAAGGACGGGAGCTATGGGGGGGGAAAAGAGGAACAACTGTAATAATCTGAACAATAAAGATTTATTTAAAAAATTAAAAAATAAAATAAATAAAAAAGATATACACTAAAAGGGCTTTAATGAAAATTTGTGATAACTATATGGTAATGGGGTGACAGAGAGAGAAGAATGCTAAATCCTCATCTTCCATAGTAGAAAGTCCAAAGCATCTAATATTAACAAATCAAAAATTAGAACATAGGCATGTGATTTGGAAAGATGGAAATAAATACCAGGGGGAAAAGCTAAGAAGAGTCAGAAGTAATTGTTTCTGTGAGGACTTGAAGGTAAGAAAGTCACAGAATTGCCTTTCTAATATAAAAAAAATCAGTAATAATATACACTGAGTGGCCAGATTATTATGACCACCTGAAGTTTGTAGGCAAATTAGCCATACGTACACTGCATCGTATGGGATATGGAAGCCGAAGGCCTGTTCGAACACCTTTGCTGTCTGCAGTTACCAAGATAAAACGTCTCCAATTCTCACAGGAACACAAGGATTGGACAGTCGAGCATTGG
>NW_005370500.1:1064947-1070906 GCF_000412655.1 Myotis brandtii | reverse complement strand
TTTTTTTAGAAAGATAGAAGAGAGAAAGTGAGCAAGAGAAACATTGATGTGAGAGCAGAACACAGGGATCAAGCCTGCAAAATGGGCATGTGCCCTGACCAGGAATCCAACCAGCAACCTTTTGGTGCACAGGATGACACCCAACCAACTGAGCCACATGGGCCAGGGCAGGACTGCCATTTTTGGTTACAATCCTTTCATGCTGAGGGAGCTAGTCTTTAACAAGAGCTCCAATGAGCTGTGGTTCCTGGTGCTTGTGCCCTGTGTACTGCTGCCCCCTTGAATCTGGCCTGGTCCTGTAACTCAGCTTAACCAGCAGAAGGTGGAGGAAGTGATGTTCTGCCAAGTTTGGCCCAAGGACTTTAGAAAGCCGTCCACTGTCTGCTGTTGTGCTCTCTGGAACTCAGATGCCGTATAAAAACTCTGACCACCCTGCTGGGAGAGAAGCCACATGGGAGATCCTGAGGCAACAGACAAAAGGAAAGAGAGTGTGGACATTCCAACCCCACGGAACCTCTAAGTGACTCCAGCTCCAGCTACCATCTGACTGCCAGTGTGTGAGAGACCCAAAGCAAACCCAGCAAAGACATCAGGTGAGCCCAGCCAGCCCAAAACATTGGGAGGTATGGTAGTGAAGTGTTGTTTTCACCCATTAATAATTGGTGTTTTGTTACACAGCAGTAGAGGATCATGACCCAAAATGGCACCTAGAAGTGGAATGCTTCTAAGACAAAACTTAGAACAGGTGCGCTAGGGACCAGGTAGCAAGCGATGGTCAGAAAGGCTTTAGAGAGGTGGAGTCTGCAAGAACTGGGAAGACACCATTATTGGAATGAAGAGAAGATAAGCCATGATTTTCAGTGGCAGAAAGTTAAGCAACATACTCACCTGCAATAAGAGAAGAAAAAAATGTCTGTGTAAGGGCCCCCTTTGGTCTGGCCTCATGGCAGGTGAGCACTGCATGGGGTGGGCTGCAAAGTGGGCTGCAGAAGAACTCCTCTGCAGGGCTCAGGTCCCAGCCCAACAGGAAAACCACGAGTCTGTCTAGAGAGGAGATCCCTCTGCCCTGAGACCTGCAGCAGGATTTCAGGACAGAGCCCAGGCTCCCAAGAAGTGTCTCAAGGTTTGGGAACCTGAACCTTCCCTTGATCCTTATGTCAAAGAAAGGATGACTGACTGCCACAACCTTTTACATTTAGGGTTCAGGATCTGAAGAAGGGGCCGCGCACAAATGAAAACACCAGACAAGAAATATGAATTTAGAAGGCATGGGGGGCCAGGTGGAAACCTCTCTTTTGGAGAGGCTCATGGGGGGCCAGGTGGAAACCTCTCTCTTGGAGAGGCTCACTGGCCTTATCTGCTTTTTATTCAGTTTTAGATACACATCTTGCCCTCAGTAAGCATGGCCCTCAGTAAGCACAGCAAACAGGTAGCAGACAGACCGTCTCAAAGATCAGTAAAGATTTACTTTGAGGCTATCATGTCAGGAAATTGCTTTGAGCCATCACTATCTCAACACGGAACAATCGGTGCATAGCTTTAGCCCTGCTAAAGCTCAAGGTTCATCAGCCTTCCAAGTTCCTTGATGCACTCTCATGATAGTATTGACAATGGATGGCTTCCCGTAGATGACTTCTATGATGTCTCCACGTCCAAGAGCAGAAGAGAATTGTAACAATAGAGGGTTTAACCAAAGTGGAGGAGCTGGCCACACTTTCTCTGGAGTCTTCACTTTCCCAAGAAGAGTCTGGAAGATGTAACTTCCAAACTTACTCCTCCAAGAAGGAAAACAGCCATCAGTCACTCACTTAGAACCAGCTGATCTAGACTCGGTGGTTCATGAGAGAAAGTGCCCATGGACAAGGTCCTCTGCCTGTTAACACAGGTGGCACATGGTCCCACCATGGGGCAGCGAGAACCAGCTGATCTAGACTCGGTGGTTCATGAGAGAAGGTGCCCACGGACAAGGTCCTCTGCCTGTAACACAGGTGGCACATGGTCCCACCATGGGGCAGCAACACTGAATGGAGCAGAACCCTGTGAGTGTTGTCACTGTCTGAAACCTTCCGTCAAACTCAAACTTCATCATACTCTTTGGAATTTCTAGTAGAGACAACCACTATGAAAGTACCGAATCTGAGGGGGGAAAATCAGTGCTACTCATCTCTTACCCAAGAAAAAACCCATGCCCTGGTGAGAGCCCTGTGAGGGCGATCCAATGGGAACGCCTTAGGCAGGAGTCACATCTCGGTGGGTGTCATAAGAGTCACACCCAGGAGAAGCCTGAGGAATGCAATCACTGAGGGAAACCTGAAAGGCATACCTCATTGTACATCACAGGTTTCATATGGAAAAATCCTCTTGCATGTGACCAAGGTGGAGGCACCTTCAGCTGGAATTCACCCCTCGACAGACACCACTGTGGATTCCACATGGAAAGGGAACCAGATGAAGGTTCTGAATGTGGGGGGTTTATGCTGGGGGTGCGCATCGGGGTGAGAGTGGATATTTATTATGTGCAGAGACAGATACACCGTTCAAAGTAAGATCATTCAAGAAGGATTTATTTGCAGAGGTGCAATGTATTCAAAAGAATAGATGGACGGGAAACCACGAGGGGTAGTATATTAGCTCAAGGGCCTGGACTGCAAGAGTCAATGAAGAGAGAATGGTTAAAATTGGAGGAGAGCCCTGGCCGGGTGGCTCAATTGGTTAGCGCGTTTCCTGAGATGCCAAGGTTGAGGGTTCAATCTCTGGTCAGGGTACATACAAGAGTCAACCAATTAGTGCATAAATAAGTAGAACAATAAATCAGTGTGTCTCTCTCTCTTTCTCTTTCTCTCTTAGCATGTCCCCAGGTGAGAATTTTTTAAAAAATGAACAAGAGTCAACCAATTAGTGCATAAATAAGTAGAACAATAAATCAGTGTGTCTCTCTCTCTTTCTCTTTCTCTCTTAGCATGTCCCCAGGTGAGAATTTTTTTTTTAAATGAGATGGACAAAGTGCTCTTGTGTACTATGAAAGAAAGTAGCAGGGAACAGATGCATACAAATTGGATTCTATTTCTAATTATTGGCATTTGTGCTCTAATGGAAGATGAAAACCCTACTGCTTAACACATGAATTCTTCTGGAAAGAGGAGTAGAAAATCAGATCTACCTGGAAAACCAAACTACGTTCTCAAACAATCTGAATTTCCCAGGAGAACTCATGTTTCCAGGAAATCTGGGAGATGATTTTGGACTGTGAACAACTAACTCCCTTCTCTTTCTTAATTAAAAACTGAATTAGGCCCTGGCCCATGTGGCTCAGTTGATTGGAGTGTCGTCCCGTACACTGAGTGATGGCGGATTGATTCCCAGACAGGGCGCACACCCAGCTTGCAGGTTCAACCCCACGTCGGGACCCTTGTGGGAGGCAGGCAATATATGTTTCTCTCTCATCTCTCTCTCTCTCTCTCTCTCTCTCTCTGTCTCTCTCTCTCTGTCTCTCTCTCTCTGTCTCTCTCTCTCTCTCCTTCTCTCTCTTTCTCTCTCCCTCTACCTCTCTCTAAAATCAATTTTTTAAAAAGGAAAAACTGACTTTTAGGCTAAAGGGTCCCCTCCTGCTAGAAGCCTGTGCTGACTGCACCAGGCATGGATGACCGATGCCTCCTGGCTGCCTTTAGCATTTATTACTAAATAGGCAACTCTTCGTTCATTTTTATTTTAACCTCCAGTTTTTATTTTTTAAACATTTCAAAAGAAAAACATTCAACTAAATTTTTAAAAATTAAGATGGATTAATTTACAATAGATCTTTCATCAAATAAACAATACATACAACCAGTATGTGTAGTTATCAAGGACATGGGCTCTGAAATCAGACAAACCTGGGTTCAAATCTCAGCTAAGTCACCTGTAGGCTGTGACCTCAGGTGAGTTAGACCCAAATGTCCCTATCTGAAAAATGGCCATGAAAATATTACAGTCCATAGGGTCGTTTCGTGATATCACTTTTTTTAAGTGCAAATATATAGGTAAAAACGTTGGGAATATGTCTGTTTTTAAAAAGTGCTTCTGGCCCTGGCTGGTTTGGCTCAGTAGATAGAGCGTCAGCCTGCAGACTGAAGGGTCCCAGGTTCAATTTCAGTCAAGGGCACAGGCCCGGGTTGTAGTCTTGATCCCCAGTAGGGGGCGTGCAGGAAGCAGCCTATCAATGATTCTCTCTCATCGTTGATGTCTCTATCTCTTTCTCTCCCTCTCCCTCCTTCTCTGAAATCAATAAAAATATATATATTTTAAAAATTCTTCTGTGTATTTTTCATACTGCCTATGTATGACTTTAGGAAAAACATGATTGTAACCAGTTAAGTAAGTGAAACATGTATGCGTTCCTATAGAAAGACCTTGAAGAACAGACACTAAAGGGTTCAGAGGGGTCACGTCTACAGGATGGGACTGGTGGGGAGGGGGGAAGTAAGAAAACTTGCACTTTTTGCTCTTTGTGCATTGGAGTGATGTTTGAGTATTCTGACAAGCGTATATATGTTATTGCTTTTTTAATTCCGAAAAGAAGAAGGCAGCTCGGAAAGAAATGTAATTAGCATCTGTCGCTGGGCCTCGGTGACCAAGGGCATTTGCAGCAAATGACGGCCTTGACCGCGCTGCCTCCTGTAACTCAATTCTCTGCCGGGCTCCCCATCACTCAGGCCCTCTCCTCTCCGAAATGCTCGGCTTTAACAACGTTTTGAGTCAAAGCATGACCATGAGTCACAATTCCAGGAAGGTTTTATAAATATTATGTCAAAATTAGCTAAGGTGACTTGGCTGAAGTTTACGCAAGCGGGGATGATTCACCCAAAACAATTACGGGGCCCGGGATGCAGAGCAGATACCCCCGAAGGTCGTTTTTCAAACACTTTCCCACCTGGCCCATGTCCGGAATGTGTGGGTCAATCTCCGCTTTCTGGTCAAATGAGGTGACATCTGCCCCCACAGTGGCATGCCGGTCCTGCGGCCGACAGCGAGGCCACGAGGCGAAGATCAGTTCCCCCTGCACCCAAGCATATGTGGAAACCAACATAAGCCGGATGTTGTAGGGACAACAGAAAGCCCAGCGGAAGACGATCTGGAAGCCTTTGCCGAGAGAGTGAGATTTATAACTATGTCCATCCATCTCCCCCTTGTCCGCAGTATTTTCAATAAAATCCCATTACATCAGACGCCACCTCAGCTCCTAGTCCTCCTCAGACCTCTAACCGGACTCAGCCAGTTGTCTCCCTGCCCGAACACCCCAGCCTAGGCACTGCACACAGAAACAAGCCACTGCCCCTAAGCCAGGTCTTCCTGGGCATTCTGCACTTCCCGCTGCGTACATTAGACCCGCCCTTCCAAGTGTCAGTGGCTTTGGTTTCGCCTCCACAGGATTACCAGATTGCTTTCACAGCTTGTCCTGGAATCCACTCAACATTTCTAAGGGGATGCGTTTTGAAACTTAAATAAATATTTTAGAGGACAAGTGAATCTCCATTCCTAAAAATGAACATGGATTCCCTGTATTAGTCATGATGTGCTGGGTGATGTGGCAGGAACAAACAATCCCAAAGTCTCAGTAGCAGTACCCACCAGAAATTCATTTCATGAAGAGCTCCCAGGATTTAGCTGGACCTCTAACTTCCAAGCTCATGTTTTTCATCAATTCATTACAGTTTCTCCCTCTCCCCATTGTCCAAGCTGCACCCCTTTTACAAGGGTCCTGCAAAGCCCAGCTACCTCAGCAAACCCGCCCCGAGTCCCCCACTGACGTGATCGGCTCAGCCCCATGATCTGTGACGATGATCAAAGTGGGATATGAGCACCTCAAAAACTCTGGGCCCAGCCTTAGGGGAATCGATTTCCAGGTTCTCAATTCTCAATGGGTCCTTTCTAAGATCTGAGCGCATTCCCGGGGCCCACCCAGCGTCTCCTCTCCTCCCAC
>NW_005370500.1:1061312-1064906 GCF_000412655.1 Myotis brandtii | reverse complement strand
CCCCCCACCCCCGTCTCTCCCTCCCCCTCTACAAGAGAAAAGCCCAGCCTCCCCTCTGACCTTCACCACGGTGCAGCATGCCCACGTCCAGACACTGGGAGCATCACAGCAGAGGGCCTTTTACATAGCGGGGTGCGTGCTGAGAAAACGAATGGCCCTGTGGTCTGGGGGTGCCTCAGTCCACAAGTCCAGCAGCTTCGCTTTCTTTGCAGGACCTCACTGAGCTGTCAGCTCCTGGATCGTTGGGCGTACATTTTCTGATAGATCACCATGTGCTTGTTAGCATATAACTCAGGAGGACTTTAAATCATTGAGCGACATCACTGTAACAAACCTCTTCATTTCTAGTTATTCCTATGTGGTCAAGGTTTCTCAGAACTTACATCCAGAAAAAATTAAAAACAAGAACAGAATTAATGCTGAACCCTGTATCATTACGGTAATAAGTCATTTCCTCCTTTTGAACAGCCTTATTTAAAAGCCACTTTATTAAGAGATAAAGTCCAATAAAACGCGGCTTTTTATGCTCAATGATTATTTCCTCTTTTTAGAATGAATTTATGCTATGTGCTCCAATTATACTAATAATAATTCATCCAGAAGAAAAATGTTAAGCCCTAAAGGCCTTAGGACTCCAGAAAACCACGTTTTTGCTTCAATGTATATGTGTGCTTGCAAAGAACCATTATAAAAGGGTCAATAAAAGCCTCCGCAGCATAAATATATGTTTTATTAAAATAAAACTCTGAGTGGAAATAAAAAAGAAATTGTAAATTCAATGAGAACTAAAAGGAACCACGTATAATTTCAAAGGATTTTTTCATCCGTGTTTAAATGAATAATGGTAGGCATCAAATCCTTATGGTGCTTAGATTCCATTGGATACAATTGTTTGAACATGTAACATTTTTCTATTTTAAACACCAATATTTATAACATACCAGAAGTAATACTCCTTGCAACTATTAAAACTTAAAGCAAAATTTTGAATGTCAACCTCAAAATGTATGAGGGGAGTTTATAGTTTTTCAAAAGACACTTAGGGTGGTGTGCAAGCAAAGAGACAATCGAAGCTCCGGGCCTGTGTCATCTGCTTGGTCCCCATCCCGACCACCTGGGGACGTGCTGGGCTTCCCCAGCTGCCTCGCTGCTCTATTGCTTGAACTTCTTCACAGCAGCCGTGTCCTCCACCTCCACATGGAGCAATGAGTTGTGCGATTCTGTGTTCCTATCCCCAAGGCTGGCGAAGCGTTAAGTAAAGCTGAGCCCAGACTCCGACAACTCTCAGTCCAGCCCTTGTGACTCACAGGAAGACCCAAATTTAAATCTCACGCCTGCCGACCATGGCACGTTCTCCATGTTCACTTCTGAAGCCCTGTGGGTCTTAATTTCTCATCTGCAAAACAGGGTCAAGGCCACACACCTACAGCATCTATGTTATAGGGTTTTTATGAGGCTCAGATAGGATCAGCATTCCTCTTAGTTTTTACTCCAGTTTTTCAAGTATTACCTTGCAGCCTACTTGCTTGTTCTGAGCTCACAAAAAAAAATAATAAAAACTCCCCCCAAAATTCAATGTTGCTAACTATCACCACCTCAAAAGAGTAAACCTCTTCCACCTTTCTTAGGAGCCCAATGAGCCAAATATGACACAAAATTCCTTCACAAAACCCACCACAATCTAAGCACCACCAACTGATCTCCCAGGCCACTTTCCCTCTGTGTTTGATGATTGGCTACTGAGCATTGGTGTGTTCAATACTGAGCTTTGGATGGCACTCCCTCTAGGGCAGGGGTGGGCAACCTTTTTGTGAGTGCGTGCCAAAACCAGCAAAATCTCTGACTCAAAATTCTTCTGTGTGCCAACCCTAATTTTTTGAGAACATGTTCCGCCTACTTGATATCTCTTCAGGTGTATGTATGTGAAGAACCTTGAAGAAATAATAAAATTCATTCGAGCAACAAAAACACAGTATATGATGATGAAAAATACATTTATTTTTTAATGTATACATGTACACTGATAGTCCGACAGAAAACTTTATGACTCCGTTTGATATTATCAGTGGGACTTTTGCTGCTGCATCACTGATGACAGAGATTTTACATCAGGTTTCTATTTCGTGACCTTCAGAGATATGCACGAGCTACTACTTTCATCCGTCAGGCTACTCCTATTAGGAGACTTAACAAAATTCATCACTGAGAACAAAGATTCACAAGCGTATGTGGATGAAACCAAAACACTGGTCGGATCTAGGAAGGCAGGGAGAGTTAAGGCAGAGGCATAGAAATTGCTCTTCCCCTCTCTTGTCGATCCATGTCTATGGTCTTTAAGATAACTTGTTATGTAAAATCATTTATTTATCTAAGATGCACCTACATTGAATTTATTTGAAAAATAAAAAAGTCGATATTAAGAAAAAAATTGTAAATGGAAGATTATAAGAGAGGGTTTCGATTGCCAGCAAAAGTTACTGGCGTGGCATGTTTGGCACGCGTGCCAGGGGTAGCCCATCTCTGCTCTAGGGAATTTAGTTGTCCCAGGATAGAGCCTCTGCTCTAAAGGCCCACACTCTCCCAGCAAGGCCTACACAGTGGGGGGCCTGCGGGGTCCAGGGAAAAGGAAACTCAGATCCATGCCCCACCCTCCCCGCCTAAGGAGAAGCCTTCCAAGGTCCCCACATGACTGAAGGCGCTCTCTGCAGAGTCTCAGCTCAGTTTGTAACATCCCCACAGAGCCAACCAGCGCCATCTCACAGCTGCTCTCCTTTGGCTGCTGCAAGGACTTGACTAGGACAGACTCCAATGCTCTGCTCTGCCTGCTGCTCCTGTTGTGCACAGGCTATTTTATTCATGGAAAGACGCTCTCATCCTGGGAAGGCGGGGAAGGAACCGAGAGGAGCACGGTGACTCAGTGGGCAAGCGGGGGAAGATCCTCAGCAATTGTCCCGGTTCACCCAAGCGAAGAAGACACACCAACCTGAGCATCCCGAGGAGACAGTCTCCAGCGCTCCAGAACGGATCCTCAAGCCCACAGCCGCCACCCACAGGGAAGATTCAGGCCGGCGTGGGCTCACACGCCACACCTGCTGTCTCAGGGTATTGCCATCACAGTCCTGATGGAGAGGAACAGGACTGCACTGTCCCTTCCCTAAGTCGTCTTGCTATTTGCAAACTCGCCCACGCTGGCCTGTACTGTAACTTGAGCCTTAGTTCTAATCAACACAGAAGCCACAGGATGGAGGGCGGTAAGGAGCCCTGCAGGACCAGCTGGGAAGCTGGCAATCCTTGTTCGGCTGGAGGAACAGAGCTGGCTACACTGCCGCCAGCTGCCTGAGACCCAGACCCCGAGCCTCCCCAGGCCACAGCCTGGAAAGTGTGGAAGGACCTAGAGCAGGGGTGGGCAACCCCTGGCATGCCTGCCAAACAAGGCACACCAGTAACTTTTGCTGGCAATCGAAACCCTCTCTTTATAATCTTCCATTTACAATTTTTTTCTTAATATCGACTTTTTTATTTTTCAGATAAATTCAGTGTAGGTGCATCTTAGATAAATAAATGATTTTACATAACAAGTTATCTTAAAGACCA
>NW_005370500.1:1055661-1060741 GCF_000412655.1 Myotis brandtii | reverse complement strand
CTAGATCAGGGGTGGGCAACCCCTGGCACGCATGCCGAACATGGCACGCCAGTAACTTTTGCTGGCATGCGAAACCCTCTCTTATAATCTTCCATTTACAATTTTTTTCTTAATATCGACTTTTTTATTTTTCAGATAAATTCAGTGTAGGTGCATCTTAGATAAATAAATAATTTTACATAACAAGTTATCTTAAAGACCATAGACATGGATTGACGAGAGAGGGGAAGAGCAATTTCTATGCCTCTGCCTTAACTCTCCCTGCCTTCCTAGATCTGACCAGTGTTTTGGTTTCATCCACATACGCTTGTGAATCTTTGTTCTCAGTGATGAATTTTGTTAAGTCTCGTAATAGGAGTAGCCTGACGGATGAAAGTAGTAGCTCGTGCATATCTCTGAAGGTCACGAAATATAAACCTGATGTAAAATCTCTGTCATCAGTGATGCAGCAGCAAAAGTCCCACTGATAATATCAAACGGAGTCATAAAGTTTTCTGTCGGACTATCAGTGTACATGTATACATTAAAAAATAAATGTATTTTTCATCATCATATACTGTGTTTTTGTTGCTCGAATGAATTTTATTATTTCTTCAAGGTTCTTCACATATGTACACCTGAAGAGATATCAAGTAGATGTAACATGTTCTCAAAAAATTAGAGTTGGCACGCAGAAGAATTTTGAGTCAGAGATTTTGCTGGTTTTGGCACGCACTCACAAAAAGGTTGCCCACCCCTGCCCTAGAGGGTTCCCACAAAGGAGGGTATTGGCGCTTCCATGTCAGGCAGTGATCCTGGTGCCAGGGATAGAGCAGTGAACCACAGATTAAACTCCTAGTGGGGGACACGGGTAACAAACAACATAAATAAAACATACTCTCTGTCCCATCGTACAAGGAGACAAGGGGAAGAAGACAGCAGAGGAGGGTATGGCTAGGGAGTAATGAGGTGCAATCTGAGACTGTGAGGTGAGGGAAGACTCACTGAGCTGACCAGTGAGTTCACACTGGAAGGAAACGAGGGAGGTCGTAGGCAGTTTCCTGGAAAAGAGCATTTGGGACGAAAAGAACAGTGAGTGTGAAAGCCCCAAAGTAAGACCCTTCCTGCTTACCTTGGTCACAAAAGTTGACACTGCATCATCAAGTAAGTGAAATCACTGCATCATCAAGTAAGTGAACCCTCCCTCCTCCCCGCCAGGCCCTACAGTGCATGTACTCATTGTTTTGCAAGAAGATGTGCTGGTACAGCCATCACTCCACTGGTGAGCATTTGCCTCACTAAGAGACGTACCCCTGCTATTCGTCTCCAAGCCTTTCTGTGGAGCTTCTCATCTCCACGCCAAATCATGGTGTAAGTGTTCTGAAGACATTTTAAATGGCAGTTACACCTGTGGTGACAACAATGCCATCACTCAATGCCACTGCTCAACTGACAACCCTGTGAACAGTGAAGACCAGGTTCAGGCATATTGAGACAATAACATCACAGCTGCTGCCTGGCTAGTAGCAATTCTAAAACAGCAGCTCAAGACAACAAAACTCATGCTTTCAGAGATTTGAAATATGACATGACTGATTAGCAAGGGGACTGAATAAAAGATTAATATACAAAAGCCAGCCCTGTTCTCAATGACCCAAATCTGGAAACAACCCCAACAACTGGCCATCAACTAGAGAGTAGATGGGTAAGCTCTGGTGTATCTGTACAATTAAATATTAGGCAAAAGTAAAATCTATTCATCACTGTCTCATGAAATAATATGGACAAAGCATGACATAGCTAAGTGAAAATAGTCTAAAAAAGTTATATAAGGCACCTTTTTATAAAGTTTAAAACTGCCAAAATTAAAAATATACTCCTTAAGAGTACATGTAGATGCAATAAAATAGCATTAAAAAAGAAATAACAAGTAACACAAGATTAAGGAGATGGTTATGGGGACCGTGTGGTTAAAGGAGGCCTAGTGTCAGATGTGAGTACTTGTTATATTGTTAAAAAGAAACAATCCTATATAATAAAAGGCCACTGACTGTAACGACCAGAATGACCGATCGACCAGTCACTATGAGGTGCATTGACCACCTCTCAGTCCCTTCCTCCATCCCGCAGGCTCCAATCACTGGATGGCCAATGGGGAACCATGGGGGAACTGGGGTGGGTGGCAGCGGGGCGGGACTGGGGACTGGCGAGTGGGTGGAAGGCAGACCTCTTGGTCCCTCCTACCAGCCTGCAGGCTCCAATAGATCACTGGATGGCAAACAAAGAACTGGGGTGGGTGTCAGTGGCAGGGTGGGACTGGGGACTGACGAGCGGACGGAAGATGGCCCTGATCGCAGGCTAGGCCTATGGACCCTACCCGCTAACAATTTCGTGTGCTGGGCCTCTAATAAACAAAAGAAGTGGGCCATGATTGAACCGATGTGAGAGTGTTTCATGGGCTAACCCAGGGGTGTAAGTGCCTCCTGCAGTTGTTATGTCCAAGATACCTTAGCATTCCCTCTTTACTCCTCCAGGCACCTTGGCAGTAATTTTATACTGAGTTAGCTCTTTGTTTCTGGTTAACTATCTCTGTTCAATAACTACTATGGCTTCTGTCTACTGACCCTGATCAGTACAGGCCCTCCCTGCCTGCCATTTAGAATCTATGTCAGACAGCCTGGAATTCTGCAAGATCCAAAGCTGAACTTTCTGCCCCAAAGTGAGGCTTGTGGGAGCAGAGCCCTTCAGGCACGGACCACAGCAGGAGGTGAGCCTAGAAGCCTAAACTACTCCTCCTGCTCTACCCTCCTTGCCCAGAAGTGAAGACCATTACACTCACAGGGAAGATGTCCTGCATTCCCCTATGACATGGAGAATCAGGCAAACTATATTCACCATAGATGATCCCTGGCTGATCATACCCACATCTTCATGGAGCACCAGTGAGTAGAGGTCCAGACCCCGGTCTAGTCCTTGAGGTGCCTGCCATGGCCCCTTCCTGGATGGGCTCCAAGTCCTGCTAGGTCTGTGGTCCTGCTCCCCACATCCTAGCATGACACTATGATATGCCTCTAAGACAGCTGGGCACCCCAAATCCAGGCAGGAAGAGGATGCCTCTTCTATAGGAAAGCTGCCAAATCTGGAGCTATGACAGCACAATCCCCACAAGCACGTAGGTCTTCTTGTGAGATGGGACGCAGGCTGTCTCATACTCTAACATGATCTGTACAGCCGGGCCCGCTCCTCTCTTACCTGTGCATTATCATTTCCTGGTTAGTCATCTATTACTGCAAAACAGACTACCCTCAACCTCACCTTTAAACAACAAACATTTATCACTGCACACAGTTCCCGAGGGTCAGGAATCTGGTGAATAATTTAACTAGATGGTCCTGGCTCGGGGTCTCTCGTGAGGGCTGCATGCTCTGAGGACCTGGCCAGGGGTGGAGAGCCTGCCTCGAGGCTCACTCTCACGCCTGTGGGAGGGGACTTTAGCTCCTGGCCATATGCTCCACCCCATAAGGCTGCTCACAGCATGACTTCTTCCCCCAGAGAGAGGGAGGGATCCATAATGGAAGCCAGTGGCATCTCTAACCTACTCTTGGAAATGACCTACCATACTTCTGCCATATTCTGTTGGTCACACAGACCAACCCTAGTGTGACATGGGAAGGGGGTATGATTGGTGCTGCCTCTTGTCCACTATTGTATCTCCTGGACCTGATGCATAGTCTTATCCTCTAAGTCAACAATAGATACTTAAGACACAAGGCCAGGTACCATCTTATTCATCTTCATAGCCACTATAGGTCCTGTTTATGTCTCCACCAAGGGGAAAGTGGCAGAAAGCAAAAAAGGCTAAAGCCAGGAAAGAATCAAACTAGACAAGAAAAAAACACCTTCTCCATAGGAGACATTCCGAACAGCTTCCTACTGTGGGGAGACCCCGATCTCTGTGTCAGGTCATGTGGGATCATCATTGTAGCCAGAAGACAAATTCAGGCTCAGGATCTCTGCCCTGTGGGAGGCAGGGAGGGGGTCCTCTTTGAAAGGGGAACTCATACAGAAAAGCATCCAAATTATTACTAATAACATTCATAGCTGTAAAATGGGGTAACAACATCACTAACTTCACAAAGTTATTGTGAGGCTCCATTGAGATAAATGTTGTGACTGGCACAGTGCCTAGCAACCAGGACATCAATAAATGATAGCTACTTTCAGAGAACCAAGATGGTTGCATAGGTAAATGCCTGTATTCATTGCCTCCCCCAACCACATCAAAATTACAACTAAAATACAGAGCAACCATCATTCAGAATCACCTGAAATCTGGCTGAATGGAAGCCCTACAGCTATAGAAGTAAAGAAGAAAGTACATTAAGACTGGGGTGTCTCCTGCATAGTAGCTCTTCCACTGTAGTCACCGCTGGTCCTCACAGCCAATTGACTTGAAGGTCAATTCTTCCCAGTGATGCCAACAGCAATCAAGGCTCAACTACAACAAGAGTGCACACACAGCCCACACAGAGGTTCACCTAAAGTGCCCAGCTCAGGTGACTGGGGAGGCTGAGCCACTGGGCCCTAAAGGACACCAACTATACAAGGCCACTCTACCAATTCCAGGAGACATAGCAGCTCTACCTAATTATAGAAACAAACTCAGGGAAGCAGCCAAATGTGGAGACAAAGAAACATGTCACAAATGGAAAAACAGAAGAAATATCTAGGGGAAAAAACTAAATAAAATGGAAGCAAACAAACTACTAGATACAGTGTTCAAAGCAATGGTATAAGGATGTTCAAGGATCTTAACGAGAGCTTCAAGGGACTTAGTGAGAATTTCAAGGAAATTAGTGAGAATATCAAAGACATGAAAAAGGGCCAGTCAGAAATTCAGCATACACTAACTGAAATCTACACTAATAAAAGAGAAACATGGTAATTGGCGTACGACCGCTACCCTTTTCATTGGCTAATCAGTGAGTATATGCAAATTAACTGTCAGCCAAGATGGCGGCCGGCAGCCAGGCACTGAAGCGAGCACGAGGCTTGCTTGCTGCAGACTCCAACGTTCACCGCCTCACTTGCCGGCCTCTCA
>NW_005370500.1:1025642-1054005 GCF_000412655.1 Myotis brandtii | reverse complement strand
GGCCGGGCTGAGGGACCCCCCCTCCCCCGCCCCCCGAGTGCACAAATTTTTGTGCACCGGGCCTCTAGTAAATAATAATTTACAGAGATTCAACAGTAAAGTAGAGAATGCAGAGAATCAAATCAATACTATGGAATATGAAGAAGCAAAAACACCTAATCCGAAGAGCAAAAAGAAAAAATAATCCAAAAATATGAAGATAGTCTAAGGAGCCTCTGGGACAACTTCAAGTATACATTCACATCATGGGGGCTACCAGAAGGAGAAGAGAAAGAGCAAGATATTGAAAATCTGTTTGAAGAAATAATAACAGAAAACTTCCCCTACCTGGTGAAAGAAGTCCAGGAAGTGCAGAGAGTCCCAAACAAGAGGAACCCAAAAAGGCCCACACCAAGACACATCATATTAAAATGCCAAGGGTTAAAGACAAAGAGAGAATCTTAAAAGCAGCAAGAGAAAAGCAGTTAGTTACCTACAAGGGAGTGCCGATACAACTGTCAGCTGATTTCTCAATAGAAATTTTGCAGGCCAGAAGGAAGTGGCAAGAAATATTCAAAGTGATGAATAGCAAGGATGTACAACCAAGATTACTCTACCCAGCAAAGCTATCATTTAGAATTGAAGGTCAGATAAAGGGCTCCCCAGACAAGAAAAAGCTAAAGGAGTTTATCACCACCAAATCAGTATTACATTAAATGTTGAAGGGTATTCTTTAGGAAGAGGAAGAAGAAGAGCAAGGAGAAGAGGAAGAGAAGGAGGAGGAGGAGGAGGAGGAGAAAGATCAAAATTATGAACAATAAAATGGCAATAAGTACTTATCTATCAACAATTAAATCTAAAAATCAAAATAAACTGATGAATAAAATAGAACCAGAGGCATGGAAACATGGAACAGACTGACAAATCTCAGATGGAAGGGGGATGGGAGGTAGAAAGAGATTAACCAAAGAACTTATATACATTACCTATGGACACAGACAATAGGGAGGTGAAGGCCTGGGGCAGGGTGGAATCTGGGTAGAGGGAGGTAATTGGGGGGCGGGGAGAGACATCTGTAATACTCTCAACAACAAATTTTTTTTTAAATGATAGCTACCTTTTTCATTGGGTTCATATGACTGACTGCCTAGTCCCAGCCAGCTACAACCTCCACCAGCCATGAAAGGGGGCAACAATCTCTTCTCCAAGGAGTTCTGCTAATTCTTTAAGACAAATGAACAAAAGAGGAAAACATGAAAAAAAATGAGAAAAACCACTAGATCTGGCTGGCTACGGGGAGAAATGAGATTATTTTCTAATTAAGTGGCTGCTAGAGAGATATTGCCTCTGAAACCTACTGCTTGCTTAGCCAGTGATAGTCTTCAATGAAATACAGCTGCCCAGAAAAATAATTAAAACACCAAAATGTCAGACCAGAAAGCCATCCCATTTACAAATTTACAAGACTTTGGGGGGAGGAGAATTTCCATCAAAAGTGAAGATAAGGATGTCACATCCATCAGGATCCACACATACCCAAATGGAGTAATTCAATGAGGCATTAATAAAAGACCCACATGCAAAGGTGAGGGAAATCCCAAAGGGTAGGGAAGTACCCCATTGCTAGAGAGGGTACACAGATACCACCGTTAGACCCAAAGGAGCACGAAGAAAGAATCATTATCAAAACCTGAAGGGAGAGCGTCAGGTGGCGAGGCTGCCTGATGCCTGGCTGGAACCATGTTCCTTAGTCAAGAGATGCAGCCTTCCTGACTGAACCTGCAGGAATGAGCCTGGATGAGAACGGACACCCAGTCCTCACTCTCATCCCTCTCTCCAGTCACTCTGTGTGGAAACCCAGCCAGAAGCCAGAGGAAAGGGAGCCCGCTGATGAAGGAGAGCACAGGGGTTAGAAGCAAGGTGGAGGGGTGGAGAGGGGATCTGGAAGGTCAAATAGAAAACATCCAATCCACAAATTTATGAATGTATAAAGAAAAACAGCAGTAACACATATAGCAAACATATATGTTTATGTAAATACTAAAGGCCCAATGCATGAAATTTATGCAGAGGGGAGGGGGGAGGTCCCCTCAGCCCAGCCTGTGCCCTCTCACAGTCGGGGACCCCTTGCTCCTTACCACCCACCTGCAGGGGAGGCGAGAGAGGCTCTCACCACCACCGCTGAGCTCGCCAGCCATGAGCCCTGCTGCTGGCTGAGCAAAGCTCCCCCTGTGGGAGCGCACTGACCAGCAGGGGGCAGCTCCTGCGTTGAGCATCTACCCCCTCATGGTCAGTGCATATCATAGTGACCAGTCATTCCTGGTGGTCTGCGGTTTGGTCAATTTGCATATTAGGGTTTTATTACATAGGATATCATGCCATCTTTCTTTTTTTCAATCCTCACCTGAGGATATGGTTTTCTTTTTATTGATTTTAGAGAGAGAGGAAGAGAGAGAAAGAGAACGAGAGAAACATTGATTGGTTGCCTCCTGTATGCAACCCAATTGGGGATCAAACCCACAACCTAGGTATATCATGCCACCTTAATAACAACTTTCTAATTCCTCAGTACCATCATCATTTTACAGAGAAGGTAACTGAGATTCAGAAATATCAAGACTAGACAGTGCTTTCTTACACATTGCTTATCAGTTAATACCTTGTTGTGCTACCCACAATCAGATCTGGGCAGCTTGTCCTTAACGGAGAACTCTTCATCAGGACAGCCCTTAGGCACCCATGTTTGGTACCACATGACCTCCACAGCCACAGTTGATTGGACCACTGGTAAGTATTGTTCACAAGGAAGCCAATCCATAAGCTGGCCAGCAGTCCCCACCACAGTCTGACATAAGTGGGCCAACCAGAGACCCTACTCACAAAAAGTAATTATGAAATGGGGGGAGGGAAGGGGTGTGAATGCAGCAATTAATAAACAGAGATTAGTAAGTGAGGTTCTTATGTAAAATAACTCACCTTTACTTCTCAATTTTGCCTACTTTCCTGAAAGGTCTTTTATTCTCAAAGACCCTTGAGGAGGATATATTCTGCATCAGCTTTGCCCACATGTGTTTCGTGAAACATACTCTTTTTTCCAGAGATGCCACAGGGGAAAAGATAACAGTCTGTGACCAGATAAACAGACATCATATGACATCTTCCTCCAGACCTGCCCTATCCAGTGTGAAAACGCTAACCACATGTGCTGATTTACATTTAAGTTAATTAAAATAAAACTAAACTTAAACCTCAAGTGCTCAGTAGCTGTAGGTGGCTAGTGACATCCACTCTGGGCAGTGCCAAGGACATTTCCATCTGCACAGAAATGGGTCTCCTGGGCAGGGCAGCTCTAGATCGTTCACAAGGCACATCACCATGTCCAAGTCTCGGGGACATCCAGGATGGAAATCATGTGCTGAAATGTTTAATTGTTTCTCATACTTATTTGGTCCTGTCACCCTGTAACGTTTCACAAGGTGACCCCTCACTCAACCATATTTTTGCAGGACATGATTTTTAGAAGGAAAGCAGATCAGCTGGTTTTCGGGGCCTGGCATCTGACCCCAGGAAGCTCTTCTTCCTGTTTAGCTGACTTCCTTTTTGTTCATTTCCTCTGCCTATCAACTCTGCCATTTGATGAGTGAAATCAAAATCCCAAGAAATAATTTAAGAGAAAGATTATATTGGCAAAGTTGTTATATTTGGGGAACATATAGGGACAAGTGATCTATCCAGATAGGGTAGAAATAATAAAGTCAATTCTTATATATCTGCTGGATAGAATATTATCCTACCCTAAAACTAATGGTTCTAAACTGTGTGATAAATTGGAAACGTTTAGGACCTAATGTAAGTGAAAAAGAGGACACCAGCCCAGCCAGAGTGGCTCCATTAACCAGGAGGTCACCGAGAGGTCAGGGCACATTCAGGGTTGTGGGCTTGCTCCCCAGTAGGGAGCGTGCAGGAGGCAGTGGATCAATGATTCTCTCTCATCATTGATGTTTCTCTCTCTCTTTCCCTCTCCCTTTCTGTCTCTGAAATCAATAAAAACATATTTTTAAAAATGAGGACACTAAAGAGCCCATATGTTATGATTCTGAAGGGAATATTCCCAAATATGATCATGCTTGTGTTTCAGTGGTGGAATTGGGGGTATTCTTTTCTGCTGTCCTTTATTTCTCGAATATCTTTTAAAAGCACTTAGTACTTTCAGAACCACACCACAAAGTACTGCTGGGAGAACAGCCAAGGTATGTTGGGGGACTGCAGCTGATTCATTCTGGCCCCTGAATTTGCTGATAGTGTGCCTCTTCCAATCAAGCAGCTTGGAGAGTGCCAGCTCTGGATGGCACGCTGGGAACATCCAAGCATGAGGCCTCCCCTTGCACCCCCACTGCTCTGAGCAATTCTCCGTCTTCCACGGTGCAGCATTCAGAAGTGGCAGAGACATTGTTCTCCAGGCTTCTCTTTCTCTGTAGGAGAAAGGGAAGTGGTCTCCCTGTGTCTTCTCTTTCTTTGTGGGAAAGCCACCCCGACATGGGAACCAAACCTTAACCACCTCTCTAATCCCATCTCTGAGGCTTCCTCACTGGAGACATCTTTCCCTTCCCCCCACCTACATAAAATCTCACACTGATGAAATATATGCCCAAACGCCTAGCCCTAATTCTGGCAGATGGCGAACAATAATTTAATAATAATTCCTCTCCCTCTTTTTTAAATTAACATACATTTAATTAAACAAACAGAAAATAATTTCTTTGCAAACGCCAACCTATAAATGCTTCTTTTGATTGATTTTTTTTTCCTTTTTTTGGCCAATTCTTCCCTAATTTACCCCTGGAACATTGGCAGTTCACTCTCCCTATGCCTCCCGCCCCCGCCCCCACACCTCAATTGCTATGACTTGGTCATAATTCAGAGGCCAGCACCGGGCTGAATTAGTTCCAGTCATTAAGCCAAATGCAAAAGTTAAACCAAAGCCCTGCTGGATAACTCAGCTGTTTCCACAGTTGAATGGAAGCAGCTTTTATTAAATTATGCAGCCAATGTTCCTTTATTTCCTTAATGAGAATGTGGTTCATAAATTGCTCTGTGGATTACTTGAATCAGTTAATTTCAACCATCTACGACCTCGAGGAGGCAATTTCAGTGCATTATGTAGAGTGGACTGAGCATTTCGGCTTTTGAGAGGACAGCGATTTGGGTTTTGAGCCCCGGACATTCCCCGTGTCAAGGAACACACTGTATGGGCATCTGTACCTGCCCAGGCCTTTGGGGGCTTTGTCTACCTAGTGCTGGGTCACTCACAATGTTCCCCGCTGCTGAGCTCCAATTGTGTCTCCTAATTGCAAGAGCTTTCTGTGTTCCGGGAGGAAATAATAATTCAAATGGCTCCTGGTTATACTCGCCAGAATAATGGGACACAGGCCTGAGCAGGCAGTGCTGACGCAGCAGCTTTGGTGGGGGTACTTTTCTAGAAAGGTTTTAGGACGTCACTTGTAAGTGGCTGGGCCAGGCGACCTGACTGGGAGAAAAATTCCTCTAAGGCCAACAGTGAAGAGTCACCACCTCTGCGTTTCACCAACATTTCTTTTGGGCCTACTATGTGCTGAGGACAGCAGGGATGCAGGGATGGATGAGACCCAGCACTGGCCTGCCCTCAAAGGGCTCACAGTCCCCAAGGCACAGCGAATGACACTAAATAGGCCCCTAATGGTGTCTGAGTATAGAAACCCCGCAATTCAATAAGATAAAACAGTGCGAGAAACTAAAAAGATTTCCATGGAGACTGGTGACCTGGCCCCTCTACCTCCTAGCTCTGTGACTCTGGGAAAGTTCCTTAGATTTCTCAGATTCTGTGGGAAGCCACCATTTGCCAATACTGTCAGTGCACCAAGGAATGCAGAAGGCGTTAGCAGGGCTGACGCTAAGCACCTCCTCTGTTGAGATAGTGGTGGCTCAAGGCAATTCCCTAACCTGAAAATCCTTTTACTGTTTACCAAACTTTACCTTTGATATGCTTGTATGCATTGCTAAAGGGCAAATGTGTATTCAAGTAAATAAATAGCGGACCAGGCCAGAAATCAGTGTGTCTCTTCAAGAAAGAGGCTCCACCTGGCCCCCAATGCCTTCCAAATTCATATTTCTTATATAGCATTTTCATTTGTGCATCGACCCCTCCTTCAGATCCTGAACCATAGCCATGCAGGTCGTGGCAAGATTCCTCTACTGGATAATAAAGTGCCCATCCCATGTGGAGTAAATGACTAAAGGTTTTCAAAATGCCAAAACTAGTGTCTGGCTCAGGTTTAATTTCTGCATTCTACTTAATGACTGGGAGATAAATTGAGGCAGGTACTGATGTCCAATTATATTACAAGTCTGGGAGTTGGAGGGGTGGGGGATAAACTGCAGATGTTCCTAGAGAAAATTGTGGAGAAACTGCCCCCCGAAAAAAATCAGTCAAAAATACTTGTGCAGACTGGCACAATATAGAAATAAAGATTTACCATATAATTGATAGTTTAATTTAATAAATAATATTCAGATATTAAACATCACCATTTCCACAGTCCCCAAGAGAAGGCTCTTCATCATTAAGGTAGCTCCCACTTCTAGGAATTCTCACACCACAATTAATACCAAATCATTACATTAATATAAAAATATTAAAAAGGCGCTTGGGGAGAAGGATTTAGCAAGATGGCGGCATAGGTAAACACCGGAGACTGCTGCCGCAAACAACCACTTCAAAAATACAACTAAAAGATGGAACGGACATCACCCAGAACCACAGGAAGGCTGGCTGAGGAGAGACTCTTCAACTAGAAGGAAAAATAACAGCACACCGAGGCTCAGAGGAGGCGCAGTGTGGAAAAAACTCAGGTGCGGAGGTGCGCGCGCAAAGCGGGCTGGTGGCTGAGAGCGCGGTTGTCGTTTTCGGTCAGGGGGGAGTCTCAGACTCTGAGCTCCAGATACGGGCGAATCGCTGGGGACTCGGACCCAAACGGGAGAAGCGGGAGTGTCTGGCATCAGTTGGAAGGCAGCTTTCCCTCCGAGGTTTGCAGCGGTTCCGGGGGTTCTGAGAAGCAGAGCCTCTGGGAACAGGACTGAGGGCACCATAACGGCTCCCTCCGCCCGCCCTGTTGAGCCCGCCCCGCCCAAGCCCTGCGCAGAGCCATTTGCCGGATAGCCTCAGGCAAAGGCTAGATTAGCACCTCCCCAGAGGACAGAAGTTTTCCGCGGCAGACACAGCTGATTCACACAGCCAGTCGGCCTGGTGGTCAAATCCCTCTAGTATTAACTACAACAATCAAGGCTCAACTAGAACAAGACTGCGCACAAAGACCACTAGGGGGTGCACCAAGAAAGCATAAAAAATGCGGAGACAAAAAAACATGACAGAAATGGAGGATATAGAGCTAAAAATCGCAATTTTGAGGGCTTGCAAAAATGTGCTAGAAGCTGTCAATAAACTTGAGGAGAGAGTCACGAAAACTAATGAGACCCTCGATGCTATGATAAAGAACCAACTAGAAATTAAGCATACACGGACTGAAATAAAGAATATTATACAGACACCCAATAGCAGACCAGAGGAGCGCAAGAATCAAGTCAAAGATTTGAAATGCGAAGAAGCAAAAAACACCCAACCGGAAAAGCAAAATGAAAAAAGAATCCGAAAATACGAAGATAGTGTAAGGAGCCTCTGGGACAGCTTCAAGCGTACCAAC
Organism: Myotis brandtii; assembly: GCF_000412655.1. Lineage (NCBI taxonomy): Eukaryota > Metazoa > Chordata > Mammalia > Chiroptera > Vespertilionidae > Myotis > Myotis brandtii. Next base: position 1,046,290 of record NW_005370500.1, on the reverse strand, counting down.
ATCAGAATAATAGGGGTGCCAGAAGATGAGAGACAGCAAGATATTGAAAACCTATTTGAAGAAATAATGGCAGAAAACTTCCCCCACCTGGTGAAAGAAATGGACTTACAGGTCCAAGAAGCGCAGAGAACCCCAAACAAAAGGAATCCAAAGAGGACCACACCAAGACACATCATAATTAAAATGCCAAGAGCAAAAGACAAAGAGAGAATCTTAAAAGCAGCAAGAGAAAGAGACTCAATTACCTACAAGGGAATACCCATACGACTGTCAGCTGATTTCTCAACAGAAACTTGGCAGGCCAGAAGGGAATGGCAAGAAATATTCAAAGTGATGAATACCAAGAACCTACAACCAAGATTACTTTATCCAGCAAAGCTATCATTCAGAATTGAAGGTCAGATAAAGAGCTTCACAGATAAGGAAAAGCTAAAGGAGTTCATCACCACTAAACCAGTATTATACGAAATGCTGAAAGGTATCCTTTAAGAAGAGGAAGAAGAAAAAGGTAAAGATACAAATTGTGAACAACAAACATGCATCTATCAACAAGTGAATCTAAGAAGATGGGGAGGGGGGGGGGGGGGGGGGGGGGGGGGGGGGGGCGGGAAGTGGGAGGAGGGGAGTTATGGGGGGGGTAAAAGAGGAACAAATGTAATCTGAACAATAAAGATTTAATTTAAAAAAAACAATAACAACTTGACATCTTCTGAAAAAAAAAAGGCGCTTGGGAGAAGCAGCTAGTGGGGAGAAAAGTCCTCTGTCGTATCTTTTCCTAGTGCCCCACACTTTTCCTTAATAATTGTCACAGTCATTACATAGGGATTTGTGGGATTTTTAGCGTTATCGCCCTTTGCCTTAATAGACTCCATGTTCCATGAGAGCAGGAACAATGTCTGTCTTTTTAACTTGCATATCTCATGTCTAACACAACGATTGCCACATAGTTGGCATTCAGTGGATATTTCTTGGATGAATGAATAGATGGGTAGGTAGGTGGGTGGGTGGATGGATGGATGGAAGAATAGATGGATGAATGGATAAGTATACGAAAGGTAGGTAGGAAGGAAGAAGGAATATGTTCCCTAAAAAAAAGCTAAAACATTACAGATAAGACTAAAGTCCCCTTTGATTGCCTGCTTCCCAATTTCTTTTCATTCCCTTTCTTGATGGAAACCTCAGTCAATTGGGATGTAGATCTCCAGGACTTTTTCAATGCACATTCATATGTAAATATGGATCTGTAATATGAGAGAAAGAAGAGCTGGGAATGATTCTGATGTTTTTATCTTGAGCAAGTGAAAAAACCATGTTGTTCTTTCCCGGATTAATAAGTCGCCAGCCTGTTCTTTTTTATTGATTTATAATGAAAAATTCCAGGTTTTTATCTGGACTCACATCAAAGCTGGTGTGCACTGGTCTTCTACACCACCTTCCCACTTATCATTTGGCAGTTAACCTCAGTCCCTCCCCGACAGCCTGGACACCATGCCTGAGCTAATAACTCGGTCAGCAGCAGGACTGAGGACACTTCCCACTCAGCATTCATTGCTAGACTCATCAAGATTCAAGTGATTTCCCAAGGGCTCAGCAGCAAGTCAGAGCTGGGCTTTCATCTCGTACAAACTCGCCCTGCTTGCCATGGATGAGGCTCCGTCTCTAAAGCAGTAGTTCTTGACCTTTTTGAGCTCCTGGACCACTCTGAGAACCCGATGAAAATTATGGATCCCACCATTTGAAAACACGTCCAGGCACACACAGCTACGTAGACCTCCTCTTAAAGTGCATCTGCAAACCCACTTGAGGCTACGAATCCTGGTCCTAGAAGCAAAGTTGAAAATGGCCAAATTATTGCCAAGATACTTTTATTGAATTAATAACTGGGTTATAGGGGGAAGGACTAAGATGACAGCTTAGATAAATGAGGTACTTGCCACCTCCCACAACCACATCAAAATTACAACTAAAATACAGAACAACCATCACTCAGAACTGCCTGAAATCTGGCTGAATGGAAGCCCTACAACTAGAGTATTAAAGAAGAAAACACATTGAGACTAGTAGGAGGGGCAGAGGCACAGAACGGGTTGGTCCAAAACCCAAGTGTTGCGTGTTTTTAATTGGGAGGGATATCTAGGCTGCAGAGGCCTCCTATAAAGAGCAAGGAGTCCAAGCCCCACACCAGACCCCTCAGCCCAGGGTTCCAGAGCTATGAAAAGAAGCCTCTGTAACTTTGGGTTATCAAAACCAGTGGGGATTGTGGCTGAGTGACATGGAGGCAGTCAGAGACCCAGGCAGTTCCTCTTAAAGGGGCCAGTGCACAGACTTACTTGAACTTGCTCCCTCTGAGCAACAGTGCTGGGGCAGCAGCTTGAGGGGAATACAGGGACATATAGGAAGGAACTGGATTATCTGGCATTGGAGCAAGAACTCAGGGGTGGCTTTCTCCCAAATAGGGGTGCTCGCAGTGGTCATTGTTCCTATGCTGAGACCTCCTCCATCGCAGAGCTGACTGGCAGGGGCCGTATCTGAGTCTCGGTTAATTAACCTGGCTCACACTGTTCACTCCATCCCAGTGAGTCCCTGAGACCCTGCCCCACCTAGTTTTCAGCCCCACCCAAGCTGTTTATGGTGGCTCTTCCATATGAATGGCCTGTCCTTGCTCAGGCTTCAGATTTTGCTAAAATCTCTCAAACAAGCAACAGCTGGTATCATGCCACTCAATAAGAGGCCCCAGGCCTGGAACTATCAGCAGCCTGCCTTGCTTCACAGCCTAGCCCAGCGATGGCGAACCTATGACACATGTGTCAGAGGTGACACGCAAACTCATTTTTTTGGTTGATTTTTCTTTGTTAAATGGCATTTAAATATATAAAATAAATATCAAAAATATAAGTCTTTGTTTTACTATGGTTGCAAATATCAAAAAATTTCTATATGTGACACAGCACCAGAGTTAAGTTAGGGTTTTTCAAAATGCTGACATGCCGAGCTCAAAAGGTCCACCATCACTGGCCTAGCCTCTCCTAGGCACTTCCAAGCCCAAAAAAAGGTAGCAGCTATCTGCAGCTTGCTCTGTAGCTCCTGACAGGTGGCCCCAGGCAGGGCACAGGCAGGGGCTAACTTTTCACCTCCAGGGGCGGTCCCCAGAGCCAGTGGACAGCTTTAGGCCATGCCAGATTACAACTCTACACATCCACAAGTGACACATTCAAGAGGCAGACACAGTGAGCACCGAAGCCCCACTGAAACAAGTCCTGCTCCATAGGCGTGTCTTCTGCACAACAGCTCTTCCACTATAGTCACAGCTGGTCCTCACAGCCAATTGGCTTGGGTCAATTCCTCCCAAAGGCTCAACTACAAGTCTGTGCACACAGCCCACATAGGGATGTACCTAGAATGTGCAACTCAGGTGAGTGGGGAGGCTGAGCCACTGGGCCCTACAGGACACCTGCCACACAAAGCCACTCTACCAATTCCAGGAGACATAGCAGGTCTATCTAATACATAGGAACAAACACAGGGAAGCAGCAAAAATGCAGAGACAAAGAAACATGTCACAAATGAAAGAAATCTCCAGAAAAAGAACTAAGTGAAATAGAAGCAAGCAAACTACTAGATACAGAGTTCAAACAATGGTTATAAGGATGCTCAAGATTTTTATTTTTTATTTTCCCATTGATTTTTAGAGAGAGTGGAAGGGAGAAAGGAAAGGGAGAGAGAGAGAGAGAGAGAGAGAGAGAGAGAGAGAGAGAAACATCCAAGTGAGAGAGACACATCAATTGGTTGCCTACCACTCACACCCAACCAGGGCCAGGAATCAATCCTGCAACTGAGGTACACTCCCTTGACAGAGAATCAAACCCACAACCCTTTGGTCTGCAGGCCAGCACTCTAATCACTGAGCAAAACTGGCCAGGGATCAAGGATCTTAATGAGAGCTTTAAGGGACTTAGTGAGAATTTCAAGGAAATTAGTGAGAACATCAAAGACATGAAAAAGGACCAGTCAGAAATGAAAAATACACTAACTAAAATAAAGAATAATTTACAGTAGAATGGAGAATGCCAAGAATCAAATCAACAATTTGGAATATGACAAAGCAAAAAACACCCAATCAAAAGAGAAAAAGAAAAAAAGAATCCAAAAAATATGAAGATAGTGTAAGGAGCCGCTGGGACAACTTCAAGTGTACCAACATTCAAGTCATTGGGATGGCAGAAGGAGAAGAGACAGAGCAAGATGTTGAAAACCTGTTTGAAGACAGAAAACTCCTCCTACCTGGTGAACAAAATGACTTACAAGTCCAGGAAGCACAGAAAGTGCCAAACAAGAGGAATCCAAAAAGGCCCACACCAAGACACATCATATTTAAAATGCCAAAGGTTAAAGACAAAGAGAGAATCTTAAAAGCAGCAAGAGAAAAGCAGTTAGTTACCTACAAGGGAACACCCATACTACTGACAGCTGATTTCTCAACAGAAACTTTGTAGGCCAGAAGGGAGTGGCAAGAAATATTCAAAGTGATGAATAGCAAGGACCTACAACCAACATTACTCTACCCAGCAACACTATCATTTAGAATTAAAGGTCAGATAAAAGTTTCACAGACAAGAAAAAGCTAAAGGAGTTCATCACCACCAAACCAGTATTACATGAAATGTTGAAAGGTATTCTTTACAAAGAGAAAAAAGAAGAAAAAGAAAAAGATAAAAAATATGAACAATAAAATGGCAATAAATACATCTCTATCGACAATTGAATCTAAAAATCAAAATAAACAAACAAGAAATCTACTGAACAAAATAGAACCAGAGGTATGGAAATATGGAATAGACTGATGACTCTCAGAGGGAAGAGGAGAAGTGGCAGGAAAAGATTAACCAAAGAACTTATATGCATGTATGCATTACCTATGGGCATAGGCAATAGGGTGGTGAAGGCCTGGGTCAGAGTGGGAACCAGGTGAAGGGGTCAATGCTGGGGAATGGAGCATCTGTAATACTCTCAACAATGAAGATTTTTAAACATTTTTAATTACTTTTATTTATTTTAACTAGATGATAGATAAACATGGAAAAAATCCTATATAATAAAAGGCTAATATGCACATTGTTCCTATGGGTGGGAGTTCAACCGACCAGGAGTTAGACGTGCGCTGACCATCAGAGGGTGGCGCAGAACATGGCGGGCATCAGTGACGCAGTTCTGGCAGCAGGCAGCAGTGGAGGCGCTGCCGGCCCTGATGGGCCCGGACAAGAGCGGGACCGCAGTGGGATGGTGGAGCAGGTGAGCGGACGGCCCCAGGCCAAGGCAGGTGCAAAGGGAGGCCTTGGCCAGCAGCTGGCAGCTGCTAGGGACCCTATCCATTCACGAATTTCGTGCACTGGGCCTCTAGTACTAATATAAGAATACAAAGGGGCTTTAGATGGTCTCCCACCACTTCTATCTTTTAGCACCTCAGTTCCTCTGACCAGATGCATTCACTCTTAACAGATCTTCTATAGACATCCAGAGATAGGATGTGGGGTTGTGTTTGTGTGTACACGTGTGCTTTTCTTTTCACACAGAAAGTAGCATACTGTATGCATTATGCTGTTTCTTAGTTTGGAGGTCATTTTGTAATGGTATCTAGAGGTGCCTTGCACTCTTTAATGTTCCCTTAAGCTTCTGCCATTGTATAGCTGTCTTACTGATGAAGACTTGGAGATTATTTTAATCTTTTGCCATAGAGAAAATAGTACAGTAAGTAACCTTGAACATCCCTATTGGTGCTCATATGGGTGTGTGTCTGTAGCAAAAGCTCCTGGAAGTGGGATGAGGGTCAAGGACATGTGCATTTTACATTTAATAGGTTTTCCAACTTGTCTTTCAAAGGGGTTCTACCAATTTACACTCTCCCCAACAAAATCACAAAGTATCTTAATGACACTGCCAAACTTTTCCCAGATCTGTAACTATTAAATGTTTTATAGCTTAAAAAACGAAATCCATTACATGAAACGCTTTCTGGCTGCTCTTGACTAGTCCAAATTCATTTCATAAATCCCCCTCACAAATCAAAACAAACTCTCTAACCCATACATTCCCCCTGAGCTCAGGCCAAAAGCCAAAGGCAGGCACACAGGTAAGCCTGCAGAATGCTTATCTGCTAATGAGGGACTATCCTGATACAACCCTTCCACCCCACTGGTAATGGACAGACAGAACTGATGTCATATCAGAACTGAAGTTTGTTTCAACTCCAAAAGAGCCTTTATATGAACAACCCAGAACAGAGAGAAAAGTTTAAAAGATCAAAATCCCCAGGGAAATGAAAATTGCTAAGGCCAGAATCCATTCCCATTTCAATTAGTCAAAGCAAAGAACTACCGAGTCTCAGTTTCCAATGCTGCCAAAGCCGTTGCTCATCAAGGCAAATTGAGACCAGGCTCAACCCTGCTGTTTTCCCTTCACTCTGGTCAGAACACCCGATGCTTTCAGAACCAGACATATTGTACCAAGCTTATTTTAAAATGAACAAGAAATTGTATTAAAGTATATGGCACAGAAAAATAAATTTGAAACTGGTTATAGCTGTCAAGATTCTGTCTAGGAGTTGCAAGGGACTGAAGCTCAAAGTGGCTTAAGAGAGAGAGAGAGAGAGAGAGAGAGAGACTGACTCATGACTCCCTGGCCTATACCTTATGATGCTCCCCAACTCTTGCCTCAGGGTCACTCCTGGGGCCTCTGGCCCTGGCTGACATCCCAAAGTGACACAACTCAGCAATAGGCATAATTACTAGCCCCACTTTACAGATGAAAAGGGTGAGACACCGAGAGATGAGAGGCACACAGCTTCCGAAAGAGCCGAGCCACCGTTTGACCGTGCTTCCATCTGACTCCAAAACCCACATTCCTCCCACTCTGCTGGTGGTCTCCAGGCTTCCAGAGAAGGCTTCCTGCAGAATCGTAACAGCCTGAGCACTTGCAGCACCCAGTCCGTGCCGCCCAGGCAGAAGAGAGAGGGTCAGAGAAACCTGGCTGAAAGGAACCGGAGGCAGGTTACAAAGCAATAGACAGAGGAGTCTCCACCAGAGAAAAGCGCTCCCTGCAGAAGAGGGCTCCACACAGACAGGCCTGATCGTGTTCCCTGCTGCACCTGCAGAGCCCAAAACAGTGCCCAGTGCATGATGGGCACTCAGTGAACATTGTTGGAAGCATTCAAATGCTAATGTAAAATATCAGGAGTTCACAGGTAGGGACATAGCGAGGGAGTGGAATCCCAGCACACACGGGCCTGCTTGCCTAGCAGGCTTCAGTTCTCCTGGGGCTTCTCCACCTGCATGATGGCATCTGGGGCCCCCCACCCTGTGGTGAGACTGCCCTGTGCCCTGTGCGTGTGAGCAGCATTCCTGGTCTCACCTTTAGCTGCCAGTACACACACACACACACACACACACACACACACACACACGCCCTGCACCGCACACAAGTGCCTCCGGCATTCCCAAATGTCTGCCTGAGGGCCAAGGCCTTCCTCAGGTGTGCAGACACCGGTTCCATGCAGGGACTGCTCCTCACTGAAACACAGTTTTCTGCAGAGTTTTGCTGGAACAAGGACATAAGCTGCCAGGATGCTCTGCGTGTCTTCCTTTCTGGTATAAAGTTGAGACACTGTTGCGGGAGCAATAAAGGGAAGGGGTCAGGCAGCCCCTGTAGTTGGCAGAGGCAGGGCTGGCTCTGGACCAGCAGGGCTGTGGGGAGGCCTTGGAGTGGCGCCCACCCTGAAGAGCACGCCAAGCTCAACTTCCCAGAGAATGGCCAGGTAATGTATTTACCACTAGTATTTATTTACCACGGAAAATGGGGGGGGGGGGTTCTGGAACAGGAGGAAGGCGCCCCATACACCACAAGAAGTGGGGAAGCAGGCTCCCTCCCTCAGAAAGGCTGCTGAAGCGAAGAGAAGGAGAGAGCAAGGTTTCCCCAGCGAGGACCTGTGACATCCTCCAGGAACAAGCAGTGCCCACAGCACGCATAAATCAGACATTTCTCAGCGGCACCCTGAGACCTCTGTACGCTCAGCATCTCCTTCCCCCGGGGAGAGCGCCTTTTCTGAATCGTAACACCCCCTCCTCTGAGCTGTCAGAGCTGGTGCGACCTTCCTCAGGAGCAGCCAGGGTTGTGGGGGCACTGAGCCCAAGGCGGCCCCTCGCCCGCCCTTCCTCACCTCTCCGAAGGGAGGGAGGAAGCAACACGTTCCGTTCTGCGGTAATGTCAGGCCTTCTCCGCGGGGCTGCTCGCAGCGGCTGGGGGCAGCCCCAAAGGCAAGGCCCCTCACGAGAATCTTCCATCCCATCTGCGAAAGCCCAGGTTGGAGTTCAAGGAGCATTTTGCTTGAGCGAATTGCTTGCAGACGAGGGAGCACGCAGGGTTCAAGTGCTCTGCAGAGTGATTGTGTAACAGGCCTCTAATGCACAGAACATTTTCTTCCAGCACAATCTTAAGGGAAATCTAAATAAAAAGCAGGTACCAGAGGAGCCTTTTTCAGAGAAATGGAAGGTCTAGAAGTCCACCCCAGCCAGCACTGGGTCCGGAAGCTGCCCCAACACGCACCACGTGCTGCCAAGACAACATGGAGCTCCCTGCTCTGGGAAACAAGGTGTTTTCTCTGACATCTGGTTGCTCCGCGGACTTCCAGCTGACCGTGCTTCCTCTTGAGCTGGTTGCTCTGTCCACCTGCTCCCAGCCCTTCTCGCCTTCACCCTGCTGGGTGGCCTGGGACTGACTTGGTTTGGCCAGTAGGAGGCACACAGGAGACCAAGGGGCAGGGAGGAGAGAGTGGTCAGGGCATATCTTCCCACAACTCCCGCACAGTCCGCACAGGCGGTTCTGAACTGAGGCTCCACAGCCCCGGGTGCCGAGTCAGGCTCTATTTCGAGCAGCCCGGTTTGGATTTGGGGCTGAGAAGCAGGGTCCCTGATGCGTGTGAGCATCAAGTCCAGGCCTTCCCTGGAGAACGCTCACAGTGTTTTAGCTGGAAGTGCAATCTAGTTTGTGGGCGGCCTAAGAGACAAAATGCACGGCTTTGTACTGTTTAAATGTTAAGAGGACTTGGGTGCTTTCTGCAAAAAGCCTGTTTACGCTGCTCTGAGTTCCCCGCCCGGCCTCCCAGGCCCACAGGTTAGGAAGTTCCTTTGCATTAGAAAGTTCTTTGGAAAATGAAAGGATGAATTTTATTTATATAAATTTCTTGCTGTGCTTTCTGCCAAATCCCAAATTAATTCCAGCCCCAGGTTTAGCAGATCGGACCTGCGACATCACGGTGACATGATTTTGTATATTAATCCTGACCAGCTTTGCGCCAAGCCTGCTCGACTTAGTCTCTAACCCTCCCCACCCCCACGGTACGGGGAGTTATTCCCAGTGAAGAAACTGAGGCTCAGAAAGAAGTGAGGGCACTTAGGAGAGTGAGAATCCCAACCGAAGCCTGTGCTCCCGGAGCCGGGGCCTCTCCCGGAGCGTGCAGCCTCCTACCTTTCACCCTCCAGGGAGCGGAGGTCTCGCTTTGCCAACGTCCACTTGTGGAGGTTGACGTCATCGTCCTGCCCGAATTGCTCAGCTTGACGTGGTCTATAGCGACCTCCACTTCACTTCTCCCCCGGGTCTGCAGAGAAAAAAGCCTTTTTCACATCTCATTTTATTTACTTGTTACTCTTGGAAAAGACTTTACCGAGTGGACAGAAGAGGAGGGGCATTCCAGGCAGTGCACAACGTGTGTGCAAAAGTGTGGACGCAGGACAGAGGGGCGCCCTGGATGACTTGCAATCAGCTGAGTCCACAGGAGAGCCGGTGTGGACTCAAGTCAGCAGCGGCTGTGATGGAAACAGTGAGCGCGCTGAGGGTGTTGGAGATGGAGTCAACGAGACTTGAAAATGGATAGGGCGTGAAGGATGAGAAGAAGGGAGGAAGCAAAAGAATCTTCCAAACCTTTGACCTGAGAAACCAGGCAGTTGAAGGTGGTTTTTACAGAGATGGAGAAGAGTGTAAGAATAGTTTAAACTGGGGTGTAAATCAGAAGATCTGCACTAAAGGTTGAGAGGGTGAGAGAGGAGAGGTAGATACAGGGTGGGGGGTTTTATGAGTGTGATGTTTCCTTATTTGCTGACTAGTGTTGCTTTTGTCCATATTGATGTAGAAATGCCTTCACTTGTTATCAATAAATTAATTCTTACTATGGGCTCTTGGGCTCAAACCCAGATGTCCTGGGTTCAAACCCAAATCCCACCTTCTATGAACCCCAGGTGCAGTTCTTCCTTGGGAAGCGATGGATAATCATAGTCTACCTTAGACTTGTAATGAAGATCCAATGAGTAAATATTTTGTACACCTGGGCAATGACGGTTAATAGGTACATTTTACCACCCTAACATTTTTAGGGTGAAAATGTTCTGAAATTAGATAGTGCTGATGCTTGTACAATTTTCTGAATATACTAAAACCACTGAATTGTACTCCTTTTTTAAAAGGGTGAATTTTATGGTATATAAATTGTATCTCAAAAAAAAAAACCACATTTCAAACACCACTTAGAACCATGCTTGGCTAAGTACTAAGGAAGTGTTGATTAAATAAACTGAAATAAGTTGCAAAAACAATAAGTTATTTTATATTTAAATATAAATATGCTGGTATGATTATTCCTGAAGTTAGCCATGCATTGCCTGCCCACCAACAGGAATCAGCTCAGAACGCCCCTCTCTGTCCCCTTCCTCTGCAAATCCTCAGCCACCTGCCATGGGAGCGTCCTCAGAGTCCGCTCCACTCCCTCCGAGCCTCCACCCCGCTCCTGCCCACGTTTCCTCCAGTGCCCGCCCTCCTGGTTGCCCTCCTGCTCCAAACGTCCCTCTTCCAGGTACAGAAAGAAATACCACTCCCCTGCGGCCCTTCGCTCTGATTCAGCACCACACTCCTTTTTGTGTATCCAAACCAAGAATCACACGCCTTCCATTTAAGAGGATTCTGTCCTAATTAAAAGGTAATTGTGGTTTATATTTCCCTTTTCTTACACAAGTTATTGTGATAGAGATGATGATGTGTGTGTGTGTGTGTGTGTGTGTGTGTGTGTGTGTGTTAAGAATTCAGAGGACAGAGTGAAGGAAAACTGGCTCCGTAAGCCAGAGATTGAGGAAGCACAGATGGTTCTAAACATCTACTAACTTCTTTCTTCTTGGCCACCTTTCTTCACCCTCAATGACAAACTTCAGGCACATTTTGGCCTCAGACCTTTGCATTTACCGCTCCCTCTATACAGAATGTTCCTCCCGCAGGTGGCCACGTGGCTCACTCCCAGACTGCCTCAGGCCTCTGCTCGCATGTCACCACCTGGTGACACTCCCCATGTGCCCTGCCTGCTGATGTCAGGTGGCACTCTCGCCTCTCCTGCCTTATCCCCTCTGTAGCGAGTATTCTGCTCTGCCACCACACACAGGGCAGTGTTTATTGGGGGAGAGTCTCTCATGAATGTCAGCTCCCTCGGGACAGCATTTTGTCTTTCTTATTCGCAGCGGTACCCCAGCACCCAAACCGGGGCTGGCGCACAGAAGACGCCCAGTCAATATTTATTGGATGAATAAATGAACGAACACACAAATGAATGACCCAGGATGCTGCTTTTCAGCAAGTGTTCTAGACAAGCGGTCATGTTTTGCACGCACAGCTGGTAGGTATTACTGTACATTGCATGGTATTCAGGTGGATCTGTATTCTTCCCCTGGGTACCATGGAGACCTCTAAGAAGGCAATGTTCTGGAATAAAATTACAGGAGAAAATTAGTCACTGAACTCAAAAGTATTCATGCTCCTATGTAGTAATTCAATGTGAAAGAAAAGGCATGGAAGACACTATTGTCAGCACCCTTTCTTCTCTCACGTTTTTTGAAAATCCTGTGTCCTCTGTGCTGTTCTGTCATTTTCCCCGTCAGGCCGAGAGCCCCCCACGGGAAGGGCCAGGGTGGTGGGGGCTTTGGGACAGGCTGAGTCTGGGCAGGAGTGTGTTCCCTGTGTTCTCTGAGCTGTCCTGGCAATTATCAAACCCAAGTGGGCTGGAAGGCTAGGGAACTCCTATTTATAGGCAGTTGGTCAGGAGCCCAGGGGACAACCTGGACTGGTGATTGGCATGTGAAGTGGGGTTGGTCTTGTGGGACTGAGCCCTCCACTTGTGGGATCTGACGCCGACCCCAGGTAGATGGTGTCGGAACTGAGCGGAACTGTGGACCACCCCTGGTGTTGGAGTTGGTCACAGAGGTCTGTGTGGGGAGACACAGGAGCGTTTCTCTTACTCCCCCCAGGACTGCTGCAGCAGGAACTCAGGGAACCGGCCCAACAGCCAGGTTCTAACAAGCCCAGAAGGTGGTTCTGTGAAGTTCAGGTTTGAGACCACTGCCCGCTTCCCCGGGGAAGTCCCTGAAATGTCTAACCCTCTTTCTCCTAGTCTGGCCTCCATGTCTTCCCCAGCAGAATCATTCCAGTGGGGCCCGTAGCACCAATTTCCAACTAACAAACCCCAATGTTCACCTGCCCAGCTCTAAATAACATGCTTATACGGATTCCTGAAGTTAGCCCTGCCTTGCCTGCCCACCAACAGGAATCAGCTCAGAACGTCCCCTCTCTGTCTCTGTTTGATACTCATAGCTCTACTCAGTGACTCTCAACCCTCTATTTCTTGTTCCACCAACTTCCCACAGGATCCTTGAGGCCCTGCCTTTGCAGGTTGCTCACTAGCTCCCACATCCTTCTCTCCAGTCCCCACTCCTGTCCACCTCACAGCATCTGTCCTCCCTCCTTTCCAGTCCTCCCTCCTGTTCACTTCACAGTATCTGGCTTGTATGTTTCTAAACCGTTTTTATTTACAATTCCTTCTGAAATCTGAACTTACAACCTAAGCCTTTCATGCTTGGCTGAATTACTTCTAAATGTTAAAAAACCAATGAACAGCATTTATATGCTTGAAATTCTGTGTGTAAAGAGCATGGCACAAGTCTTAGCCCATAGTCAGCCCTCCATCTATACTAGTTACTATTATTTTTGTGACACGGTGAATATTGTTCATGTGGCAGCCAGCCTCCAAAGTGGTCCCCAATGATCCTCACTTCCTGGAATTCACATTTTGGCGTCACCCCCTCCCACCTTGAATAGGCTTGACCTCTTTGACCAAAAAGCTATTGCAGAAGTGTGTGGTTTCCAAATCTAGGTCACAAAGAACATCACAGCTTCTCCTTTGTCTCCTGAGATCACTTGGCCTGGGAAAGCCAGGCACTGTAATGTGAGGACCTCAAGCCGCTCTGTGGAGGGGAAGTGCCCGCAGCCAACACCAGTGGGCCTGCCATGCGATGGACCGCCTTGGAATGGACCGTCCAGCCCCAATCAAACCTTCAGATTACTGCAGCCCACATGTTGACTGCAAACTCATGAAAAATCTTGAGGCAGAGCCACCTAGTTAAGTTGTTCCGAATTCCTGACTCACAGTAACTGTGAGTGATAATAAATGTTTTCTGTTATGGACGAAAGGGGCCACATGCTAACCTGACAAGCTCAGGGAAGGCCTGCATGACAGTCTTGCAAACTCAGAGACCTAAAGTAACCATAAAGGATGGTCTGAAATTAAACTTTAACTAAAAGCAGTTATGGTGGGTAGTTACATCCTAGGCCAGTATCTTCACTGACAAGGTCAACCTTTACCTTAACAGAGCCTATCTGTCTTTGTGCGTCTATAATAACAGATTGAAATGTCTAACAGAGCCTATCTGTCTTTGTGCGTCTATAATAACAGACCCTTGAAATGTCTGGGTAACTTGTAACTTCCCTTTTTCTGGACCCCTTGGGGCACAACCTAATATGCTGGGCGCCAGAACAGATACCACGAATTCCTTCATTATCATGTTAATTGTTCCTGCACCCACCTAAGTACCTGTCTATCATTTTACTTTTTATCCAATCCCAGGGGTTTCCCTGTTTTGCTTTCTCCCGCCTCTCTAATCTATCACCAAGGGATTTCACGTAACCCACCTACGTCCCTTTCCTTTGATTGCAATGTATAAATACAGATGTACCTCGCCATTCTCCAGAGCATTATCTCGATTCATTGAGGTTCTGCTTCCCGGCATATGTCAACAGTTTGGCTCAGATAAACTCACAAAATTCTTTGCAGGTTTCAATGGTTTTTTACGTTAACACTGTTGTTTTGAGCCACTGATTGTCGGGGTGATCAGCAACGCAGCGATGGGCAACCACCGCAGTCCACACAGTGTCACCTTCCTGCCCAATGGCCAGTTCCAAGTGGGAGTATTCTGAGTCAGACGCAGAGATGGGTGTCCCTCAGCAGGAGCTGGGCCGTTGACCCTGTGCTAAGACATGGTCTTAAATATCTGGAAAAGTCTCTCCTGATCCTACTGGCAGGACTCCAAGCCAACTGTCTGTAAGTTCTAGGCTTCAGGTGAGCATCTCACTGAGACCTTTCAGCTCAGACACTGGCATAGGGGAGGTCTTTCCGAGCTCACCCTTGCCCCACATGCCTGCTCCCCGCACCTCTAACGCGCTGCACAAAATCACCTACGTAGCATGTTAACTTTATAAAATCCCAGGCCCCACCCCAAGGACTCTGAACCAGTGGCTTTAGCCTGGACCCAGGATCTGCTTTTTAAAGAAACCATCCCCAGGAGATAACAAGTGCTGGCAAGGATATGGAGAAAGGGCACCCTTCTGCAGTGCCTGTGGGAATGCAAAGTGGCACATCTCTGTGGGAAACAGTACGGTGTCTCCTCGAGTAATTACAAAGGGAACTGCCATGTGACCCAGCAATCCCCGGCCTGGGTATATATCTGAAGGAATGGGAACCAGTATCTCAAAGGGATAGCTGCACTCCCACTGCAGCATTCTCCACAATAGCCAAGATATAGAAACCATTGAAGTGTCTGTAAACGGATGGATACTAAAGATGCGGCGTACGCACACGACGGGAGGTTTACTACTCAGCCAATCCTGCCATTGGCGACAACATGGATGCCTTGTAGGCATTATGCTAAGCGTGGTAAGTCGGAAAACAAAAGACAATTATTGTATGGCATCACTTATACACGGAATCTAAAAAACACTGAGCTTGTACAAACAGAGTAGAATGGTGGTTACCAGGGCCTGGGGTGGGAATGGGGAGATGATGCTAAAGTGTACAGACTTACAGGCAATGGGTCAATGAGTTCTGAGATCTAATGCCCAGCATAATAGCTACAGTCAACAGCACTGCTATACACTTCACAGTTGCTAAGAGACCATCCTAAGTGTTCTCAACTCAAAAGAATGATAACTATGTGACATGATACAGGTGTTAGCTAATGCTACTCTATAATCCTCTTGTAATATATAAATGAAGCAAACCAACACCTGTACACTTCAAATTCACATAATGTTACATGTCAATTATATCTTAATTTTTACAAAAGGAGCTGCCTTCTGCCCACCCATGTAATCTGATGTAGGGGAGTCCCCGTCCACACTCAGAGAAAAGATGTTCTGAACACTGGGGCCTCCTCTCCACTGATCCATTAGCTGGAGTGATCGCAGCTTATGAAATGGAAATAATGTTGGAAGCATCTGCAAGCACAGGTGAGCCTCGAGTCCGAAGGCAGAGGACGGCACACTGGGCTCCATTGTGTAAAACATGCACCACCCCATCCTTCCTGTTTCATAAAAGACCCATCAGTGAATAACTCAGAGAAAATTCCCCGGAAAGAACCCGGGGCCCCTCCTACCTCCCGGAGGCTTTCTATTTTCTTTCCCAGTTTTGCAAATCTGAGGGAATTACATCTGTTTCATTATGTCAGACATTCAGAACCAAGATTGTTTTTAATGGCTCTTTAAAATCTCACAGACGATGCAGGCAAAACAACTTGGAAACCTTGAAAATCTGAAGTGCAAAAGAAGAGTCTAGCAGCTCCATCTTGCTACCACTTAGCTGATTCCAAACACCCGTTTCCTCGCCCTAGTCAATACCCATTGATTTCTCACCACTGAAGTTATTAAAACAAGCTGATGGGCAGAAGCTAACTCTCTGCTGGTGCCCAGGCCCACTGCAGTGAGTAACAAGATCAGGGCTCTGTTCATTACTGAAGCTTAAAGATTCTGCTTTTAACAGGACCAGAGAGAATCTGGAACAAAGAAACCCATAGATACAAAAGTTGAAACTCCATACCCCAGAGGAAAGCCCAGGCAGATGAGTGCCAGTGGAGGGTAGTCCCAAATCCTTCTCTGCATTAGCATTCACTTAGCATTTCTAAATTCACTAAAGTCTGCACCACCAAGACTGCTGCAAGCGGCAAGAGTCTGTTCCACAGGCTCTATGGCACCTTTTGGGAACTGGTGATCCCTGCAGCCAGGGAACTCAGAAATAGTTGGTTCAACCTGTAGAGGTTTTGGTTGGTGGGTTTGTTGTTATTGTTTGGTTGTTCGTTTTCATTCATTTTCAACATTTAAAAATCAGGAGATTTTGTATTCTTTAAATGCAGATGGCCAGCTTGGATCAGTTAGCATTTTCTGTGCAACAACCATTTGTTGTCTCATGATGCTGGGGTCCAGCAGTTGGGCTGGTCAGCCAGGCGGCTCAGCTGGGCCGGGCTAGCTTAGCTGATCTCAGCGGTGCTTGGTCACAGGTTTGTGATCAGCTGCTGGACTAGATGGGGCCGGCTGCTCAAGGCTGGCCTCAGCTGGATGCCTCACCCTGCTCCCCTTGGTCTCCTCCTCCAGCAGGCTAGTTCTAAGAGCAAGAGCTGAACGCACAAGGCCCCTTGAGGCCTGGGCTCCAACACACCCCATCACTTCCACTGCGTGCTATTGCCAAAGCACGTCACAGGCCAGCCCAGATTCCAGGGGTAGAAAACAGACCCCGCCTCTGGGTGGGAGGGAGGAACTGAGCCACAGTGGCCACTTTGCACACAGCTTATCTTACGAAATCAGTAGATGTGTCCACGTTGGGCACATGATGTGCTAGAGCTAAAGGCAGCTGCCCCATAGATGGATATGGCACTGCCCTCCCGCACCAGCCTTGCCCTGTCTCATTTCCTGATCCCAGAATGATGCGCACCCCGTACCTCCCAAAGCCCCGTCCCAGCCAGGAACACACCGGCTGTGCAGGGCCTGGACTCAGCCTTCGCTCCTCAGGAAACAGCGCCTTTCCATTCACCATTTC
Organism: Myotis brandtii; assembly: GCF_000412655.1. Taxonomy (NCBI): domain Eukaryota; kingdom Metazoa; phylum Chordata; class Mammalia; order Chiroptera; family Vespertilionidae; genus Myotis; species Myotis brandtii. The sequence continues at coordinate 1,029,072 of NW_005370500.1, read as the reverse complement.
CTTCCCCCCAATAAATATCCCTTTTTCTGTTCAGAGAATCAATGCGGGGTAGGGGGTAAAGAGGGGAAGAAGGGTGATTACTCAGCAGCTGGAAGACAGAAAAAGGGCAGCCCTGGAGCCAGACCCACCCGGGTTCCAGCTGCTGTGTTTGCGTACTTCTCCTTAGAGACTATGTCAGTTGAGCCATATGTTTTGCATAAATGTGGACCCATTTTGATCTAACAAAAAATTTAGGCAAAAATAAAAGAAAAAGAAGCAATAACAACCCAAAAAGCCCTAGCCGGTTTTGCTCAGTGGAGCATCCATCTGCGGACTGAAGAGTCCCAGGCTCGATTCTGGTCAAGGGTACGTGCCTGGGTTGTGGGCTCCATCTCCAATAGGGGGCGTGCAGGAGGCAGCCAGTCAATGATTCTCTGTCATCATTAATGTTTCTATCTCTCTCTCCCTATCCCTTCCTCTCTGAAATCAATAAAAATATATTTTGTAAAAAAAACAACACAACCCAAAAAAAGCACTCAGTGAGTGGTTAAGATTATTTTCCTGTTCGGGCTTCACAAAAGGCAATTCGTAACTCAAGTGCAGAAGCGATTTGCTGAAAGGTCCAGAAACTGCATTGCCCAGGGGACTGTCTCAGATCCTTGTATTTTCAGATTGTAAAACTGGCCCCAAACCTAAGAGGCAGGCTCTGTCTCGGCTCTCCCTGGTGGGAGCCTCCCGAGGCCTGCAGCGCCACCTGCTGGGCGAGGGCACCTAGGACAGGGTTATCAGTGCGCAGGGCAGAACTGGTTGTTGAGGGTAAGTCGGGCTGTCCCTGCAAGCATCACCCAGCTGCAGCCAGCAGGCCCAGTCCCCTATCCGCTGCCTCTGAGGCCCAGCTCCCCAGCCCTTGCCACCTTTGGGACCCAGATCCCCTTCACGCACCAGGCGAAGTCCTCAGTCACAGAGAGTGCCTGAGATGCTGACCAAGCGGCCTCTGCCCTCCCACTGGCTGGGGGCCCAGGAGCCCAGACCACCCTCCTGTAACCTCTCTAATGCCGTCATCTGCACAATGTGAATGATGATAATGCCAGCCCCGTGGGTTTGTTCTTAGTTCCACGAGAGGCACTCAGGGCCTGGCAGCAAACCCGGCAATAAGGAGCAGCTACTCACGGGGCGGAATCTCCTCTGAATGACACAATATGACAACAAGGATAATAAACGGGGTCCTCCTGCCAGGAGTAAGCAGCAGGTGGGTTGCTGTCTGCCAGGCTCTATTCTAAGAGCCTTACTGGACCAACCTCCAGCATTCCCACAGTCAGTAACATCATACCCCCACTTTACAGATAAGGAAATACACTCAGCAAGATTAAGGTCAGTGGCCAAGGTCAGCTAGCAAGCGAGTAGCAGGACTAACATTCAAATGCCAGCAGCCTGCGTCTAGAAGTAACAAAAAATATTCTTCCCAGGTAGATGTTGGAAGGTCAGATCTCTCCCCAGCCCACCTCCCACCCTTTTCCTTGGTCATCTATTAAAAGGGAAAATGACAAATCAAATGGCTTTGTTTCCCCTGCGCGCGCGCACACACACACACACACACACACACACACAATGTGCTTTCACTGCCTGCCCAGTTCCTCCTCCGCATGGGGCCTGTGTATTTGTCTCCACCTTACCCAGAGAAACGCAGAAGCTGTGTTAGGCTAGTGCAGTGGTCGGCAAACTGCGGCTCGCGAGCCACATGCGGCTCTTTGACCCCTTGAGTATGGCTCTTCCACAAAATACCACGTGTGGGCGCAAACGTACAGTGTGATTGAAACTTCATGGCCCATGCGCAGAAGTCGGTATTTTGTGGAAGAGCCACACTCAAGGGGCCAAAGAGCCACATGTGGCTCATGAGCCGCAGTTCACCAACCACTGGGCTAGTGAGTTCACATCTCTTGCTTGTCATTCCCAGAGCCGGTCAGTGGAGGGGTCAGGCTGGAGCCAGCGTGCTAGTCCACAGTGACTTGAGACATTATCATTAGCAACCATTTCAGACATCAAAGAAAAGAGAGAACTTCAGACATCACAGTCCCAGCTAACCTAGATCCTTCCTAAGTATTGAGAAGTTTCTATCTGTTTCTATCTCAAAGGCAGTTGAGAAGAGATTCTCAAAATGCCACATCAGCATCTCCATCCTCCAACCAGCTACCACTTTTCTCAGTGGACATAATAAAGCCCACATCACTTCTCAGGATGAATGCGTGAAGTTGTGCTCACTACGACTAGATTTCTGGAGGGTACTGTATGTACCAAGCCCTATGACAACTACCCTAGGTTCATGATGCCTGTTCATCTTCACAGCAACCCCATGAGGTGGGTGCTGTTACTATTCCCATTTTACAGATAATAAAACTGAGGCTCAGAGATGTTGAATGACTTGCCCAGTCGCATGATTAACGCACAGTAAAGTGGGAACACGGCCCCAGATAATCCATAAAATGCCATTAGTCCCAAAGCATTGGACCAATTTTCCACCTTATTTGTGGAAAGAAGAGAAAACCTAACAAGGCAGGAACCCGGGGCAGGAGGAATCAGAATTCCTCTAATAACTCTGAGCTCCTGCCATGTGCCAGGCACTAGGTTAAGCACCCTAAAGATGTAATCCAACTTAAGCCTCACACCAAACGAAGGTGTTTACTATTACTGTCCCCACATCAGAGATGAGGACTATGTGTGAAGTGTAGAAAGGTGAAGTGACTTGCCAAGGGGCCACAATTAGTAAGTGGCTGAGTCAGAATCAAATCCAGGTCGTTCTGTCACCACGGCCCATGTTCTCAGCCATGATTCTTTCTCAACGTGATGCAGAAAGCAGAGATAATGATCCAAAATCAGACCCAGTTCAAACAGGGACAAAGCTCCCATGGGGTGGGCCAGTAGGAGAAAGGGGTCACTCTGAAGTGAGTGGCAGCAGCTACCACGGGTGACATTCGGATCACGAGGGTTCTTTTGTGTTTGTCATCTCCAAGACCAGGGAGGGACCCTGGCCTGTATTTCTCCTGTCTCCCTTTGTGCCTAGAACAGCACCAAGCATGACACTGATGCTGGATGAATACTTGCCAAGCAAATTAGCTAATGCATGTGTCTCCTCTAACAAAAGACTATAGCTCTCACCTTCACGGTTTCCAATTCAGCAGTGGTCTGAGAGGCGTGCATGATGCCCCACAAGGCCATGTTTATGGAGATGGAAGGAAGGGGGATGGAGAGTGAAGCTTCTGGGGCACTGACTCCGTGCCTGTGGTGCACACACAGGATTGCTTTTCATTCTTTCAGGAAGCCAGAGAGGCGGGTGCTGTTATTCCCCTCCTCCTATATAATAAAGAGGCAATATGCAAATTAACCCTCATGCCCTCAGGCCGGCAGGGGGGTTAGTGAGGGACAGCCAAATGACTGAACAGCAGGCTGCGTGGAG
>NW_005370500.1:1023230-1025248 GCF_000412655.1 Myotis brandtii | reverse complement strand
CCCCCCCCCCCCGCCGGTGCACAAATTTCATGCACCGGGCCTCTAGTATTACAGAAAAAGAAAGCTGAGGCTCAGGGAGGTTACACAACTAATTGTCGCGAGCTCCAGAATGCAACTCTGACCTGTTTGCCTCCAAAGACCCTGTGTCACAGAGCGAGAAGCAACAGTGTGGAAGCAAACCACACACATGCAGTCGGTACCCATAAGCACATGTTGAATGAGCCAGTAAATGAGTGGATGAGACAGTTTCAAGGAAAGGGTTAGCAACACCATCTGTTGCTGCAAGATGCCACGAATGATGGGAACTGGAAAAGGAAAAAAGGCTGGTGGATTTGGCAATTAAGTTCAAGTTATAATAGCAAAAATGGGGGGAACCACCTACATATCCATTATACAGTGGGGCCTTGACTTACGAGTTTAATTCGTTCTGAGACCGAGCTCATTAAGGAGCTCGTTAAGGAGCTCGTTAACTCAAATTGCTCTATCAACTCAATGCAAAAAATCGGCCAAGAGACAGCTGGTATCTCAAAAAACTCGTTAGTCGGGACACTCGTAAGTCAAGGCCCCACTGTAGTCTATATTAGTCAGCTCAGACAGCCATAACAAAAGATCATAAATTTGTGTGGCTTAAACGACAGAAATGTATTTTTCTCACAGTTCTAGAGGCTGGAATTTAGGGTCAGGGTACCAGCATAACATCATCCCATACACCAGAAAGTGGTGGATCAATTGCCGGTCAGGGCACATGCCCAGGTTGCAGATTCAATACCAGTCCAGTGAGTGCTGGAAACAACAGAACAATGTTTCTCTCTCACATCAATGTTTCTCTCTCTCTCCCTTCTTCTCTCTGAGATCGGTAAACATGAACGATAAATAAACAAATAGTGTTCTATACGTATGGTTTTAACAGGAAAGACATTAGTGATCTATGAAGTGAAAAACTCATTATAATGCATATGTATAGCATGACCCCATTTTTAAAAAAATATTTATTGTTTTCAGAGGAAGGGAGAGGGAGAGATAGAAACATCAATGATGAGAAAGAATCATTGATCAGCTGCCTCCTGCATGCCCTCTACTGGGGATGGAGCCAGAAATCTGACAGGGAATCAAATCATGACCTCCTGGTTCATAGATGGATGCTCAACCACTGAGCCCCACCAGCCGGGCCCCATTTTTATCAATACCAGGTACATTGGCAAGATCTCACTCCTAGACGAAAGTATGAAATTGCCCAAACTCCTTTGCAGCTAGGTTTCTGGATATGAATTCGTTTCTGCCGGTTGGACGCACTTGCATGATATTTTGAAGGCAGAAGTGGGGCAGAGGCATCTTCCCGGGGCTGTTTGCTGCTGGTGATCATGTTTGCAGAGATGTGAGGTTTATCTTCCCGGGACCCAGGCTGTGCACAGGCAGTTGTGGCAGAGGCAGTGCCCAGTGACCTGTTTTGTGGGAGCTGGAGGGCACTTGCGGGGGCAGCAGTTTCCCGATCCCTGGGTCACAGCTGTGCCAGAGTGTCCTAGAATTCAGTTGTGGCTGAGGGAGCAGCTCCTCCCACTGGGCAGGGAGTCTTTCCTGGGGGCCCAGCCTAATATCCATTCCTCCAGCTTTCCGATGACTTCCCAAGCACCAGTTCCCTGTGCTAAATTCTTTCCTGCCTAAAATAGCAAAGATCTAAAAACATTTTGGCGCCTCTACTTTCAATGAAAACAATGCTGCACAGGGTCAGGTGTGAGACGTGGGTGGGGTGTTGGGGAAGGCTCCCTTCTGACCACAGATTATTATCTGTTGGTCGTTCCTGAATAGGTGGCCGCTGTGTTTCCCGAAGATGGCCACAACGTTTCCCATCCCGCCTGGGCCCTGCCACTTCCCGCCACGTCCTCTTTCTCGAAGCGGGGCTGGCCTGTGACCCGCGGGTAGCCAGTCCACTGGTCGCCAGCAGAATTCCAAGGCCGAGGCCGAAAAGGCGCAGGTCTGCAGCCCCGCCCACTCCTCCGGGTTCCCAGCTCCTGCCCCGC
>NW_005370500.1:1022509-1023022 GCF_000412655.1 Myotis brandtii | reverse complement strand
GCGGCCCGCGGGGACTGCGGCGGCCACCAGGTAAGCCTCTCCATGCCACCCCCGACTCCGGCGCCCTGATCCCGGGTCCACTTCCGCCAGAGGAGAGCTTTGCCCGCGAAGTTGCCCGAGACCAAGCACCTCCAGGGCCCCGGACCCCACATCTCTGCCAGCCGAGGCAGCGATCCTCCCAGCTGACGGCTGAGAAACCGACAGGCAAGTTTAGCCATCTGCCCAGGTCGGCGTCTCCAGCGGAGGGGGGCCCGGGTTCCCAAAGGGCCGGCCGCCGAGCAAAGTGTAGGTGAAGCCTTCGCTTGGGGTAAGTTGGCCCTGAGTCGTTCCCTTTTGAAGTCACGTTAGGGCCTCCTCACTGGGAGTCGTTAGAGACGAGCTAACCTTATCTAACCAAAAGCGCAGACTTCAGGCCAGACTCCCGCAAGAACTGGTGTTATTTCATTGCGGTTGCCTTCTCTGTATAGTTAGTGGAAACCGGTTCCATTCAGAATGGTAGTAAAGGCATATATC
>NW_005370500.1:1012777-1021656 GCF_000412655.1 Myotis brandtii | reverse complement strand
ATAGAAACGTAGGTTTATTTCGATAGAGGCATGCTGAATACAAAGGGCTGAAATAAATGAGTAATCGTTAACCTAAAATAATAGAACATTTTCATAAAAATTAATATTTTTTCTTGAACATTAACTTACCAGATACTGAATAACTGCACAAATTAATAAGCGTCACACAAATAAACCTATTTTTCTTGTTCTCCAAAATCGTAATATTTCCTGTTGTGCACACCAAACATGTCAGTACAAGACTAATGACTGCCTAATGACAGGCAATCGGCTGCTAAAATATTCGCTGCTAGTATTAGTGGAGAGAAGTGGTACGCCTGCGCATAAGGCGCGTAAGGGAAATGAATGCGACACGATTAAAGTAATCAGTCATTAGTGAACGTTGTAGTTCGTTATTAATAATTATGTATAACAGGATATTATAAAAATTAAGTTACGAAATTTTTATTAAAATGTCTCTTACATACCATTATATTGGCTAGGCCGCAAAAACATTTGTTGTGGGCCGCATGCAGCCCGCGGGCCGCGAGTTTGACATGCTTGGTGTACAGTGATGATGGTGTAGTCCCAGATTCCCTGTATTCCTGTCTCTACTCACTAGCTCTGTGGCCTTGATCAAATTCTCTCACTTCTGTGTCTCAGTTTTCTCATCTGTAAAATGGGATATTAATTCATATTTCATAGAGCGTGAGTGGGAAACAAGGTAATGTCCCTGGCACCTGGTACATTCTACCTTTCTGCTCTCCTCGCTGGTGTTTCTCCACAACACTTGTCTCATTTAGCCTTGCTAGTTTCCTTTTCTGCTGATTGTCCCTCCCCTCCCACTAGACCTTAGGCTCCGAGAGGATGAGGTTTTGTCTGCTTTGTTCATTACTGTACCTTCCACACTCAGAGCAGTGCCTTGCACAGAGCAGGCACTCGTGAGTAAGTGAGGAGCATAGACAGGCAAAGGCCTTAGAAACAGACTCAGGTTTCATCCCAACTTTCACAGGTAATTCCTGTGTGATCCTTGGAAAGTTACTCAACCTCTCTGAGCTTCCAGGATCCTCATCTGTTAAGTGGGGGTAACAGTAGTGCCTAACTCACAGGGTTATTGAGAGGATTATATGAATTAATATTTTCAAAGTACTCAGAACCGGTACAGACTAAACACAATATAGTGTTTAGTAGTAATATTATTTATCAAATGAGTGAAAACAGGTGTCACCCCAAACAATGTGAGCAACTTGTGAGCAAGATCTTTGGTTCATTCCTCAAACCTTCCTGCTCCTTCTAATACAGACTTTTGTACTTTTATGAATAGTGGAGGGGCATCACACACACACTCACACACGTATATGAAAGCACTATGTCTAAGTCCAGGCACTGGGATATAACAGTCTGCATCCCAGGCAGTGCCTAACGTGTAAGGTGATATTTCACTAAGAAATGAATGTCTGAAAAGTCTCCATTCCTTACAAGTCACCTCTTCAGAACTTCCTTTATTTTAGCTTTAGTCTCCTCCAGGGTAGGAAGAAAAAATGCATGGCTCACAATGCTTAAAGATTTTTCCTCCTACCCAGATAGAAGGAAGAAAATTGTCCAGGTCAGATTCTAACTCAGAAAAGTTAAAAACCATCCCTTGTGTCTGGATATTGTCCCTCCCACTCCCTTGCAGCAGATGCTGGTTATTTTGTAGCTGGAAGCCAGACTGCCTTGTTGTGTCTCTTTTTGGGCCAAAGGCCTTTTGCCAAAATAGAGGTGGTAAAATAAAAGGGGGGGGGGGCCTCCACAGAGACAGCTGCTGGTCCAGTGCGCGGACAGATGGGCATCAGTGGGCTTGGTCAGGGCTCCCAGCCGACACCAGCCTCAGTCAGAATGTCGGTTGCCACTTGGAAGTGCGGTTCGTGGGTGGTTCGTACTATCAGGGCCCAACACCTAGCAGCTCTCCCATCTGCAGTGTGATTATGAGAGGAGCAGCCATTCGGCTGGTGAGCGGCAGTGCGAGGAAAGGGGGCCAACCAAAAGGAGGAGATTGATCACAGCTTTCCTCCCCCTCTCCCCACCCCCCACCCCCGCCTGGAGGTCCCGGAAGTGTCCTCCTTTAGGAATGTTCCACTCTTAGGACAGGATGGGGACTCTGCTGAGGAGCTTAGAGGCCGTGTGGCTGGGTGGTGACCAGCACAGTAACCAGTCCAGGCACTGCCAGCCAGCTCATCGCTCCCCCGCCCTGTGTCCTGCCTGTCAAAGCGGGAGCGACAGGGTGGCCACATGACAGGGTTTGGGGGATTGTTATGAAATGACGCCTTTCAAGCGCCAAGCCCAACGCAGGACTCAATAGGACACTGGTGGTTTTCAAACCTTTCCAAAAACGCTATGCTTACACCTGTCAGAATTCAATCTGAGACTCCGTCGCCCCTCACTGGCCCTCCCCCTTTGTAAAGTGTTCCTTTTAAGTCTGAAAAAAACATGCAAGTCAAATAAAAAGGCAGTGAGAAGTACTGTTCGTCCCCACTCCCACCCCCGTGACCTTAACACAATTCCCAGGGAAGCAAATAGCATTTAGTGAAACATTTCATTCCAAGGCCAACGCTTCTGGGTTTTGGGGGCTGTGTTTTTTCAGCTCCAACTGCAGTTTGGGAACAAAGAGGGTGCTCTTCCCATCGGGAGTAAAGACGAGACTCTTTTAACTTATAAATCGGAGTTTTGTACAGGGGGGAGGAGGGGCAAAAATGAGTAGCTGTTGTGTGTGATTAAAACTCAGGGAAGATTCTGGGCAAACAGACCAGCAGCGTCTGGGCCCCTGGGGACCACGCAGAGGTCCAAGCTGCTCCTGAGCAGGCTGGGCAGGGCTGGGACGTGCCCTGCTCTCTGGCCGGCACACCTGGTTAAATGTGGGGGCCTCTGCTGTGTGCACTGCTGCCGTGTACTGTTTCATTTTCACTCCAGGGGTCCTCCCCTACCTCTTGGGGATTCTGGGCTGTCACGCTCGTCCCTTTGAAGTGCGGCTCTAAAAATACAGGGAGGAAGGCACCCTGGCCTCTGCCAGGCCGGACCTAGAGCCGACCCAGATACTACCTGCCGGGAAGAGCTCTGAGGTCTGTCCAGGGCTAAAGAAATCTTCTGATAAAAAAAGGCAAGCTCCATATTGGGCGTTTTCGTCTTTGTTGTCTAATCCAACGCTTTTGGCTTTTTTGTTTCTTCCAAACATTGCAGACCCCATAGTTCTCCGTAGATGTTAGCAGACACCACGCGCAGTGAACTGTGTCTGTGCAAATCCCAGCCAGTGTGTATGGCCCGGAATTGGGCCTTCCTTTATCTGCGGGGATCGCAGGGTAAATCTGATTCTGGAAGTACACGTGCCATCGCTTCTGCTCTGGTTTTTTTGGGCCCCATGTGCTTGTTTCATAGCGATTAGCATGGCTGTCGAGTGCTCAGGCTGCACTCGGGCCACCTGAGTTCCAGTTGTACGGCTTCGGGATGGTTCCTCGGCCTGAGCTGGTTCCTCAGCCTGAGCCGGTTCCTCGGCCTGAGCTGGTGTTGCTCCTCTGGAAAGTGGAAAGAGCAACAGTATCTACTTCCAGGTTTTGGGAAGATGAAAGCAGACAGCGGATGGACAGAATCATGCGAGTGCTACCTGGCCCAGAGAACGTGCTCAATATAGTGCAGTGATGGCGAACCTATGACACGCGTGTCAGAAGTGACACGCGAACTCATTTTTTTGGTTGATTTTTCTTTGTTAAATGGCATTTAAATATATAAAATAAATTCAAAAATATAAATCTTTGTTTTACTATGGTTGCAAATATCAAAAAATTTCTATATGTGACATGGCACCAGAGTTAAGTTAGGGTTTTTCAAAATGCTGACACGCGGAGCTCAAAAGGTTCACCATCACTGATCTAGTGTCATCATTGCCCCCAGGTCTGAGCCCTAAGGCGTTAGTGCCTCTTGCGGATGGAACCACAGACCTGGAGGCTTAAAACAACACACATTTACTACTTTACTGTTCTGGGGCTCAGCAACCTAAACTGGGTCTCACAGAGGTAAAGTCAAGGTGCTGGCTGGGCTGGTTGCTCCTGGGGGCTGCGGGGGAAAGCCCACTTCCTGTCCAGAGGCGCTGGCAGTCCTGGCTCTGTCCTGTCCTCAAGCCAGCAGGGAGCAGCTTCCAGCCTCAGGCTCTGCTGCTGTCCTCACACCTGCCCTCTGGCCCTCCTGCCTCCCTCACAGGGACTCTTATGATCACATGGGTCCCACTCAGAGAGTCCAGGTTGAACTGCCCATGTAAATCCTGAACCTAATCACACCTGCAAGATCCTCTTGTAAGGTGACAGTCTCAGCTTCTGGGGACTAGGACTTGGACATCTTTGGGGCCATCATTCTGCCCATCCTACTAGTTCCCAGCCTTCCACTGTATTAGTGGCTAAGTGGGCATTAATTAGCCTCAGCTCCCCAAGTAACACAGAGGGTAGCTGGGCTCCCACTGTGGAGGGACGAGTGGAGCACTGTGTGATGTGGAAGCTGGTGACCACCACTGACATCCCTGCTCCTGACCTGGAGGCTCCCCCTTCTTTGGTTTGTGCACAGAACCCCAGCAAAACCACCACGACAACAGTCAGCGACCTCAGCAAAACAGAGGAGAAAAAGCAAAGCAAGTCACAGCAGCTGAAGAAGGTTTTCCAAGAATATGGAGCCGTCGGCATGTCGGTGCACATTGGAATCTCCTTAGTCTCCCTGGGCATGTTTTACATGGTTGTTTCGAGGTGAGATTGCTGACAGTAACAAATGTTTGTTTTCTACTGTCATGGGAGGTTTTTTGGGAATAATTACTTTCTGTCCAAGACTTTTTATTCATCTAGCTACTGTCATCACATTTTTTAAAATAATGTAAATCTCAGAGCCAAATCGTTGTCTCAGTGTAACCCCTTGCTCTAATAACTGTTTTGTTTTTGCCTCTTTGCCCTCCAGTGGTGTGGACATGTCAGCCATCCTGCTTAAGCTCGGATTTAAGGAGTCATTGGTCCAGTCAAAAATGGCCGCGGGCACAAGCACCTTCGTGGTGGCCTACGCCATCCACAAGCTGTTTGCACCCGTCAGAATCAGCATCACCTTGGTTTCCGTGCCCTTGCTTGTCAGGTATTTTCGGAAAGTGGGATTTTTTAAACCTCCCCCTGCAAACCCTTGATGAACTCTTCAACTGTGGGCCTGGAGACCCCTTTCTGTTAAATTACACAATTCGGATTGATTTTAAGGTTGTAGGGATTTGTTTGTTTGTTTGTTTGTTTGGGGGGGCAGGGGCTACTTTCTGTGTTCTCATGGATAAGTTTTACTTTTGCCAGCAAAATTCGAGTGTTTAAGTAATTGTAATTTGTCTTGCTTTATAAATTTTGTTAGGGCTACTCACCATAGGGCTTATATGCATTATCTAAATTGTCAGCAAAACATCACAAATGAGTCGTCATCGTCAGCTGTTAGCTTACTAGCGTACTTTAGAACTGTTCCTCTGAAAGATGGCCCTAGGGGTCCATCTTTGTTCACATTCTTAAAGAGCAACGATTCATTAAGCTAATTTTAAAATTCCCTTTCCTCCAGTATTTGTGGTCAGGCTGCCTGCGGTTTAATATGCAATATTCTGCAGAACAGCTGCCAGTGTTGCCATTAATGAAGCAGAATTGAAGACTTAACAATATGTAATAATTAGCATCAACACCTTTACATTCATTACACTTGTCTGGGGGAAAGGAAAACAAGTATTTCCGGTGTTTCCTTAGTCCCCAAATCCCGTCAAATCCAGACAAGCCGGGGCCTAGCTCAGGTTTTTCTCAAATTTCATGAAAGTAGGTCAGGGTCATTTGTCTCTGTCCAGGTGAAATGTGGAAACTTGTCCAGCGGTAATGGCGTCCTGTGGCTCCTGCAGCCCAGGTCCTCAGAGGATGTGGACATTGCACATATAGAAAGCTGAGACAGTCCTGGCCTAACCCTGTAGCTCAAACTCCAAACATTCCAGAACTGTCAGTGTTTACATTCTGTTGCTGCTTATATTTTTCAACTATGTTAAAATTATGTACAGTAACAGAAAGATTTTGAATCTCGCTCTAAAAAGAGTAGTAGCACTTGCTATACATGGAAGACAACTGTGAAATATAGGAGGCGGGGGAGGGAAGGAATGTCTCCATTGCCTGCCCGGGAGGAGCCGTCCTGTGGGACTCAGCATCAGTCCACGCTGCTGCCCTCCAGGCTGCACTCACACTGAGCTCTGGCTCCACACTCTGGGAAGCGCAGTCTAACCAGTTCTGCCCTGGTCAAGGGAGTTAGTTGTGTTTCTCTTTCTGGCTCCCTTTTTTGCCCCCCATCTCCCAGTTTGTTTAATTACATTGGGACAATCAGAAAACTAAAGGTACTGTATACTCTGACAGTCCTGATTTTATGATCTGGCTGTTGACAGTTCCCTAGTAATCCATGTCAATCACTTCAGTTTTACAAATGTCATTATGGGACGAATTCCCCATTTGTAAGATCTCTAGAGTGGATCATTTTGTTGTATTCCTTTCAAAGCAACTAGCTCAGTGCCAAAAGGTTTTACCAGTTTCAGGTTGAAACTGTCTTTCTGGGACATCCACACAGCGGATCGAGATGCCCGATACTAGTTCGAGGTCACTTCATGTGGATCAGACCAGCATTTTCTTTTCTTTTTTTTAGTATGTTTTTATTGATTTTAGAGAAAAGGATAGAAACATCAGTGAGAGAGAAACATGATTGGCTGCCTTCTGCACGCCCCCCACCGGGGATTGAGCCCACAACCCAGGTATGTCCTGACAGGAAATCATGGGTTGATGCTCAACCATTGAGGCACACTGGCCTGGGAGACCAGCATTTTCATCTCATCTGTCTTTATTTAAACCATTGGCTTCACGCTTCTAACCCCTTCCTATATCAAACCGATCCCTCGTAATGCCTATGCAAAAAAAACACAAAAACCTGACTCCTACAGATTTAAGGGCTTAGATTTTAAACTTTGATTCTGTGTTTGGAGTGACGGGAGTGGACTGAAAGGGCAAGCAATAAAACTAATTATCACATCAAATAGCCATATCATCTCTTCTAAGCCCCGACTCCACTCCTCTCCCATGGCCAGTGGTCAGAACAGAACAGCAGAACCGAGAGGGTGAGGAAATTAAAGGATCATTATGTCAGCTTACCAACAAGATCTACAAATGGCTTGTATTTTCACTGTTTTTATGCAACTAGAAATAAAACGGATGATCTATTTTTAACATGTAAAGCCATTGTTCACCTCTCATTTTTTTATCTAACAAAATGAGCAGCTTAAGTGCCGTGAAACAAACCTCTCTGTAGTTTATGAAACTTTGCTCTTCTGGTGAGCAATAATTGATGCTGATTGTGAAGCAGCACTGTGTGACTATAATGGGCTATATTCTTGCTGTGTGCGATTCTGGTTGGGGAAACGGCAGAAGTTTAGCTACTATAACAGGTAAAGTTAGTCACGTCATATTAACTATAGCTGGGGTGGAGGGTACATGAAGTATTACTACTTTGGAAAGTTGGTTCAGCTCAAAGCTAATTGGACACTGCAGTTGTGTTTTAAAGTTGCCATGACTACTTCATCAACATTGATATGGAAGTGGGTGTTGGCCACTTCCTTATATTTAGGACATTTTTTATATTTAGTCTCTTGCATTGAAAGTTGGCCATGAAAGCATATTTTCTACTAATTCTCAGTAAATTCAAAACTTCCACCTTTTCCTTCGTCCTTGTCAAGTTGACCATCTTTGGTTGATGAGCAGATGACATTGGCAGCTAGAAACAGATATGTAACTGCATGTTAGGAGGCACATAGAACATGAGACCAAAAATGGGACAGACCTGCTTCTTGTGGCACCTGCTCATTTCCAGGCCAACAGTGAACAGGTGAAGTCACCCCCATACTCCAGACCCATGTTTGTGTATTTGTTTCAAGTGTACACATATGCTGTAACTCCAGTGTAATAGAAAAACAAGCCCCCCAGGTGTGCCATGGAGCCAGGTGACCGGGGAGCACAGAAAGAAGCCTCCAGCTGTGTTGAAGGGGCTTCCACTTTTATAAGCCACAGTGAACAATGGTCAAGCCCAGATCCCTGTTTGGGGAAGAATGAGAGATTCTGGTTAAGGGAACATTCCTTCACCAGAGAATCAAGACAGAGACCACACTTGGAAAGTCAGCTTGCAAAGAACCAGCTCACCCCGTGTATGGGGCTCTTTGCCATCCTGCTGAGACCAGGTCAGAGCCCCGAGGTGGGCAGGCGGGGATGTGGATGCCCATGACTCCTCCCCCTATCTCCTGACCACCTGCAGCACTGGCTCAGAGCCCTCCTCCGCTCAGTCCCTGTGCAGCCCGGGAGCACCCACTTCTGCTGAGTGACTGTCAGTCGAGTCCCCAGGATGAGGACCACCCACTGAGGAGTCCAGCTCCATGAGCTGGGCTGTCACCGAGCACTGCACTGCACGTCCACTGCCTAGAAAAGGAACTAACACTTCATGGGCACACGGCACAGTTGAAGGATGGATGTCGCACCATCTGCCACGCGGTCACAGCCATAGCTCCCCACTCCCGTGCCATGTTTCCCGCCATCCTCCTTCAGCAGCAGGGACTTCTCACCACACCAGCCTCCAACCTTTAAATCCTCCATGTCCTTCAAGTCTCAGATGCCACTTGCTGGGCACCTCTCCCAACTCCTAATTACCCCATCACAATCTGTCCCCTCCTGCCCCCCACCCATGGTCAGTGGCCATTCTCCCAAGCTGTGTCCCCCACCACTGCAAGTGAGAGAATGGAGGTGTTCGCATGCCAGCCTGGCTCCAGAACCTCAGCCTTGACACCACAGCCCTGCACAGGCCTCTCT
>NW_005370500.1:1003889-1012743 GCF_000412655.1 Myotis brandtii | reverse complement strand
CAAGCCCAGCACTCCCCAAAGGGTGCACTGTGAGCTCCTGGAAAACACTATAATTTCAAGGTTATACACGAGAACTTGAAAGAGTAACCATTTTGTATGTCTTAATGTATTTATAAAAACAATATATAAACCATGAAAAAACATTTTTTAAAAGTACTTAACATTTAGAACTGGCTGAGACACTTCTCAACTGTGTTCCAAGCAAGTCCCATGATGGAGGAGGAGCCTGTGGTCCTGTTTCATAGAGTCTCAGGCAGGATGAGTGGTTGAGGAGGACTAGCTAACCGGCCCAACAGGGGAGACAGAGCATCCAGAAGGGACAAAGTCTATGCACATCTCTTTATTTTAACATTTAAAAGAATCACATATTCATTCTGACCACTTTACCAGGTGTGGCCACCCAGGAGGTTACACACCACGCAGGTACCTGGGAGGTTATTGCACAGCTCCTGAACTGATCGGGTCGGGACGAAGGGGCCACTCTGCCCACAGCCAACTCGGAGTTCACCTTCCACAAGGACCCTTAGTCCACACGGGCTGCAGGGCGGCGGCACTTGCACCTTGCCTCTGGAGGATAAAACCAGTGAAGTGAGCACGATTCTCGTGGCTACTTGCGCTTCCGTGTCACGTTTATTGAAGTGGAACCTTCTATACTTTTCCCTAGCGCTGCGCATTGCGAGCAGGCAGTCGGTAGTAGATTATGTCAGGAGTGTGTTCTGACCACTGACACAGCAGCCCTGGCTCAGAGGCTCTCCCCCTGCAAGAGTCTTAAGATTGCTTGCTGGTTGATTCTTTGGATTTTTGGCTACTTGATGGTTTTGAGGAATTTGCTGTGATCCAGGGGTGTTCCAGTACTTCTTTCAGGGTCAGCCTTTGGTTGGGGTTATGCATCAACAGTCTTGAAATCAGGTCCCTGGCCCCCTCTCGTACAAAATCAGGGAATGTGAATTCAACCTGGAGTAAAGTAAGTGACAGGCAGTCACAAAACGTGGTTTAGAGAGAACAGTACAAACATTCAGACCGTAGCCTCAAGGGAAGGCTGAGAAGGACAGAAAGGGTTCTAACAGAGGTGCTGGGCCCCTTCCGGTTGTGTCTTACCCGAGATATTCTTTTGTAGGTCTCTTGGTATGTGCTTGCCTCAAAAGGAGGCTTCCCAACCAAAAATTCATAGCAAAGAACTCCGAGGCTCCAGAGATCCACCTTCTCATCGTGCATTCGGCCTTCGATCATCTCCGGGGGCAGGTAGTCCAGGGTGCCACAGAGGGTGGTTCTCCTGGAAGAGGGAGGTGCAGGTTGCCGCGCTTGTTTCCGTGATCTCAGCAGCTGCTAAAATCACCAACAACTACCCTACCATTGACCGAGTGCTCTTCCTAGGCCAGATCCTGTGCTCTGAGACAGGTGCTGTTCTAAATCCCCACTTTTTTACAGGAAACAGCTTCAGAGAGCTGGATAAGATCACAAGGCTAACATCCAAGCCACACCCCAAATCTGTCCAACTCCAGGAACTCCTTAAATGATGTAAAAATAAGAAATTTTAAGTATCACTGCTATATAAAGGCAGCCATACAAAGTTCTCTGTAAATACAATGTAGCATTTCTTACATCACAGATATGCTAAGAAGCTTAAGAGAGGTGACATTGATGACAAGAAACTAAACTGTCCCACTGTGACAGCACATGCTGCCTTCTGATACAGCACTGGTACAAGAGACACTAAAATTGGAGGGCGGCCTATGAAGTATTCTTGTTAAAAATATTCTCCAGGCCCTTTGGCCCAATTTCCAGCAAATACAGAGGATGAAAGACAAAACTAAGTGTCACCCCTGCAGAAAAATCCATTTTAAGTTGTGGGGAAACTGGTCTAAGTTTAAACAAAAGAGACACAATCAAATATAATGCATGGTTCTTGGTTAATTCTGATTTAAAAGAACAGCTGTAAAATTTCGTGGACAACTGGAGAAATCTGAACATGGACTAAATATTAGCTATTACCACGGTTATTAATTTTCTTAAAGAGTGATGATGGCTGGGACCAGACAGGACAGCATCCTTATTTTTAGAAGATGCACACTGAAGTGCTCGAAGGACAAAGCATCATGATATATGCAACTTATTTTTGAAGGTTCACCAAAAAAGTAGACACAGCCCATATGGCAAAATGTTAACTGTTGAATGTAGGCTCTGGGCAGTGAGGTGAGCGATCAACTATCAATTCAGCATCTCTGTATGTTTCAGTGAGTTTCCAAAGGCTGGAAATAAGCTAATGTGGCAGACAAACCTGGAGCAAAGACCGTGCTGATGTTTGTTGCTTTACATTAATTATTCTTTGCCAAAGAAAAGCTTGTGCTGGGTCATGCCTGGAGCCCAGCAAGCACACAAGTGTTCACTCAACTAAATGGTGACTGGAGACTAAGGAGCCAGCTCCCTAGACAGTCAACCCCTCTCATCACCACTGAGGTGCACAGTAAACAGCACCCAATGACCTGGGAGCCATTATGGTTATTAATGTTTGGGAGGTAGGGCAAAGTGACCAGCATTTACACAAATGTCCTTTTCAGAAAAGAGTAAGTTATCTTTCCTGCCACAGTGATGTCACTGGATAGTTAAGGTATAGTTTTAGCCCTGTGATGCCACAAAGCCTACAATTCTTCATTGTTTGCCTCAGCCGGTGCCAACAGCGTCCAGTGGTGATAGGCAACCAGATTTTTTTTAAAAGCAGATTCGATGCATTGCTAGAAACAATTTACAAGTGGTGGGTAATAAAAACAAAGCTCACCCCATCCCATGGCACCTATTTAGGCTAGACAATTTCTTTTAAAAACTAGATTTTTTAAATTAAAAAAATAAAGTAAAACAGTTCTTTGAATTTTTTAAGTAATCGGGCTATAGCTTTTTAAGCCCTACCCCAAAGTGGACAAACTTCTATCAATTGCTAGAAACAATTTACAAGTGGTGGGTAATAAAAACAAAGCTCACCCCATCCCATGGCACCTATTTAGGCTAGACAATTTCTTTTAAAAACTAGATTTTTTAAATTAAAAAAATAAAGTAAAACAGTTCTTTGAAATTTTTAAGTAATCGGGCGATAGCTTTTTAAGCCCTACCCCAAGGTGGACAAACTTCTATCAGTAAATATATGCTTGTAAATGTTCTATTTCACATGTGGTTTCAAAGGCTTATTTAAACCCAAATTAAATTTAAAAGAGTAGAGAACTTTGCTCTGGTTTGCAAAGTTCAGTTAAGCTTTAAATTGTTTCCTTAGGTTGATCTCTCTGCTTTAATTTTAAGAGAAAACGAGAAAGGACTGTTCTGCTGATGACAGCAGACCAAAGAGCATCTTTAACCACCACCCTGAAAGTTCCCTTCAAACCCATTTGGTTGTTGGCATTCCCGCAGAATTGTGCCCTCAGATCCAAACCTTGGCAGGTGCTGCCCCGCCCCCGAGAACTTGTCATAGTATGTCAGGCATAGTCCCCTCTACATCCTGTACCTCCTCTGTCATATACCTGTTGTATCTGTTTACTTACCTCTCCCGTTCATTAGCCGTTAAGGACATAAACTGTCTTTAATCCCAGGCCTAGGACACAACAAATAGTCCAAGTGGTTGCAGAATTAAAATGTCCTGGGAGACACTATTTTACTATCGGGGCCTAAATTACTCCAAAGTATTATGTCAGTTACCTGTCCCAATTTAGCACAACACCTATGCTTAGGTACTTTACTCTCTAGCTCATGCTTGGCCACTGGGGCTTTTGCTAACCCCAACAAGTTCCTCCTCAAGTTACATACCTGGAGGATGGGGCATGTACAGACCACCCAAAATCTGCAATCTTAAGCTCTCCAGTTGATCCAAGGAGCAGATTCTCTGGCTTGATGTCTCTATGAATAACTCTCTTTGAGTGGCAGTATGACAGGGCATTTGTCAATTCTGTGATATACTATCAAAAAAAGTATTAAAATCGGTGTTTTAGATTTCATATAACAAGTTAATTTTAGACATGTTTTCTGAAAGAAAACCCAACATAGACTTTTAACATGTTTTGTAGATTTTAAAGCAAAAACTAGAACCAATTGATGACTCAAAAAAAAAAAATCAATTGAACCAAATTGGTGTTCAGCATGAAGTACAAGTTATTCAGCGCAAGGTTATTTATTTGCTAACACAGCAGATGGGACATCGAAAGACAGGAAAAACAGTGATGGGCAATAACTACATCCCCACATGACAAATTATGGCCCAGCAATTAAGAGAATACTGAACAACCAGTACAAATGAGGGCGTCAGACATAAACAATTTTTCCAAAACACCAAAAAAAAAATCTCTCAAGTACAGTCTATTCCCATTTTTAAAACCAAGATCAATTTGCAACAAAACGATTTGTTTGAAGCTAAACATTTGCACTAAAAATATGGGGGGAAGGGAGTAAATAATCCTGAACAACAGACAGAAACTAGAAGCAGGTATAGTATTGGCATGTTAAATTCAGGATAAACTAATTCATTAGCTTAAGAGTCCACAGCTGTCAGTCCTGTTGTTAGTTACCACCTCACCCAGAATGTGCTTTAACAGATAGGTAAGAACTGTTATTAGTACCGTATACTGAGAAAATGTATTTAGCTCTGGCTAAAGTTTGAGAAGCCTTTGTTTTCCAAAAGCTATTGCTAAACAGGACTGAACATTATTCCACACCAAAAAGATTTATTAAACAAATGGGCAAAAACCAAATGTCATTATCAGAAGATATTTTTCATTGTTTCAGCCAAAAGCCCAAGCCAAAATTTCCACGATAATAAATTGAAAGTAAACACAGAAACTCTTCTACACATTAGAATTGCAAAGGGCAATGGGCTTTCCTTTCAGTAAGTGAAGGGATACCTGAGGTATGTCCATACAATGAAATATTATGCACCAATAAAAAGAAATGAGCTATGTCAACCCCTGAAAAGATACAGATGAAATCTCAAATGCACACACTAGTTGTTTCCCACAGGAGAAGCTGGCTAACCATTCTGATACCACCATCCATGTACACAAGCACTGAATAATTAAACGGATGGAAGACGGTGGAATCCAGGTTTCCCAACATTGGAGTGGGAGGTTACAGAAAAGCAAGGAGGGTAGAATGATCCCCACGTAATGGACACGTACTTTGCTGAATACAGATACAGATGGAAAATGTAGATGTACTAATAGACACATGTATACACAGATTAGTTTACACATGCTTCCTTGTCTCTGTCAGCTGAAGTAATGACACCAGTAGCATGAGCACACCCAGCACCCAGATCTTGGTTTCTAGTAACACATTCCAATAAAAGGAACCGGGGCTCCTGGGAGAAACGGTAATTCTGGGCCTGGGATAGGAAATGTGCAAGATGAGGCTAGAGCATCTTGTAGTGTCAGAAAGCTTAAAATAAAAAACACTGCACCCCCACAATGATGAGGGATGTCAAAAACACAGGAACCATGTGAAAGAGCTCCCAGTGGACAAAGCTGGAACAATTTGAGCAACAAAATAAAATAGTATTGGATTGTAACTCAAAGTATAAAATACTGATGAGTCCATACTAACAAGTGACTCAGTAAATACATAAGGAGAATTCAAAATAATTTTTGTAGATGCCTGCCCCACAGGAGGTGGAACATAACCCCGCTGTTTAAGTGTGGCTGTGCATAGAGCCTTCCTGTGAAGGAGCACAGCATGGAAAAGGAGAAATGCGACAAACAAGCCCTCAGCCAGGTGATTAAGGCCAACACCACCGTGATAAGTCGCTGTGTACCCTTGATATGGAATGAGAACACGTTTTACCTCCATGATCTTCTCAAACACCCACTGACCTAGTCTAACCATAAGGTTGATATGGAATGAGAACACGTTTTACCTCCATGATCTCAAACACCCACTGACCTAGTCTAACCATAAGAAAAACTGAGGATATCTGAACAAGTATGAACTTCAGTTAACAGTGATGTATCAATATTTCTTCAATTTAAAAAAATTTAAAAATATATTTCTTCGTTATGATGAATGTACCATACTAATGTAAGATATTAATAGGAGAAATTAAGTGTGTATTACTAATACAGAAAACAGATCTGTACTATCTTCTTAATTATTCTGTAAATCTAAAACTATTCTAAAATAGCTCATTTAAAAAAAAAAGGCCACTATTTATATACATTTCCACAGAAAAACAGCTTTGAAAACAAACCAGCCACAACATTCTATCTGGTACCTGATTTTAACTGTATATATGGTACAATGATTGATTTTTCCACTTCAAATATTCAATCCTATTAAGCTATCAGTGCATTCAATAGATCCACTCTACTGTAATGGAAGGCACATGGCCATGCAGGACAGGCAGGGCACATGGAACTGGCTGGACAGTAAACAAGCACTTACAGTAGCAGTTCTCTGCTCATCAAACCTGGACAGTTTCTGAAGTTCTCTATAGACAGTTCCAAGAGGTGCGTATTCCAAAATTAGGTACACTCTGGTAGCATCATGGAAGTAACCATACAGCCTGAGAATGTTTGGATGCCTGCAACAAAAGGTGAACACTCAACACCTGGTTTTAAAGCAGATACAAGACATGTGCTCAATACCAAACAAACTTTTTTTTTTTAATATATTTTACTGATTTTTTACAGAGAGGAAGGGAGAGGGATAGAGAGCCAGAAACATCGATGAGAGAGAAACATCGATCAGCTGCCTCCTGCACACCTCCTACTGGGGATGTGCCCGCAACCAAGGTACATGCCCTTGACTGGAATCGAACCTGGGACCCCTCAGTCTGCAGGCCGACGCTCTATCTGCTGAGCCAAATCGGTCAGGGCCAAACAAACTCTTGGTGTAAAACCAGTGGTAAAAGCTGGTTCTGGTCACAGGACCCCCCTCCTCACACCCCAACTTGAGAATCTGAAACTATAGACTTCACTCTAAGAAAAATACACATATCCACATATCCGTTTACATGCCTTTCAAGGGATTCGTGGACCTCAGGTTTACCCAAGACTATTATTTCCTTCCTTTAAGCTGTCTTTATTTTTGGGGGGGGGGGGGGGGGGGGGGGTGGGAACATTTTTAACTATCAATTCCCTGCTAATTAAAAGAAAGAGACGAGGCATTCCCACAGTAACTGGATACCGAATGCTACAACAGCTATAAAAGCGGTCTTCAAGAGTGACAAATGCGTGCAGCTGAGAGTACAAGTACAGCCCATCAGAGCCATCAGTCCTTCTCAACCCCAGCCAGGTGTTGCGAAGTAGGGATACAGGCATGATACAGACAGATGTTTAAGTATTACCAACTGATTCAAGTTTGAAAAAAACACTGGGGGGAAAAAAAAGACTCTGGCCAAAGTCAAGCCTGCAAACTCTGCTCACAATTCCGAGTAAGAGGTATCATCCCCCATATTACCCACCAAAAAAATCACTCCATTAACATAAACCTCCAAGATATTTTTCAGGCCCACAGCACATAAGTCTACAAAAATCTTCAGAAAATGATATATTCCATCACCCTCTGCAGGACAATGAGGCAGGCAGGCCTTCTAAGAAGCAGTTCACAGTCATTTATCTTCACTTGGAGTTCTGTGCACCACTCTTTGGGAGATCCCTGAAAACTCACCTAAGGTGGGACTGTATCTCTACTTCTCTTCTTATCTGATGCTCCACGCCAGCTTTCTCCAGCTGGGCTTTGAATAAGACTTTCAGAGCCAGGATGAACTTGCTCTGTTTTTCCCTCGCCAGGTACACATTTCCAAACTTTCCTTTACCCAGAGGGCGACCAATTTCAAAATCTTCCAAAGTCCATTGCCTTCTAGGAAGAAATGTGATCATTTTAAAATATCAAGAAAACAAATCTCTTCTAACAATTAATGAGTAGTAGACACACCCTATATGTAATTTTATAGTTATTTTTCAGAATGTACCATCTGCCAGAACCAAGACAATACCATGATTAATGAGGCACCACAGACATTAAGTCCCTCACACCCCCACCTGCCTGCCACTGGCTGTGAGTCATTGACAAGGAATAATGTAGACATTAGTGCTGAAAACTCAATGGCATTTCAGAAGGCATACAGACCTCTGAACAACACTAAGACCGTAAGAGGGATTAGGTTACAGAGATGGCCAGGGAAGAATGCCTCCACACCATCTTGGGCTGCTTGCAAACTAACCACAGCCTCCTCTCCTCAACCCCCTGGGACATGCTAACACTCTCAGGGGTGGAGAACCACTCTGGTAAAGCAAGAGGGATGGATCCCACAGGGCATTTAGGGTGGAACCATTAGATTCTCAGAAAGTCTCCGCTAGGCAGCTAAAGCAAAAAAGTGTGTGTTCATTCCCGCTCCTACCACGTAAAGCAAGAGGGATGGATCCCACAGGGCATTTAGGGGGGAACCATTAGATTCTCAGAAAGTCTCCGCTAAGCAGCTAAAGCAAAAAAGTGTGTGTTCATTCCTGCTCCTACCACGTTCTAGAATCTAGACCAGTGGTTCTCAACCTGTGGGTCGCGACTCCTTTGGGATCGAAGGGCGTGTTTGTCACATTTCTCCCTTTCCATGCTGTGCTCCTTCACAGGAAGGCTCTATGCACAGCCACACTTAAACAGCGGGGTTATGTTCCACCTCCTGTGGGGCAGGCATCTACAAAAATTATTTTGAATTCTCCTTATGTATTTACTGAGTCACTTGTTTAGTATGGACTCATCAGTATTTTATACTTTGAGTTACAATCCAATACTATTTTATTTTGTTGCTCAAATTGTTCCAGCTTTGTCCACTGGGAGCTCTTTCACATGGTTCCGATGGTCTTAGGCGACCCCTGTGAAAGGGTCGTTC
>NW_005370500.1:997826-1003875 GCF_000412655.1 Myotis brandtii | reverse complement strand
AAGACCATCGGAAAACACATATATAATTACATATTGTTTTTGTGATTAATCACTATACTTTAATTATGTTCAATTTCTAACAATGAAATTGGGGGTCACCACAACATGAGGAACTGTATTAAAGGGTCGCGGCATTAGGAAGGTTGAGAACCACTGATCTAGACAGTTCAGAGATTGACAGCAGGCTTTTAGAAACTATCTGGGGAAGATACCATAGCCATACTTTGTTATAAGGAACACAGTAATTCTATGAACACTGTCAAAATACACAATCATATATATACAGTCTTACAACATGACCCCGTTTTTTAAACAAACTTGCACTTATATATGTATATATAGAATACACAAACCATATGCAATGGTTACTTCTGAGGGTAGAAAGAAACTTTATTTTACACATTTCTGTAACAAATTCACACAAGTTTTTTCTAAAGTTGAAAAACTTGAGTTTCTAAGTTAACATCCATCATTAAAATCCCTCTTTTATAATTAGAAATATTTATATTTTCAAAGTTACAATATAAAGACCTCTTTATTTTTAGAGTTCCCAAAATTAAATTTGCAGTGAAATGGTGTTTTCTAATAGAATGATAGCACAAAACTTCATAAATAAGTAAAGCTTACTTTTTTGATTCTTCGTTTTTCTGTTTTGAAGCCACTTCCTTTTCAGAATTCTTTCCTACACAGAATAATTTAAAAACCTGTTTTTAGGATAACTATACAGAGTAAGTTAAAAACCTGAGAACAGAAGTAAATCAAACAATGATCACCAAAATATTCATGATCTGGCCATTTTTAGTTTTCTTTATAGAAAAAGACTACCACAGCATAAGCCGACTGCCACCCTGTGAAGTTCACAGATTTCTAGAGTAAAGATGAGCAGACACGTATAGTTAGGCCTTCCAATAACGTGAAGGCTCCAGACTGAAGATTCTCCCCAAAGCCTGTTTCCAAATGAAGAGCTTCTAAGGCAGAACAGTCTTCCATCCATGACAAGCTCCCCCTGGTCACCTTTCTCCCATGAGGTGGCACAGCCAGCTGTCCATATGCTGCATACAAATAAGATCAACAATGTGCACCCAAACCTAAACCGCTACCTGCCTTTCACGCTACTCCTTGTCAGGGGAAACACAGAACTAGAAGCCACCAATTCAGCAAGATGTACGACAAACCAATGGCACAACAGGGTGCTAATGTCGCTATTTCACCAGCCAGAGGCTGTGGGACATTGCCTCTTGTCTTTCTCTGGCACTTCGAACTCTAGCAGCAGCACAGCATGGTCTGCTCAGATATTCGAATGCAGGGCCCAGCTGGTTTTTCCTTCCATGGTTCACCATCTCAGCTCATGCCATCAATATAACCAGCCTCTCCACGTCCAGTTTACTTAATGCTTCTGCGTCCCAGCTTCCTCCTCTGTAAAACTGGGTTAATGACTCTGACTACCTTCCTAGAGTGGTTACGAGGATTCAAAGACAAGGTGGATGAAGAAAGCACTCATCTCAGAGCCTACTGTGTGGGCACTCAAGAGATGGTAAATAGGAACCATTACTATACATCCTGCCCCTACCCACCCCCCACCCCCAGTTCAGGCCTCCCTACCATCCTGTACCCCTGGGTGCAGCATTGCTACTCCAATGCATTCCACACCTCCAGATAAGCTCTCTACAAGGCACGTCAGTCCCTCCTCTGCTCACAAACTTTCAGCAACTTCCCAATGCACAGGGGATGAAGCCCCACTGCTGAGCACCACCTATAGTGCCCACAGTGACCTCGGCCCAGCCTGCCTCAGCCCATCCACTTTCCCCCGATTTCCTCCATGCCATGAACCTTGGAACTTGGTTCCTCAAATGTACCATGAGAGTAGGAACCAGGTCTTCTTCCCACAGGCCTGGCCCACCGAGAACTGTTACTTCAACCTGACATCAAGTCTCCTCCCCAATCTCAATAGAAATTATATAAAGACTATATCAAACAATATAAAATACAAGTCTATACACTTGTCCTTTTTTTAAGCTAAATAGAAAGCATGACTACACAATGAGTCTCAAAAAGCTGATTTACCAGGGGCTGGTGGCTGGGGTTGCTCACTCTTTTGCGTATTATTCAGTGGTCTGGACACAGGGCAAGGGCCACTGGTTGCCTGCAACTGCTTCTGCTTCAGATTCAGAACCGGTTTATGGCTGGAGACAAGCTTTTGTGCTTTTGAAGGAACTTGCTGGGAGGAATTCGAAGGACACAAGACCCGCTGAGCCTGGCCACTATTTGCAGGTAACGGATACTGAGAAGGAAATTGCTGAGTCACCAAAACACGTTTTGGACCATCACCAGATGGAATTGTAGTCTAGGTTAGGAGGGAAAAATAAAAGAAGCTTCAAGGTCTTCATAAACAAAAGCTGAATATCCTGAGAATTTGTTTCTGGTATAACAAAATAATGAGTGTCAGGGTAAGAGATGGAAGAAAAAAGCTATTTTAATCAGCACTTCTAAAGGACAAGGTTGGTATATGGCTGAAAGGAATACCTGAATGGCACTTCCTAATCCCTCCCCAGCCCCACCCTAAAACCATGCTCCCATAAACCAATGTTCATTAACTAAACTTCCATTTAAAGAGGAAGACAAACACTTCCTAAGAATTCAGTGACTTGGGAATTATGATTTAGCAAAAAGCTGCAATACAGAAACTTTACTAGTATACCAAAGTCCCATTTGCACTGAAATTTCTTTGACAATACATGTTTAGAAAAAAATGGGGGGAAAAACACCTCTGACCCAGAACCCGGCTCATAGTGGAGCCCTAGGAAACATCCACTAACAGCTGTTTTGACATTCCTCTGAATTTACACTCCCTGAATTGAGACCAGACCAAACTATGGCAAAGAAATTAATTTCTGGCCAGCAAGTACAGGCAAGCATTAGGCTTCTATTGTGTGCATTATGCTGCACACAATGGAAAATACGGACTTGAATAGGTAAGTATAAGACAAAATAGAACAAAACAGATACAGTGAGAGAATCAACAAAATGTTCCTGAATGGTGAGAAAAGTAGTCTAAAGTCTAAAGTTACAAATCCAAAGTGAAGGTGAGAAGAATTCCAGATAGAAGACCGATCTCCATTTGGGTTTTATAAACGTGACTGAGGTTACAGATTATTCAGTTTACCTTAACCAGCCCTGAAATGCCGTTTTCTTTAGATTTGTCCATGATGCCTGAAAAGAAAAAAGAACCTTTAATTTATACCTGTTATGCTAGATCGGGGTCCTAGCCTCAACAACACACAGAATTTTACACTTTTTCTTTGTCCGAATGAAGCTGACAAGAGGGCACTGTTTTCTCATGAGACATATGTTCAGGTGTGGGCCTTTCCCATAGACCAACCTCTCCCCTGGTGCTGTGCACTGCGTCCCATCCCGTCCCAGCCAGTCTCCTCCCATCACCTCCCCACCCTCCCCTCCCCTTCTTGGTACACAAACTTCACTCCTGAACTGACTCGTCCCTCTGCTCCATCATCTCCTCTCAAATGATCACTTTCATCAGTGTTCAAGCCTACTTCTACACCTGCTACCTTCATAAAAAAAAAAATTCTCTTTACACTCGAACTGAACTCAAGGTATGACCACATCTCCGCCTCCCCTTTCAACAGCAAATCTCTGGAACAGTTGTCCACACTGATCATCTCTACTACCTACTACTTCTCTCATCCTCCTGGAGCCCACTCCCCTTAGCCCACCTCATAACTAGCCCCTACTGTCCAAATACACAGGACAGTTCTCCGCCTCCATCTTACCTGTGTTCTAGGCAGCATGACAAGCTCACTCATTCATTTTCCACTCCTTTCTTCCCTTAGCTTAGACATAGGCCTACAAAGTCCCAGAATGTGGACCCTGACCACCTCTCTAACCATAGCTCCTCTTGTCCATTGCACACCAGCCATACAGAGTTCCTTCCTTTCCTCAAGTCTCCTGCCACAGGGCCTTGGTACTTCCTGTTTCCTCCACCTATAAAGCTCTTCCCCCAAATAGAAGTGTGGCTTGTTCCTTCGTTTCATTCAGTCTCTGGCCAGATGTCCCCTTTCAGACCATCTTTCCTTCATAGCCCTTACTTAACATCTTACTTGTACTTGTTTACTGACTGTCTCTCCAGACTCAGATATCCAGCTACCTACTCATTATTGCCAAAAAAAAAAAAAAAGTAAGCTCTATGAGAACAAGGGCTTAGTTCCATTTTGTTCAAGGTCTCCCCCAGAACATGCCTGGCACATAGAACGTACACCAATGTTTGAGAAATATATTAACAAAGCAAATCAATCATACAAATAGTTTATAACATTTACTAAACCCATCGAATCAGGCAGCGACCTATCAAGTAAGTAGAACATAAACAAGAAAGCAGAAACCTTTCTGTATTTTTCATAACCAGTGCTCTCTGAATTCCAGCATCCAATCAGAAAGCACTCCCCTCCCCAAGTTCTCACAGCCATTCATCAATATGCAAATCACTCCACCTGGGAGATAGGCCACTAAGAGCCTACAGCAGCTGTTCTCAAGCTGTGGGTCGCGACTCCTTTGGGGGTCGAACGACCCTTTCACAGGGGTCGCCTAAGACCATCGGAAAACACATACATAATTACATATTGTTTTTGTGATTAATCACTATGCTTTAGTTACATTCAATTTGTAACAATGAAATTGGGGGTCACCACAACATAAGGAACTGTATTAAAGGGTCGCGGCACTAGGAAGGTTGAGAACCACTGGCCTAGAGTCTTCACATCAAACAGTGAGTTAGTAGAAACAATAGACAAGAGATGAAAATATATGCTTGTCTATGCAAATGCCAATTCCTCACAGGCTCTGCTTTCTTCACTTTCCCTCACAATTACAAGCTGCACACTGAGATCACATGGGCCAAAGGACATATAGTCAACAGTCTTCAACAAAAACTACAGACATTTGCTCCAATTTCACAAACTTTTCCTTCCCAGGAAGATGAATAACAAGCAGAACGGAGTGAGATTCTGATCCAGAAATTCTGGAGAAAGCTCAGGAAGACTGCTTCTCAGGAGGCTCTGCTCCACAGCCAGGGCCAGGAGTCACGCGCCAGATGACCTCCACAGACTCCTGCAGCTCAAACAGGAAAAGGGTTGACCTAACAACACTGTGGGTCCAGGCTGTCCCTTCTTTCATGGAACCTACTAATGCCATCGCGCGAATGAATAAGAGTGGAGAGGAAATGAAATGGGTGCTGCTGAAGAGAGTTTAATTCAACCAAGAACATGAAAAGTCAAGCGCACAGCTACATCCACACCTGGTGAGGAGGGTTAGGACTAGAGTCAGAAAGAGAGACTTCCAGGCCCAACCGCAGACCCAACAAATCAGATGCGGCATGTGGACCACGTCCCCAGATGACTAGCCTGCGCTGGTCCCACCCCTAGTTCTCGGGGAACAGCAGGATCACCTGGAGAGCTTGATGGACGCAAACACCTGAGTCCGCCCAAGCGATTCTGATTCATCAGGCGGGCCTACGTGTTGAACACGGACGCCCCAGAACCCCACATGGGCAGGCCACGGTCTGAACGGCTCCAGCCCTCCCAGGGGGCCTCTCCGGGGCTGTCATTCATCCACACTCATCCACCTAGCGCAGGATCAGGGCCTTCCCTGGCTATCCATCCCCCAGGAACCCACACGTTTCTTGCACTGTTGGAAGCTGTCTTGCTAGGTCGTCGTCTGCCTCCTCGCCCCGACTAGAACCTAAGCTGCAAGACAATGAAGCCCTCGGGTCAGCTCTCTCACCCAGGTGCCCACTGACCAGGACCATCCCATCAGAAAGCACCCACCCCACCCCCAGCCCCCATTCCGGGTGTTTAGGACACACCAAGCGGAAGGACGCCTTTGTACCCGGTGGCGGCCGGGAGGGCGCTGGGAAAGCGGGGCTGGGGGAGACGGAGGACAGGGAGGGGGAGGGGAGGAGGACAGAGGACACGGGACCCAGGGACGCCTGCTCACCCCGACTCTTCCCTCGCCAGTCCCTCTGCCCCACCCCACCGCC
>NW_005370500.1:984252-997170 GCF_000412655.1 Myotis brandtii | reverse complement strand
CTCGGCGCGACGGCCTTTTCGCGTGCGCAGTGAGTGTGCGCGCGGAGCGATCGATCGGGCCGGAGTCGTGCCTCCATTTTTGCAGAAGAGCGGGAGACCGGGAGCTGGACTCGCGGGTACCTGGGGCCCGGAATGTACGCAGAGCGGCTGGAGCGGTCGGGCGGGGGGCTCTAGGGGACCACGGGAAGGAGGGGAACGGGTGCATGTGAGCGGGGAGGAGTGCGCGCTGACTTGCCAGGCTGGGCCTGCTTCCTCCTCTTCAAGGGCCTCGCTCCCTCCAACCCTAGTTCACCTCTCTGCCGGGTGGTAGCGGAGCGCACAGCGAGGGGCAGTCTCTGCCCTCCCGGTCCTTCTTCCAGCCCCGGGCACAACCGGTCCTGGTTGGGTTCTGCGGTCCTCGGGGTCCTCACCTGCAAATCGGGGTGGCGATTAGGCG
The DNA here is from genome assembly GCF_000412655.1 of Myotis brandtii. Taxonomy (NCBI): domain Eukaryota; kingdom Metazoa; phylum Chordata; class Mammalia; order Chiroptera; family Vespertilionidae; genus Myotis; species Myotis brandtii. The sequence goes on along the minus strand of NW_005370500.1, from coordinate 996,734 downwards.
CTCACTAGCCCCGCGAGCCCGCGCTCTATGCGCTGAGAACGGAGCTCGGCCTCTTTTCTTTTTAAGCTCTGCATCCCATAATGCTCCTGGCATGAGCGAGGAGACGGGATGGAGTAGCGGTTAAGTTCTGGGCTCCGGTGTGGACAGTCCTGGCGGCCACTTTCATCTTGGACGAGTTCCTCAGCCACATGTTACTTTCAGTGGGTTTCCTAACCTCTTTGACTTAGTTTCGTCTTCTCTGTTGTGTTCTGGAGTTGTCTACGCAAGCATCGAATTACATGCATTTGCTTCCACGAGTACTTACTAAGTCCACTGAGTGAACTTGTGCAGTGAGTAAATGCTGCCTTATAAAGTGTGCAGCATGGTGTCTGGCGAGTGCTCAGTGAATGTCAGCTGCTGTTACTAACACCCGTCAGTACAGCGCATTAAGGACTCTGGCTCCGGGGCCCAGTAGCCTGGGTTAGAACCCAGGCTTTACCATTTGCAGGCTGTGTGATCCTGGGTGAGTTAGACCTCTTCGGGCTTCCGGTTGCCCGTCTCCTAAAGAGGATTAGGTGAGGATTTAGTGAGGTAATGCGCATCAGTTGCCTACCCGATTTGTGTGGAGTGTATAGCAAGTCTCACAACTAGTGCCTGGAGCACTTTGACATCTGTAAATCCACCTAAGTGCCCAATCCTTCAAGTTTTGCCTCCCTCCTTTTCTGTTGTTGTTTTGACCATGTTATTTGCCAATATTTTATTAAGCAATTCACCTTTGACTTTTTCCAAAGCATTCGGCTTGATTAAGTTTTCATAGCACAATAGGTGTTTTGCCCTCATATCTTGACTTATTATCTAAATATGTAATTTAACAACCTCAGTTGCTTCAAAACATGTATTAAGACTGAACATAACTGATGTTAGTAAACATACACTCAGCTAGTGGAAACAGTAGTGTCTGGAGATATAACAGCTGAGGAACCTGATCTCAGGCAAACGAGTCATTGACCAAAGATAAGGCAGGTAGTAGAGCTGGGATTTGAGCCCTGCAAGTCAGATCCAATTTCTGTGTTGCTTCTGTGATTTCCTGGTGCCTCTCTTCTTCACCATGCACCCTTTTTCTCTTTTTGCAGCTGGCAGGGAAATTGTTTTCCTCTTCTCCACGATGTACAGAACCAAAGTGGGCCTGAAGGACCGCCAGCAGCTTTACAAGTTGATCATTAGCCAGCTGCTCTATGATGGCTTCATCAGCAGTGCTAATGGCCTCATCAATGAAATCAAGCCTCAGTCTGTTTGTGCACCCTCAGAGCAGCTCCTGCATCTCATCAAACTAGGTAGCTGTGAATGCAGTTCATTGATCCCTTGACAAGGTTTCAGATGTTCTCGCCCATCAGAATTTTTCAAGATTATTTCCACTTCTTTAGTGTTAGTACATGTTAAGTACAGTGCTGGATACTGAAGGAGATAGCATAGTCCAGGTTATGAAGACTTCGAGCTGGTTCTAGCCTCAGGATCTTTATACAAATTATCTGGACCCTTCAGTCATTAGATTATTGACTCTTCAAGTCTCAGCTCACATTGTCATCCCAGAGTCCTTCTCACCTTTTCTAAAACAACCTCACTATTATCCCCATCCCCCTCCCCCCCACCACCACCACACACACACACACATACACAGGCTCTTAATCTAACACACAGTCCCATTTCCTTCCTAGCACAAGTACTGTCTGAAATTTTCTTTAGTGTTTTGGGTTGTTTCCCACACAACCTATACCTCTCCCAACAACAAAAATGGCAAGCTCCTCAAAGATCAGGACCTTTTCTTGTTCAATAGTATGTGCTGGTGCTTACCTGGGTCACAGAAAACAGTGAAATATAGAATTATCAAACCTGTTTATACCCTCTGACCTGGCAGTGCCAGTTGTGAGAATTTTTGTTTTAAGAAGTGAAACAACTTTATGCATGGAGAAGGGTCCAGAAGAATTTATACGGCCATGTTAACAGTAATCATCTCTGGTTGAAATAGGATCCTTTTTTATTTTTTTGTTCATCTGCATTTTTAAGTTTTCCTTTGCTAATAAACATTGTTTATATGATGTGTGGAGCTTTTTAAATTTAAAACACATTCTTGATAAACTTCAGTTTATTTAAATAACATTCTTTCAAATGTTTCACTAGTGTTAATATATCTGACTTAATGAGCTTCAGAGTTTATATTAACAGATCTTAGCACTAACGATATAAGCTGGAGTAGGAAAAATGAACAATTTAACTACAGAACTGCTTTTTGTTTCTGTAGTTGTAGTTACATAGAACATTTTGGAGGCAAAAATCAGCAGAGGTGACTACTTACTAAAGCCTGGCCTTCTACAACCTATGTTCCCTTACAGTGTGGTCACTGCATGCACCCTGGTCAGTGTGCCTAGTTTTGTAAAGTATTAAGTGTCATGCACCTCCAAGAAGTAAGTTGATATGGCAAACATCTTTCCCAGTTCAGATCCCAAACTTTGTCTTGGCCTTATTTTTTAGGGAGAGAGAACCATTGATTTGTTGTTTCACTTATTTATGCATTCATTGGTTGATGCTTGTATGTGCCCTGATGGGGGATTGAACCCGCAACCTTGGCATATTGGGCAACACTAACAAACTGAGCTACTCAGCCAGGGCCTGTCTTGGCCTTTAAAATAATACTTTTCATGCCCTTAATTTTTATTCCTTTCAGGAATGGAAAATGATGATACTGCAGTTCAGTATGCAATTGGTCGTTCAGATACAGTTGCCCCAGGCACGGGCATTGACCTGGAGTTCGATGCAGATGTCCAGACCATGTCCCCAGAGGCTTCAGAGTATGAAACCTGCTATGTCACATCCCATAAAGGACCATGCCGAGTAGCTACCTATAGTAGAGATGGGCAGCTAATAGCTACTGGGTCTGCTGACGCCTCCATAAAGATACTCGACACAGAAAGAATGTTGGCCAAAAGTGCCATGCCAATAGAGGTAAAAATCCTGTAACACTGTTACTGTTTGCCTTTTGTTCCTTCATGGGAGAAGGGGAGAGTGGTTTAAACCAGCTTTACTGAGCATAGTAGCAGAGTGCACTGTGAGTTAGACAGATTTCACACTTTGCATATCTCCTTATCTTACTGGTCTAGGTTATGATGAATGAGACTGCACAACAGAATATGGAAAACCACCCAGTGATCCGGACTCTTTATGACCACGTGGACGAAGTCACATGTCTTGCTTTCCACCCGACGGAACAGATCCTTGCCTCTGGTTCAAGGGATTACACTCTTAAGTTATTTGATTATTCCAAACCTTCGGCAAAAAGAGCCTTCAAGTACATTCAGGTTAGGAATGTTTGAGAAGAGCTTTATGTTTTTTCTTAAATACAGTGAGCTGTTGTATGGCTATTCTCTTTTTAGAAGTAGTCTCAGTGATCATACATGAAATGAGAGTACAGCAACAAGGATGTATGCCACAGGGGGCACATGGTTCACGTGTTGTCATACACCCACATCCTCTGGCGGGTTGGCACTGCTACGAGTCCAGTTCATGCAATAAGGATTCAGAGTCCATTTCACTCTAAAGGTTGCAGATCCGTTTGAAAACAAACAGTTCATTAAAGTCACTTATGGTAATAAAAAGTTACTCAGTTAAAACTGTCAGGTATTTGCTGGAAGTCACATTTGGTACCTTAAAGTACTTTGTTCTTTCTCTTACCTGATCCATTGTTTAATGCAGCCGTGGGCCGGATCCGGCCCGTTTGAAATGAATAAAACTAAAAAAAAAAAGACCGTACCCTTTTATGTAATGATGTTTACTTTGAATTTATATTAGTTCACACAAACACTCCATCCATGCTTTTGTTCCGGCCCTCGAGTCAAAAAGTTTGCCCACCCCTGGTTTAATGGATTCTTTGCATCATCCAAATATTGTCCACATTTCCTCTGGAAATAATTGTCCCACAGTTGGTCATTTAACATTCATGTCTCTGTCCTAACAGGAAGCTGAAATGTTACGCTCCATCTCTTTTCACCCTTCCGGAGACTTTATACTTGTGGGGACTCAGCATCCTACTCTTCGGCTCTATGATATCAACACATTTCAATGTTTTGTCTCTTGCAATCCTCAAGATCAACACACCGATGCCATATGTTCTGTTAATTACAACCCTAGTGCCAACATGTACGTAACTGGTAGCAAGGACGGCTGCATCAAGTTGTGGGATGGCGTCTCGAATCGGTGCATCACAACTTTCGAGAAGGCACACGACGGTGCTGAAGTTTGTTCTGCCATCTTTTCCAAAAATTCTAAATACATTCTTTCAAGTGGAAAAGACTCTATAGCTAAACTTTGGGAAATATCAACAGGACGAACGCTGGTCAGATTCACAGGTATGTGAGAAATTGATATTACTGAAAACTTATGCATCATTTTACAGTTCCGAGAACTCATTTTAGATAAGGGAAACCAAGGCTTAAAGTAGGTAGGGCCAAATCGTTTAGCTAACACTACAGTTAGTAAGAGGCAGAGCTGGAAATAGAGCCCTAGTTTCTTTTCTTTTTTTTTAATATATTTTATTGATATTTTACAGAGAGGAAGGGAGAGAGATAGAAACATCGATGAGAGAGAAACATCGATCAGCTGCCTCCTGCACATCTCCTACTGGGGATGTGCCCGAAACCCAGGTACATGCCCTTGACCGGAATCGAACCTGGGACCTTTCAGTCCGCAGGCCGATGCTCTATCCACTGAGCAAAACCGGTTTCGGCAAGCCCTAGTTTCTTACCTTTGCTTTTCTCAATACATAATAGCTTAACTAGATCTGATTCCATGCAGGTAGCATTTGAAAACTGGTGGTCTGTTTGCAGGCTGACCGCCTGCCCTCTTCTCTGCAGTCCAGAGAAAAGCCTCCATAAGTGTACACATTAGGACAAGGAAGGCTGAGAGGGAAGATCTTGGCCCATTCCTAAGCGAGCAGAGGTAGCCCCCAAGGGAGACCACAAGTGTTCTGAATTGAACCTAGATAGAAAGTGGGTGCTTCAGACAAAAAAAATTGTTCTTCTGCTTCTCATTAATTCATGTAGGCCTCTAATTGGTAACAGTTGTGGCTGTGAGCTCTGTGATGAGATTTAAATTTATCCTTTCACAGTAGTCTGTTCAAGTCTAGCTATTTATAGTGAGTGTTGTTAAAATATTGTGTCTCATTCTTCTGTTCCTGTAGAAGCAAAGGCTGTTGTGTGATAGAAAACCTCCAGTAAACTTCAGCTAGTTTCCTCTGTGATATGCTTGTGTCATGTGCTGAAATTGCATGACTCTAACCTAAAAGCTCCCAAAACTGTTTTGAAAGGGGCTCTGCTATGGTGTTAAGATAGTGTTGCAGAGAAAATTGAAGAGTTGGTGAGATCTTGACCACTAGGGAGCAGCATAGCCTACTGCAGTTTTAGTGCCTTAAAACCTGAGTTTGCTTCCTGCTGTCTTTCTGGCTTCTGGTATAGCAAGTGTTGGGAAAAGTCATTTTTTATTGTAGTTCTTGGTGACTTCATTGAGCACTTTTGTATGAAGCTTGTTTGAAAAATATTTGATTATTGCTATGAAAAGACCGTGTGTGCTGCAAAAGGGATGTATAAAAGTGATCAAGTAAAATGGGAAAACCGCCCGGCCGGCGTGGCTCAGTGGTTGGGTGTCAACCTATGAACCAGGAGGTCACGGTTCGATTCCCGGTCAGGGCACATGCCCAGGTTGGGGGCTCAATCCTCAGTAAGGGCATGCAGGAGGCAGCTGATCCATGATTCTCTGTCATTATGGATGTTTCTGTCTCCCTCTCCCTTCCTCTCTGAAATCAATTTTAAAAATCTTAAAAAATGGAAAAACCTCCTCCCTCTTGAGAAGATACACCAGACTGCTGACAAGAATTTATTATATTTGGGGTTTTTTTAATGAATGTTTGAAATGTTTTATGGTTGGTTTTGGTGGGCAGTTGGGAGTTGATTTTAAATAAGGTTGTACTGAATTTATATGCAAATTTCAGTTTTCCTAATTCACAGGTTAAGACCCTTTGTGTTAGCAAATTTAGATATTTCCAGTTTTAGTGTTTAGTTAGAATTATCTATAATAATAAAAGAGTAATATGCTAATTAGACCGGATGTCCTTCCAGATGACCTTCTGGACAAAGCCAGGGCTGCAAGGGAAGCCTCAGTCCCGGGTGCCAGAGGGAAGCTGGTGCCAGCAGCTGGGGGAAGGAAGGCCTACTCTTGCATGAATTTCATGCATTGGGCCTCTAGTCTTAAAATAATGAAGGAAAAGAGAAAAGTACCAATTAAACGTTAGAAGTTTTGATGTTAAAAGTTAATTGAAAACACTGTAAACAAAATTAAGGAAGAGACGGGGGAACGGGGGCTTCGTCTGATTATGGGCCTCTGAACTGAGAAGCGGTGTTGTTTGAGAAGCCAGCAGCTTGGGGTTCTGTGGTATCGGCCCCCTCTGCCAAAGTTGGGGGGGTGGGGTGCTGAGCGCGTGGGGTTGAGGTGGGGGTCCTGGTCTTTGGCTTCTCAACTCAGTCCTGATTCAACAGCGAACATGTCTCGGCCTGTCAGAAATAGGAAGGTTGTTGATTATTCAGTTTCAGGACTCTGATGACGCTGATGAAGATTACGGAAGAGATTCGGGTCCTCCAGCTAAGAAAATTCGATCATCTCCACGAGAAGCTAAAAATAAAAGGCGATCTGGAAAGAATTCACAGGAAGATAGTGAAGACTCAGAAGAAAAAGTTATCCCTTCCTGTTTTCAACCTACTCTTCAAATCAGTCATGTATCCCTCATGTGGTGCTAAACCCATTTTACAGATGGGGCCAGTGACAACTCCAGCCAAACTGGTAGTATAGCTGTAAATAGAGTCCAAGAGTGTTTGACTCCCAGATCCCATCCTCCAGCCATTCTTAGCGTTCTCTCCCTTTGTTCACTTGGAAGGATATATACATTAAGTTGGACGTTGAAATTCTTCTTTCCTCTCAGAAGATTCCGGCAGCGATGAAGATTTTCTAATGGAAGACGATGATGATAGTGACTATGGCAGTTCAAAAAAGAAAAACAAAAAGATGGTTAAGAAGTCCAAACCTGAGAGAAAAGAAAAGAAAATGCCCAAACCCAGGCTAAAGGCTACAGTGACGCCAAGTCCTGTGAAAGGCAAAGGGAAAGTGGGTCGCCCCACAGCTTCAAAGGTATCAAAGGAAAAGACTCCTTCTCCCAAAGAAGACGAGGAGCCGGAAAGCCCTCCAGAGAAGAAAGCCTCTGCCAGCCCTCCGCCTGAGAAGTCTGGGGATGAAGGGTCCGAAGATGAAGCCCAATCTGGGGAGGATTAAAAGTGATGGTGGTTTCAGAGAGGTTTTATTTAAAAAAAGAAAAGGGGGGGGGGGAGAAGGAAAAAAGGGGGAGAAAAAAAGAAAACTACATAAGATAGAACATGGTTTTGGCTATGGCTTTGACTCATGGGCTTTCAGTGCTTTTTTTCCCTTTTGTTGAAAATAACTTTCTTTTTTTAATTTTTTTTTTTTAAAGAAAATCTTTGTATGTTTAATTTACCTTTTTGTCTATTGGTCTTTTCTTTTCTACCACCCTCTACTCTCTCCCTTTTTCAATGAAAGCCATGTCAAATTAATCACTGGATTGACTGCTTCATCTTTTTATTTTTAAAGGATGGTATACCACAGTTGTAAAGCAATAAGATTTGAGATGAACACTATGGAAATGTTGCTTTTTGCTAAACAGTAGCAAGTTGAACAGTAATCAAAAAACATAGAAGGATTTTAGTTAAAAATGATTGCTTCTTTCTCTACTTGGACTTAAAAAAAATCAATTGTCATCTAATACAAGTTTATTTTTTACCTTGAGGGCAGGGCAGGGAGAGGGAGTGGGTAACCTGACCTTGTGTAGAGTGTGGGTTTTTTTTTAAATTTCATCACTTGTTATCTCAAAGAGATTCAGAGCCAGTGATCCTTTTATTCTACTACGTCTTTAAGGAATTAAAAAAAGAAAAGGAAAAAACAAGGAGCACCAAAACTTAAATCATGCTTAATTTCCTATTTTACAAGAAACCTAGAATTTAAATGGCAAGATCTATATATCATAGTGGATTTCTTCTCAAACTGACAATGTTTAGGTTATAAGCAAATAAACTGCCGGTTAATGTGAAACTTGTTCACAAAGGAAAAAAAACTTAAAATGCTGGATTAGAGGGGAAATAATCATAGCATATATAATAGACACATGTCAGACATTGGTCAGTGAACACAGAAAAGATAAATGACCAACCTCACTGAAAAACTAAGAAATGAAAAGGGAGGTATCATTTTGTGCTCATCAGATTTCAGGAATTTAAAAGGTTGGTATTATCTAGTATTGATAAACATTTCAATAAATACATTGTTACGAGTATTAATTAGTAAAATATTTCTGAAGGGCAATTGGTGTCACATAACAAAGTTTTAAATAAATACACAGGGTGAGGCAAAAGTCAGTTTACAATGGTTCATATGAAAAATAACAATTAATAAATAATAATTATTGTACTTAAAACTGTAAACCCACTTTTGCCCCACCCTGCATCTTTTGACCCACTATACTCACTCTTAGAAATTCAACCTAAAAAGACCGTTGGGCAGCATGCGCAGGCACAAATGAAGATGTTCACCCAGCATTGTCTGGAGTGATGGAAAGTTAGAGGCAGCATGAATGTCCACCAGAAGCCCGAGTAAATTGTGTAGGAACAGTTGTTGAACAGGTTCTCCCTCATTTGATCCCCACAGCAGTGTTGAGGTGCTGCTGTAATAATCCCCATGAAACAGAAGAGAATTAAGATGGGGTGAAGTAATTTGTTCAAGGTCACATCGCTAACAAGTGGTGACTCCAGCTCAGACACCAAAGTTTGTATTGTTATTCATTACCCTATGTTCCCTTTTTATATGGTCTCCACTACTGACTGTGGAATAAAAACAGCAGATGATATATGCTCTGACTTATGTAATTTCAAATGAGTACAACACAGATATGTGGGAAGGATAATCATCAAAATATTGACTATGGGTGTAAAATTATCAGGCAGTTTTTATTTTTTATACTTTATATAGTAGTTTAAACAAAATATATTTTTTTCATGGTCATAAAACAGTATAATGCTTTCTTTTGGAGAGTAGATGTTCCTACATCCCAGTAATTCTAGTCCTAGGAATTTAATTCTAAGGAAGTAATGTGTTCTGAACAAAGAACGTTTATCACCACGTTGCTTACCATTGGATACAGACTAAATGCCTAGCAGGAAAAGAACTAAGTAATGATGTTTCTAAACGATGAGATAGGAACATTTGCAGACAGTAAAAATGATGGAAAATGTACCCAACAGAAAGTTGGTTTAAACTATGATAGAAAAGACATATATGATGTGGCACCAGTTTTGTATTGTTTTTTAAAAGGTTTTTATACCTCTAAGTGCATCACAGTTAACAGTTGCCTAAGGGATTGGGCCCAAAAGTGGTTCTCTTTTTCATACTTTAGAGTTCCCAAAATTGCACAATAGATGTGTAATACTTTAGCAATTTTAAAATGCTCTTTTTACATCTATGGGATTAATAGCCAAAGTAGAACAGTCAGAGTGAGGGTCTAAGGTGTGAACTTGTAAAGCTACCTGGCCCTTAACCTCTCGGTCTGTGCGCAGGTGCTGGCTTGAGCGGGCGGCAGGTGCACCGGACACAGGCTGTCTTCAACCATACAGAGGACTACGTGCTGCTGCCAGACGAGAGGACCATCAGCCTGTGCTGCTGGGACTCACGCACAGCTGAGCGCCGAAACCTGCTGTCCCTGGGCCACAACAACATCGTGCGCTGCATCGTGCACTCGCCCACCAACCCCGGCTTCATGACCTGCAGCGATGACTTCAGGGCCAGGTTCTGGTACCGGAGGTCAACTACAGACTAGAGCCCCCCGCCTTAAATAGGGTTCTTTTCTAGAGGACCCTGCCCCTCCCTCCCATGTGTCCCATCACCAGCCTCAGTAGAAAGTCGTGGTACCATCTTTGGCAGTCGGGCTGCCACCTCTACATCCTTCTTGGATTTTGTACAGAAGGGTCCTTTTTTACCTTGATGTGGAATCATGGTGGAAAAAGTGGGAAACGCAGACCCCTGCTCTGCACTCACTGATTATTACAGTGTGATTTTCATCGGTTTTGTAAATACAGGACTTGCCATTTCTCTGAACTTGATCTTTTGAAGAAGGGTAGAGTATTAAAGTGCTTTCCAGATCTCGTGTGGATCTGTCCTGAGGAATTCTCATTGGGCTCTTTTATCATCTTCTGTGCCTGTTCCACATCCTCTCTGTGTTTTCCTTTCCATTTTGACCGATGAGTAGGCATACCTTGAGAATCGAGTTTCGTGCCCTATTAAACCACTTTAGAGAATCAGTTCTCTGAAAGGACATCCTAATAATAAAGCTCAGACCTGCAACTTTACTGTTACACATTTTCACTTCAATAACATCAACGGCCAGTTTTCCTGAAGATTACAGGAGCATCTTTCATCAGACCTCCCACATTACCTTTCATACCTGCAGTGCTCGTCTTCAATAAATGCACTTCCCATCAAATGGCGTCATTTGATGGGAAGCATAGATTTGGAGATTATATCCCATCTAATCGGAATTAGGTGGTCCCACCACTGCCTTCAGGTGTTGCTTGTCTTCATGAATGGCTAATATTGATTGGCTTTGTTCTTATGTAACTTTAAATCTTATTTTTCAGCCTGAACCTTAACTACTCATCCTGGACGCACAAGGCAACTGTGTTCTCAGAAGATATTTGCAATTAACTGACTGATACAAGTTTTCTTTTTCTTGAAATTTTTTTAGAAGGTGACAATATTTCTTTGTGTTGAGCTCTAGCTGGGTCAAAGAACCCAAACTCCCCTCACTAAGATATCTTTGGTTTATATTTATCCCCAAATACATATACCTCATGATCTGGGTGGGAGCACCTAAAAATATAACCTGGGAATATTAGGTAAAAAGTATGAAATAGAGTAATGTAATTTTCTTTCGTTACAGGAATTTTAAAATCTGATGATGATTGCATAAAAATCCTGCTTTAGTCATCATCCTTAAGGATCATTTTAATTCTTTATAAAATGATTTTAAGCCTTCTTAACGAGTTAAATCACAGCTTTTGTTCAGGTTTACAAAGACCTATATTTTGTGCTGCATAGTGAGTAAACTTATTTTATGTCCTGATTCCCTGGTATTTGAACTAGGACATCAAAGGGTGCTGCTTTTGTAAGATTAAAAGAAACCAGTTGACTAGAAACAAAGATAACCAGTTCTACCAAAAAAATTACCAAACATGGCTTCCCACTTCTTTTTCTGGCTTTTCTTTTTCTTACAACCTGTGAAACTAAAGGAGAGGTTGGCGTTTCCGCATTGTTCTGCTCTGGCACACACCCTGGGATGCCCGCTCTACACTCTGCATGTAAGTCCCGCTGGATCCTTTAACTGTTCATTAGTTAAGATATAATACCTACTTTTTCCAGTTTTTGGAATAGTCTCAGCAATGGGATCTGTAGTTTCAGGACTTCTGTTTACAAGATCAAGATACTTTTGTGTGTTTCCAAAATGAACTTTCTAACATAGGGTTTTGTGGTTTTGTTATTTTTTCTTTAAAAAATTACCTTAATGTTTTGAACTGGTATAAATGCCATGAGTATTTCATGAACTTGGTATCTGCACATAATTAATTGTACCACACCACCCTGGCATTCAAATGGTGAATAATACCCAGTCAGGATAAGAATTTAAAACTATGTTATTTTTTAAAGATACGTGATTTCTAAAATAAACTTTTTGTATATAATGATAATTTAAAGCTAGTTCATTGTTTTGGAGCTTGCTTGCTTTCAATGTTTTTATAATTATGACTTAACTGTTACTTTTCACACTTTAGTGCTTTGTTCTGGAAGTCAGGTTTTTGTAGTTTAATCACCTTTAGCTGTGTATCTTTGCTCTTCTACTCTATGAATTTAAAAACTTGGGTATAGTTCCATTTATTTAGGTCATTCAGAAAAACCTGCCTTTTGCCTTAAGCATTGGTTTCCCTTGTTCAAGGGGGGGTGGGGGTGACGTGCTAGGTAGGAGGGTAGCCTGGGGAGGGAGGGGAGATAGACAGGAAGGCAGCCTTTCCTCTTCAAGACCTCAGCTTCCTTTTCTGTGATGAAAGAGCTTCATCAGAACCATCCTCAGCGTGCACTTGAGTCAGGGAAGCTTCTTTTATAAACACATCTTCAATTATTCTATACTAGAGGCCCGGTGCACAAAAATTTGTGCACTGGGGGGGAGGGGGGTCCCCCAGCCTGGCCTGTGCCCTCTCGCAGTCTGGGACCCCTCGGGAGATAACGACCTGCTGGCTTAGGCCTGCTCCTGGGTGGCAGAGGGCAGGCCCAATCCCTAAGTGCAGCCCCTGGTC
>NW_005370500.1:978634-982978 GCF_000412655.1 Myotis brandtii | reverse complement strand
AGGGCTGTTTGGCTTCGCTCTACCGCTTGGAGCCTGAGTATGCAGATTAACCGCCATCTTTTAGCTTCTATAATTGAAACATTGTATCTTTTGGAGCTGTTGCTTCAGGAGCTCAGAGCCCTGCAGCTGCAGGCGGGAACCTTGGTTTCCTCTATCGCTGGGGCAACCAAGCATCCTGTTCTCAGCTGCCTGGCTGCCTGCCGCCATCTTGGCTGACAGTTAATTTGCATATACTCACTGATTAGCCAATGAAAAGGGTAGCGGTCGTACGCTAATTACCATGTTTCTCTTTTATTAGTGTAGATAATCCTATATAATAAAAGGGTAATATGCAAATTGACCAAACAGCGGAACAACCAGTTGCTATGACACACACTGACCACCAGGGGGCAGATGCTCAATGCAGGAGCTGCCCCCCGGTGGTCAGTGCACTCCCACAGGGGGAGCGCCACTCAACCAGAAGCCGGGCAAGCGCAGCAGCAGTGGCAGGAGCCTCTCCCACCTCTGAGGCAGCACTAAGGAGCAGCAAGCAGGCGGGCGGTAAGGAGCAAGGGCTCCTGGACTATGAGAATGATGTCTGACTCCTGGCTTAGGCAGTCAGACATCCCTCTGGCAGGAAGTGGGCCTAAGCCAGCAGGCGGACATCCCCCAAGCGGTCCTGGACTGCGAGAGGGCGCAGGCTGGGCTGAGGGACTCCCGCCCACCCCACCCCCCCTCAAGTGCATGAATTTTTGTGCACCGGGCCTCTAGTTATATAAAAGGCTAACATGCAAAGTGTCCCCTTGGGAATTCGATGGGGAGAACGGGAGTTCGATCGCTCACTCACTATGACATGCACTGACCACCGGGGGCAGTGCGGAACACAGTGGGAGACCAGCAGTGGGTGGTGGTGGGGGGGCGGGGAACCTGATCAGCCCTGATAGCTGGCCAGGCCTAGGGACCCTACCGATGCATGAATCTCGTGCACCAGGCCTCTAGTCATGACATAAACAGATGGGGAGAGGGAAGGCATGTACTTTGAGGGGGAGACTTATGTCCCTGAAAATATGGCAGACAGACGCTCTGAGAACTTTTTTGGAACAAACCTGGACAGAGTTTATTTTTAAGCTATAAATAGATAGCTGAGCTAGCAAGAAAATAAGGGATTCCTGGGGCAAAAACAACCAGAATGCATAAATCCAGGAGGTTAACAGGACAGCTACCTGTCAGTTACACCAAGGACATTTATTAATCCCTCCTAGCCTAATTTCTGAGCTCTGAGTTTTCACAGGGTGGGAACTTTGATCAAGACCCAGAAAGAAAGCCCAGAACCCAAAAGGTGCCCCCGTCAGCGAAAGGGAGAACTTGACAAAAACCCTGCCTGGGAGAAGGAGGGTCCCTCTGAGACTGCACGTGCCTAGGTTTGCAGGGAGGGGTGAGGAGTTGGCACAGGGCAGGGTCTTCTTGGAGAATCATGTCCACAAGCTGTTGGTCCAAAAAGGCTGGAACAATTCACACGACCTGTGTGACTGGGAGAAACACAAGCCAGGAATTTTAGGCAACCCTAGTTGACAGTGGCCTCAGGTACCCGACAGAAGCCAGCACAGATTCTCTGGAAGAACACATTGAACCCCAGGCCTCAAGCCTCCCAATAAAGCTCTAAGACTCACGAGGCCACAATCCACGAACAGTTGGAGAAACGGCACTGTGATTAGAATCAGTAGAAACTAGAAACCAGTCAGACTTGGGAAGACTGATTATCAGATGCACAAGAGAGGAGTATGTTTGAAGAACCACAACAAGGAATCAAAATGGGACTGAGGATCAAGAGACTTCAGAAGTGACCAAGCAGATTGGAACAACCCAAACAGCTGTTGGGAAACATTTCGATTCCTGTAGCTTTCGTACTTCATGCTTTCGCCCTGTTTCTGCAGCTTTTATCCTTTGCCTCTTGCTCCTTGGCCAGTGCCTGTCCTGCAGCCCCTTCCCCTGCGCCCTCGGGCGAAGCTGCCCTTTCCCCTCCCTCCGCCAACAGGACTGCTTGCCTCTGGCAACACTTTCTGTCCTGCTTTTCCTCGTTCTCCACTGACGTTCAGCCTTTCCCCCAGTCCCATGACCACTGCACACCCACAGCAATCCCTTTGCTTTTTGTTCCAAGTCTTGCTCTGATTCCTTTTCCCTCTCAACCTTGGGATCAAAATTCAGGCTAGTACAGTGAGTTACCACTAGTAATTATGGTAGCTATGGGATCTCAGCCATCCCGTTTCATCCCTACGCTAAGGGAGGTAGGGGAATTTGTTGGCAGCTTATGCAATTCTACTTTGACCAAAAGAACCATTTTTTATTTACCTTCACAAGGTTCAAATCTGCCAGCTAATAAGATGGTTTCAAAGCAATGCAGTCTGGCGTTTCCTACCATGTCTTTAATGCTGGTGTCCGCGATATTTTAATAAGCAGTATTGAGCCCAGCTGGTGTGGCTCAGTGGTTGACCTATGAACCAGGAGGTCATGGTTTGATTCCGGTCAGAGCACATTCCCAAGTTGTAGGCTCGATCCCCAATAGGAGGCATGCAGGAGGCAGCTAATCAATGATTCTCATCATTGATGTTTCTATCTCTCCTCCCTCTCTGACATCAATAAAAATTTTAAAAAGTAATAAGCAGGTATCGAGTGCTCAGTGTCCCACAGCCACTGCTCCAGGGGCTTGAGAGTTGCAGGTCCACATGAGAGCAGTGGGAAGCATTTAAAAGCAAGTTCTGTAAATAAAAGCAATCTTCCTGCACATTTACTGAGCTATGGAAGTGATCAGACTCACTAGGTTCAGAAAAGAAAAATTAATCCCAAATCCTGTTCTCGGTGGCAAATTTGTCAAGAGGGGAAATAATTACCTCATTGGAGTCTCACCTACTTGATTCTCTTGAACTCGAGCTGTTTCAGCCTTGGGTTAGCAGGATATTGCGAGAGCCGGCCAACTTCCTAGAATGACCAGCTCTCGCAATATTTGAACACACACAGACTCACTTGCCTTAAGAAGTAAATACGAGTGGGTTACAGCAAAATGTGTAAGGCCTTTCATTCTGAAAAATGCCAGGGACCAAATATCCGGTTGAGACGTCAAGCCCCTCTCGTTCACAAACTACTGCATAGTTTCTGTGCAGGGGTTAGTTTAATTTCAGGGCCAAATCCTATTATTTTGTGTCTTGGTTTTGCTTTTTGGTCAAGGTGGTTTTTCCTAAGAAAAGGCATGCAAATTGGAGCATTCTGATCTGTATGGTAAACTTGGGTCAGCTCTTCAGTTTGGGGAAGAGCTAGTATCAGGAATATGCTAAGGTGATGGGGACCATGAGAACTTGCATGGGTTGAAGTGGGCCTTTTTCTTTCCCGGGAGCCTTGGGTTCAGATTTTATCTCTGTCACTTTACCGTGTGGTTTTGAGCACGTTTGTCTATCCTTTTATACTTTTTCCAAATATATACAAAAGTTCTATAATACAATAGAAGCAGTGGTTGCCAGGGGTTCGGGGAGAGGAGAATGAGGAGTGACTGCTAAGGGGTATGGGGTTTCTTTTGGGGGTGATGTTCTGAAATTGGATAGTGGTGATGGTTGCACAACTCTGTGAATATACTAAAAAAAAAAATACTGAATTGTACTCTCTTAAAGGGTGAATTTGTGGTATGTGAATTATATCTTAATAAAGAAGTTATTTTAATTGAATGTCAACAGTATAGAACAATGAATCCCCATATACCCATCACTCAGACTCCCCAATTTTCAGCTCATTGCCAATCTTGTTTTACCTATACCTCTATTCACTTCTCCTTTCTTGAATTATTTTGAAGCCAATTTCAGAAATACTTTCTCTGTAAGTATTTCAGTATCTATCTCAGAGATAAGCCTTTTTTAAGCACAATTTCTAGCATCATTACACCTTAAAATAGTAACATCAGTTACCTAATATCACATATCTAGTACCAGTGTTCAAATTTCCTTATCAATGATTTGTTTTGAATTAGAATCCAAATAAGGCCCATATATTGCGAGTTGATGTGTCTTTTAAGTCTCTTAATCTTCAGATTCCACCTCTGTCTTTTTTCCTCCTTTGCAGTTTATTTATTGAAGAAACCAGTTTGTTTTTTTGGCCAAATCTCTATCTCTCGCTCTCTCCCCAAGTGTGAGGGATGTGTGACTTTTGTTTTAGAAAATAGTGAGTTGTAGATAAGGGACATTTGGACTGAGCCCTTCCATTCTGGAATTTTCCCCCATATATGCAGGGAAGCATCAAGTGTAGGATTCATGGATTCCCACCAGAAACCTGAACCTCCACTGGCTGGAGGGCTCAGCTGCATCTTCCCCCTCAACGCTGCCT
>NW_005370500.1:960082-978588 GCF_000412655.1 Myotis brandtii | reverse complement strand
CCCCCCCCCCCCCCCCAGCCCCTGACAGAGCCAGAAGAAGCAGGAACGAAGAAGACGCACCAACACTTAATCCAAAACATCGGCTGTTTCGGGTGCCCTTTGCCCTGCAAGTGTCACCAGCCACGCACATTGCAGTATGATATTCTGCTATTCTAATGCTCTTATCTGTAAGACTAGTAGGATCAAAGAACTTCCGCTAGTCCCCACTGTCATAACCTCAGCCTTGATGACTCACTGCTCTTTCAGATGAGTCTGCTTGTTTTCCTTAAATGGAACTTGCTAATTCCATCATTTTCCCCAGTTTGCATGTTAATGGTGTCCCAACCAGGCACAAGCTCTGCCTCTGAACTGACCTGCCCGCCTGGCTTCTCACCTTGCCTTCCTCCTGCAGCCTTTCCGAAATGACCCCCCTTCTCCCATCTCTGCCCTCTCCACCCACCTCCGCTTCAGCCTGCCCATCTCCCTTCATTCTGTAGGGTCACTGTTCCTTCCTTGTTGTCAGCTCCCGTCAGTTACTTGGTCCAGGAAGTGAACTTTCAACAACGATAACAATTTAAAATATGGATTGTCTCCGCCAGAAGTCGGTCCGCTATTTTCGTGGCAGCTCCTTCCGGGTGCTCAGACTTGTGGGGACTGCATACTGGGCAAGCAGCCCACAAGCCAGTGAGTATCATCACCGGAAGGGAGCAGAGAGGCGGCTCGTTGGAGGTGGAAGGGTGGGTTGGTGGGACTTAACAGACAATATAATTCTATTGCTATGGGCTCAGCATAGCCAGGTGCAGTCAGCACCCAGGAAAGGTGACCATCAAGTGTTGGGTGCAAAGACCAGGAGGTGGGCATGGGGTCAGGGCAGGGAGAAGCGTGGCCCCGAGTGGGGAGAGCCGCGGGGACAAGGTCCTTTAGGGCCGTCCCCGGACTTGTTTTCTCCTGGCCGTCACAGGACAGTGTTAGGGGCAGGGAGGGGGAACACGGACCGCTCTCAGAAGGTTGGGCCCGTGTCCTCTAATCCGAGAAAAGAGCTTGGTCTGCTTGGTGTGGGCTGATCCACAGTGTTCGAGGGATGAGCATGCTATGCGCTCACACTCTGAGCTTTTCAAAGTAGGAACTTCCACCTACAAAGCAGAAGAGTGTTGGTGGGTTTTTTCTTTTGTGGTTTCACACAGCGAATGTATGACAATCTCTATTTATAAGCGAAGTGAGCCGTTCAGGCACTGAGGACCGAGTGTGGCCAGGATTTCTGGTCCCCCCTCCTTCACCCTTTCATCTTTCTCTTCGCCTGCTTTCCAGAAAGGGGGCTGCTGGGAGAGTCTGCTTGGCAATTTCCCGTGCTGTCAGCTCCACAGAATTCCATTTCTGAGAACCTGCTCGGAGCATGCAGTGACATTGCGTAACCTGCCTCCGGAGCGGGCAGTATTAGCCGTGGCGCTCAGAGCGACTGTTTCACCCAACATGAGAGGAGCGAGCGGCATGGATGGGGCGCCCAAGGTGAGTGATGGGGGCCTTCTGAACGGGCAGGGGGCAAACAACCGGCAGCGACCAGTTTTTGTTCTGAGTTTAATGTGTACTAGTAACATGTAAGTTTGCGATGGGAAGGTTTCATGTCAGTTTAAGTGTAGAAAGTATTTCAAGCTCCTTACCAGTTTGACTCGGATGAAAATTACTTTCTAGCAGAAACCAGCTTCTGGGGTTGGTAACACAGTCTATCCCTTTGTGTCCATTCACCTTCTAAGAAACTTCTTGAGCGAGTGAGACCTCAGCTCACCCCGACCTCTCCTTTCTTGGGACCCGGAGCACACTCAGTGTCACTCCCAAGTGTCCTGAGGATCCTGCGCTCCTGCCCCTCACCTGGGCAGTCACCGTGGGTGCTCCCCCTGCTACCTTCACGTTAACTTTGGTATTGATCTGTGTGAGCGGAGCTCCAGGCTGGGACTTGAATCAAAAAAGAGTCACTATTTAGGGAGTAGAAATGACTACAAAAAAAATAAACTTGCTCAGATACAAGGAAAGTGAAGCTCAAGGGTTACTTTGCTACACCTTTAAAAAATATAAGTAGAACAAGAAAATAAGGAAATGGAACATTAAGTGGGGAGTCTTCTTATATGAATTAAGTATATGTTACTTATTATTCTAATAACTAGGTGTCACTAGTGGAATGTATAGTTGAGTAACGCATGACATCCTCTTTTATGTAGGTCATGTGTAAATATCTTAGCTAGAATATTGTACACAACTATTTTCTTTGAAAATTTTTTAAGCCCTAACCAGTTTGGCTCAGTGGATAGAGCGTCGGCCTGCGGACTGAAAGGTCCCAGGTTTGATTCCAGACAAGGGCATGTACCTTGGTTGTGGGCACATCCTCAGTGGGAGGTGTGCAGGAGGCAGCTGATCGATGTTTCTCTCTCATCGATGTTTCTAACTCTCTATCCCTCTCCCTTCCTCTCTGTAAAATATCAATAAACTATATGAGAAAAAGAAAATATTTTAACCATGGGGAAAATAATAATTTATATTATTATTATTTATATTATTAATAATGTATATTATTATTATAATCTCATATCCTTGACTGAGATTCACCGATTCCAGCATTTATTTTATACTAGAGGCCCAGTGCATGAAATTCGTGAGTGATGTGGGCCTTCTGAATGGGCAGGGGGCAAACAACCGGCAGCAACCAGTTTTTGTTCTGAGTTTAATGTGTACTAGTAACATGTAAGTTTTCAATGGGAAGGTTTCATGTCAGTTTAAGTATAGAAAGTATTTCAAGCTTCTTACCAGTTTTACTCGGATGAAAATTACTTTCTAGCCGGGGCCTTCCTTCATTCCGTGCCACCCCCTGATGGTCAGTGCACATCATAGCGAGCGAGTGATTGAACTTCCGGTTGGTCAAACTCCCAAGGGGACACTTTGCATTTTAGGCTTTTATATATATAGATGTTTAGATACTGGCACACAGTTATTGTCAACCATTTGAAAACAAGTTGCACCTATAATGACACTTCCCCACATCTGCTAAAAACAAGGACAGTCTCCTACACAACTCCAATATCAGTGTCACATCCAAGACAAATTACCATCGAATTAATAATGCCATCCTAACATTCAGCCCACATTTTCCAAAAAATACCCTTTCTGGCTTTTTTGACTGTTATTTGTTTGTGTGTGTGTTTTTCCAAGACCACATGCTGTGTTGTTTGTCAGCTCTCTGTCATCCTTAATCAAGAATAACCCACTGCTTTTTATTTTTTACATAACATCAATTTTTTTTACTATCCCAGATGTTTTATGATTTAGATTTCTTATGTGCCACCTATTCTGCCTAGCTAATCTCTATAACACTTTGTAATTTGTAATTAACATGTATGTGTGCATATAACTTATATTTGATGCTCCCAGCATCGCCATAAAGCCCTATTATGAATATTATAGAGATAATAATAACTGTCACTTTCTGGCTGTCCATCCACCAGGCCTGCTGCACGTTCCATTACATCCTCGCATCTTCAGGAAGCAGAGGTGTTATTCTTAACCCCATTTTACAGATGAGGAAAGTAGGGTTCATTGACTTGCCAAGGCCACACGCTAGTGAGTGGAATGCCAGGAGTCAGACCCAGGCAGACTGAACCCAGAACTCGGCTCTTAACCAGCTCACTCCCGACCCTCAGACCAGCAGCTGGCAAACTTTTCCTAATGACCCAGATGGTATTTTATGCTTTGTGGGCCACCTACAATCTCTGTTGCATTTTCTTCTTTGTTTTCACAACAAACACTTTAAAAATATAAACTCATTCTTCACTCTCAGATCAGTCTTCCAGATTTGATTGACAGGTCATAGTGGCCAACCCATGTCTTTCTTAGATGCATAACGTCTCAGCCCATGCCGGCTACTCCACCCAATGGTGGAGTCTTGATCCTAGTCCAGGGACACACTCAGGGAACAGTTTCCTGGGTGCACCTATACAACTGTCAAAGCACAGAGAAGATAATATATCTCTAAAGGCTTTTCACAGACATGAGCAGTTACTGAAAAGGGTTGAGCTTCTTGCCTTTTGCAATGAAAAGTGCATGTTAGAGTTGCATTCATGTTAACCATTGATCCATTTCGTTAGTTTTCCTTTTTAATATTTTTTTTATTAATTTAGAGAGAGGAAGGGAGAGGGAGAGATAGAAACATCAATGATGAGAGAGAATCATTGATCAGCTGCCTCCTGCACATTGATTTGCCAATCCCCCTACTGGGGTTCAAGCCCACAACCCAAGCATGTGCCCTGACCAGGAATCGAACTGTGACCTTCTGGTTTATGGGTCGATTCTCAATCACTGAGCCACATCGCCCAGGCCACCTGATTAATTTTAATGCCTGACTTGTTCAGTTGCTGTTTATATGGTAATGCAGTGCTTAAAAGGGCTGTCCTGTGGAAGTGATGCCTTGGGCTTTACAGCAACCCTCACTTGCATCCTGGGGCAGCCAGATGGCCCTTCTGATCCTGACTGGGCTGCGTGCACCAGATGGTGGCAACGACTGCCGTTTCAGCTGTTCCCTGATGTTGCTGTTGCCAACCAACAGTTAAATCTCACCTGTCGCTCACGGGCTTGTTGGACTGTAGCTGATGGCTTCCATGTTCAACGCCAATGCAGAAATGCTACAAAATTAGGTCTAAAACACAAGGTGAATGAGTGACTTTATTATATGGAAGTCCTTGTTTTGGATTTTTGGTCATTGGAAAAGTGACTTATTTTTGTCTGTGTGTGTGTGTCTGTGTGTGTGTGTGTGTGTCCACGCACACACCCCATTAGAGGCAATCTTGATCTTTATGCACAGACATCTTATCTCACTGGGGCAAATGTCCAGGACTTGAAGGAGGATTACTGAGGTGCTTCATCTGTGAGGAGGAGCCCTGTCAGGCTCCCCTTGACCTATAGCAGCTCCGAGATGGTAAGCAAAACATTTTAAAGTCAGTCTTTGTCCAAGAAGGGTCCGTGGGACCGTGGGCGGAAAACTAACTCACCGTGGCCCACAAGGCCCTGCACGGAGTGCTCCTCTCTCGCCCGCCGTCTTGTCTTCACTCATCAGGATCTGAATTTGTCTCCCTTCTGAAAGGTCAGCTCCATGAGGGACACTGGGCTTTCCTGGTCAGTGCTGAATCTCGGTGCCTAGAGTAGTGTCTGCACATAGTAGGTACTCAGTAAGCACCTTGCGTTGGGTTGTGTGTGAATGAATGGGAGGTTATAGGACAGTGATGGCGAACCTATGATACATGTGTCAGAGGTGACACACGAACTCATTTTTTTGGTTGATTTTTCTTTATTAAATGGCATTTAAATATATAAAATAAATATCAGAAGTATAAGTCTTTGTTTTACTATGGTTGCAAATATCAAAAAATTTCTATATGTGACACGGCACCAGAGTTAAGTTAGGGTTTTTCAAAATGCTGACACGCCGAGCTCAAAAGGTTCGCCATCACTGTTACAGGAAGTACAGATGGAGCCCCTTCTGACACAGCCCGTCCAGAGGCAGGAACTTCCTAGTTATTAGTCGTCATCCATGACTCTCAGCCCTCTCACCCTACCTGGCCCCAGCCTGAACTTCCACGAAGCCTAGATTTCTGAGAAAAGGCCCCTTCCTTCCCCCGTGGTCAGATGTGGCCTTGGATTTGAGCTTTTGCAATTGAAGTCAACGTCACGAGGACCTATGGCTTCATCCCTTCATCCACTTCCCAAGGCAGAATATCCCAGGCATAATACCCAGCTAGAAAACACAACTCGCTGTCCGTTATAGCCATCACTCACACATAGTTATTGGGCTTGGAGGTTTGGGTGATCAACACAGAGCAGACATTCAGTGGGGACATATAAAGTCAATAAAAGACTAAATGGGCACAATGATTTCAGGTGGTGAAAAACACCTTAAAGAAAATAAAACAAGGTGATTTGATAGAGGTAATGGACAGAAAAGGGCTTCTCTGGAGACCTGAGTGATGGGAAAGGAGCAAGTAGAGGGAACAGCAAATGCAAAGGCCTGAGGCAGGAGTGGATTCAGCAGAGTAGAGTATCCATAACAAGGTCAGTGTCGTTGGAGCAGAGTACACAAGGAGAGAGAATGGCCAGGAATGAGGTCTCGGGCAAGCAGGGTCAGCCTTGTAAGAACTCAGAAGTGCATTCTAATTGCAAAGGAAGCCACCGGTCTATTTAAAGCAGGAGATGACATGATCTGATTTGTGTTTGTGAGCGCTTACTCAGGCTGCTATGCAACCAGAGGGCTGTGGGCGGGGAAGAGCAGAAGCAGGACGGGGATCAGGAGGCGTGCAGGTGCCTTCCTTGTCCATTGTGGGTGGTCCCAAGCTGTGCTCAGTGGACACGGAGAAGAACCGTTTGCTCTCTCTTTTGAAAAAAAATAAAACGTTTGGTGTTTGAGCTGGTCAGGAGATGCGAGCAGAAACAATAGTAAAGGAAGGTGTAAATAGCATGTATTTAACAACGTGTGCTAGCTACCTTTTTATTTTATTTTTTAGAAACTGTTCCCCTTCCTGCCCACCCCGCCCCACCACCACCTACCTTATTTCTGTTTCTGTTAAGACAATATGCCTTTCATTCCTTCCGCAGATAGTGAGGGCCTACCCCGTGCCAGGCACTGTTCTTCTTTTTCTTTTTAAAGATATCTTTTATTGATTTCAGAGAGGAAGGGAAAGGAAGAGAGAGAAACATCAATGATTAGAGAGGATCATTGATCAGCTGCCTCCTACACGCCCCACACTGGGGGTCGAGCCTGCAACCCGGGCATGTGCCCTTCACTGGAATCAAACCTGGGACCCTTCAGTCCACAGGCTGACGTTCTATCCACTGAGCCAAACCAGCTAGGGCCCTGGCACCATTCTTAATGCCACAGAGGACAAAGGAGTCTCACCCTCTCAGCACTTAATAACTTGTCATGAGAGTTAGTAAAGTGTCCCTTACAGCCCATTATTCTTCCCCCCATAATAACCTTTATTCTCTTAACACTGTATGTACTCGAGAGCTCACTCTTTAAAAAAAAAAAAAAAGCTAAACAGAGCACCATCCCACCCCAAGAGTTAAGTCTGCTGCAAACTCTTCAAAGGAACGTCGCCCCCAGGATCATGGAAACAGGGAAGTGGCCACAGAAACGTAGCTGGTCATTTTGGAACTGTGATGACTAAGGGTGGAAATGACCGCGGCCTGGAGAGGAAAGTGGGAGGCTGCGAACAGAGGCCGCGGCCAGTGAGATTCTGGGCTCCAGCCCAAGGTGCAGAAAGGGGAAGCGAACATTTTAGGAACCATTTCCAAATGCATTGCTCATGAGCCGCTTGTTGCTGGATGGAAGAGGCTGTTGGTACACACGGGTCAGAGTCCGGTGTCCTCCGGGCCTGGGGCCTCTGCCTGGAGGCTCGCAAGCCCTTAGCCCTCCCCTCCTCCGCGCAGCCCACAGGGACCATGAGGAGCTCCTCACAGCGGAGCCCACGGCTCATCCGCAGCTCCCTCCTCCAGCTGTATGTTAGCCAACGTCACTGAGCTCCTCTCTTTACTGTTGCTGCTCCTGAGAGTCGAGAGCAGCTTTTGTTTAACTACTGGCCAGGGATCTGTCTTCCAAAGGAAAGAAAACAGTGGCCCCTCTCCCTTGGTCATATTAGCCATCCGGTGAACAGAAAGGAAGATGTGCCTTGTGCAATGTTCTCTGAGGCTCAGAATTTAAACTCGCCCTGGAAGGGCGCAGGAGTCTGTTACTAGCAGAGTATGTCTAGCTGCTTCTCTCCTGTACCCTGTTCCCAAAGCGAGGGCTCAGCAACTGGAGGCGGCAGGGCCAGTGGCTCACAGGTGCTCTCTAACCTCCTGCTGTGTCCAGGTGAGGCACCACTGACAAGACAAATAAGCCCAGTGAGCTGGAATAAATTCACGCCAACAGAATGGAGCTTAATACCAGCGTGGCCCCTCGCTTGCCCGATGCCCCTAAAAATGACCCCGGCGGAGAGAGGATTCTGTGCGCAAGCTGGGCCTTCATTCCTCTCTGCAATTCCTGAAGTGGCTTCAGATTCCTCCTACCCAATCAGATGGAAAAATCACACCCGACGGGGACACGCGGGATGACGTTGGGTGCGGTACCCGGCCAGGTAGAACAGTTGTTAAGGTTAGTTATGTATTTTACTACTTAAAAATCCTCACCTGAGGATGTGCTTCTCTATTGATTCTAGAGAGAGGGGAAGGGAAAGGGAGAGAGAGACCGAAACATGGAGGTGAGAGACATCTATGTTGCCTCTCGCACGCGCCCCAATGGGGGATCGAACCTGAAACCTGGGTATGTGTCCTGACTGGGAGTCAAACCCACGACCCTTCGGTGCATGGAACGACATTCCAACCCACTGAGCCACCCGGCCGGATGGTCAGTTATGTATTCTCATTCGCATTAGAAAAAGCCAGAACAACTCAGCAGACCTGCAGTTTCATACAGAACACTGCTTCGGGGGCATGTGTTGTTTTTATTAGCTTAATTTAATATTTTAAGTTTAAAAAATGTACAGATGGCACATGGGTGTAGTTAAAGATGCATGAAGTTGAAAAAACACAGTCTTAGCCATGGCCAGTTATGCTCAGTGGATAGAGCGTCAGCCTGCAGACTGAAGGGTCCCGATTCCATTGCGGTCAAGGGTATATACCTCGGCTGCAGGTTTGATCCCTGGCCGTGGCCAGGGCACGTGCGGGAGGCAACCAATTGATGTGTCTCTCTCACATGTACGTTTCTCTTTCTCTGTCTCTTCCCCTCCTTCTACTCTCTCTAAAAATCAATGGAGACATATCCTCGGCTCAGTGAGGATTAACACCAAAAAAACAGTGTTAGACAAAGCTTTCTCCTAGGTGGCGTTGGTATAATTGTTTACGACCAATCTAGTAACACACAGCACTTTCTATTGTCTCCATGCCTTTCCTCTTCTTTCCCTTCAAAAAAAGAAAGAAGGAGGGAAAGGAAATGAGGAAGGAGAAGGGCCTACCTGAGACTTTCTTTAATCCCTCTGATGGCTTTCGAGAATGGAGAGACGAGAGTAAGAAGGGAAACATAGAATGTCGGCAGCTGCAGCTGGATGGGACCCTGGACGCTGCCTCACTTTCAGAGGAGGAAACGGTTACTCGCCCTCCTCCCTCCATGAGGTTCTCACAAGCAAAGACCGAATCCTCAACCACTGGCCTCACTCTCCTGCAGCACTGCCTGCACCTCCTCTTTCCAACCAAGTATCTTAAACAGCAACCCAGGCACTCCGCTGCGGCTACGAGGAGTGGACCTGGGGGAGGCGGTGGTGGGGAGACACTCTGGGATCCAGGGCACTGCTGGCTGCAGAAGACGGTTTGGTAGAACATGGGCCACCATGGGCCACATCCAGAAACCTCAATCAAGGCCCGGGCCATCTCTCCTGTGGCGTCACCTCAGTCCTGAGCTTAGATCAAGCACCTGGCTCACCCCGTCGCCCCAGCACACATTGTCAGACACGCAGTGGGGTTAGCAAGCGACCATGGAATCTCTGAGGCCCTGACAGCGCATTTCCTCAAGCTCCCCACGAACCGGAGGAGGGTGTTCATTCCAACAAGACCCAAACCTGCTGGAAAACCGCAGTATTGAGGCATCAGGGAAGAACACGGCTCATTGCCAGTGGGTGGCTTGGGAATTTTTCTGGCCACAGCCTCTTCCTCAAAGTTTCTCGAGTGGGCAGCGCTTTCTGTGGCTGCGGAAGTCCCTCAATGCGGGGCCTTTCACCGGAACCACCAGCAGGAATCCAGGAGGGGTCCCCATGCAAAGTGAGGGTGGAGAAATCAGTTAAGGGTTGTGCTTGTTCACGGAATCCAGGGTCACTTGTAGAGGTGTTCACATTTTTCTTTTTCTCTCGGATCACATCTCATTTCCAAGTTCTCCAGGTTTATTCACTTCTTTGTCCCCAGTGCCTGTAGATAAATTTGCCTCAGTGGCCATTTGCACCCGGATGGAGGGGAGGGGCGGTCGGGAACGTCCAGGGAGTGTGTTATGAACTGACCCCATCCCTCCCCGTGGCCGCTGGCTTCCGCCCAGACGCCCGTAAGGACAGCTGCGGAGGATCACACTTGTGCCCAAGTGTTTTAGCCCTGGGCCTCCCGGCATTCCCGCACAGCTGCCACAGAGTGACTCCGCCGGAGTTTCCCAGGTCATGGAGCAATCACCTTTACGAATAATTCTTTAAAGGATGAAGGTGAATGTGAGTATCTGAGTTTCTCTCCTCTGGCGTCCACTTCCTGCTTGGGGCTCTGAGTTAGTGGTGGGAAGGAGCCCATTATTTGGTATTTCTTGATTTTCCCCCTTAAGTTTAGGGAAGTAGTAGGTTAAGATGTTTCAAAATTATTTCACACCAGTGGCAATAATTGAAAGTTGTTAATGTTCCAGGTTCTGAAATGAAAAAGAGAGAATTTATATTATGTTTAAAAAGTTATATTCTACTCAGTTACGTTTTTCTCTTTTAGCTTAAATGTTACTTTACATATAAAAGTAATTGGGGAAAGGGCATTTCAGCTCCATGACTTCGACCGTTTCCTGCACACTCTGGAGCCTCTCGTTCTAAAATGTTTCAACTTTTCCAAAAGGAGAACTCGGTGTTCCCAGCGTCTCTGGCAAACCAGGGTCGGCCGCAAAACCACAGCAGTTTTCTCTCAGCGTCTCTCGTGTAAATCTCTGCTCAGTTGTTTCAAAACAGCTCCAAGAGCAGCAGCTCTTCTTATGTTGGAAGATGATACAAGAACTTATTAGCTGTCACCTCATTATAAAAACTTTGTGAGAATGAAGCACAGATGGGGGTGGGGGTGGTAAGGAGGGGAGAACTGTGTCAAGGCCACAGCCTTGCACACGGATTCCCTCTGCCCATCAGCCTGACACACCTGAGGGAAGTCACTTAATAGATTTGCAAACCTCAGGGCTCGTTGTGACAATGAGACACACCATGCTGCTGTCTGAAGCGACGTGGCTCCTGTCACTTGTGGAATTCTACTTTTAAACGTTACTATGGAAAGCTGCAATCACAAGGAAAACAAGTCAAGGTCACGCTTCTTTCTTGGACACTGTGTCAGAGGGAGACGGTTTAGGAGGAGGGAAGGGAGAGGGAGGGGCAGAAGGAAGACGGTGAGATGGAGGGAAAGAGAGAAGATGAGCGATAGACGAGGCGAGAAGGGAGAGGAGGTGGCAGGTCGTGTGGTATTGCCATCTCACCCGCAGACCTCACAACACCCACATGCAAGGAAAGGAGCAACGGGTCACGCCTGCTGCCTCCCCCCATGTCACCCACGTGCGACACAGCTCTGGTGCCCTGCACCTAATTTCCCATGTTGGCAGCATGTCCCCGCAGAGGAGGCCCTCCTGTCTGGTCCGCTGTTTGTGCAGGACCCAGATCACTGTGCAGCTGGCCAAAGGGAGGCGGCATGGCGGTGGGAAGGGCAGCGCGCCACCTGTTGGCCTGGACCTTCAGCCGATGTCCAGCTCCTGTGGTTCCCAGGGCGCCTGCAGGGAGCCCCTGCTGAATCTCCCTCCCGAGGCCCGAGGCCCTCGCTGCCGCCTTCTCTGTGTGCCTCAGGCGGGCCCTGCTCTGGAGGAGCTGGAGAGAGGAACAGACAAGGTCAGCAGATTCTGAAAAGCCGCGCACCCGCCAGAGCACTTCTCAGCATCTCCCGTGGCGGGATTAGCGGTGGGGCCAGGGGAGCTGTGTCCGCGGTGTGAGTTGCCCTGAAGTTCAAGAGGGTTTCCCAGGTGCAAGGTGCCTCTGTGTGCCAAGTGCTCTCGGCCAAGGTTAAGACTGGCCGGGAACTCGGGTTCCCGTCTGTCGAGTCTGGGAGTGGGTTGGGCATAAGCAACAGTGACCCCTCAGAGCTTCAGGTCACCAACGTGGAAGCCGTGTTCTTCCAACAGGAAAGCATCCTTATTAAAAACTAGATTTTTATATTGAAAAAGCAAAACACGTGCACGTGGTTTACACAATTTAAACTGCACCAGTGAACACAGACTGAAAGCATGTTTTCCTTTAATTCCAAATCTCTAGTGTCCTGGGCTCTGGTTCCCCGGCCAGAGGGGGAGAACCAGTGGCTTATGTAAACCGTCCAGAAAGATGCTACATTCATAAAAGCACAAATGAAGGCATAGGATACACACAGTTTCTCATCTTGCTTTTTTTTAAGTGAATACTCTATTTTTACATTGTTCTAGGTCCGCTCATGAAAACCCTACCTTGTTCTTTTTTCATGGCTGTATAGTATTCCATTATACAAATATATCATTTTTTATTTAGGTTATTTCCTGAATTTTGGTGCAGAATTAAATTCTGGTAAATAAACCCACAACTGAACCAAGTGAGCTAAAATGTTTTTAGCCGCTTGCCATCCCTCTCTCCAGCGGCACACCCTGTCATGCACTCATCCATTACCGTCTGCGCTGGAGTCTAAACACTGATTTGTAAGCTAAAGAGCCGACTCTGGAGTCAGAACGGCCCATGTTCCAATCCTGGTTCTGTCCCTTTCTCTCTGAGCAACCTCGAGGTACTTACTCTGCCCCCACTCCCCTGTGCTAGCTTCCTCACCTCTTAAATAGGATATTAGTATCAGTACCTGCTTCAAGGGACAGTGAATCTCAAGTGAGATGATCAATGCTAATGATCGAAATCCCTGACTGAGTCTAAACTGCAAGGCCTCCTTATTAACAAGGCATCGGCTAAATAGTCAGCAACAAAACTACACGGTGCCTGACTAATATCCATCCGAAAGGCTAGAGAGGATGTAGTTGCTCTTGGATTAATTTATAGGAAAATAATCCAGCCGACACCGACAGTAGGTAGCTAAGAAGTCTTCAGTGTGTGGGGTTTGCAAAGCCCAGATCCTTCCCAGGTCTTTGCTGCGACTCCTTAGTAAGTGTCTACCGCTCTCTCCACTTTCCCCAGGTTACTTCACAGAACACTGCTACCCTTCGAAATCGTGTAGATTCTCTGTGTCTTCTTCTGAGCTGTCCTTCCTCTGTCTTCCTTCCCCTTTTTGGAAAATGTGGGTGGGAAAATGGAGGTGGTGAGGGAATTTTTCTTATGTTCTTGGAACTTCTTTTTTTTTTTCTTTTTAAAACATGATGAGCTTTTAAAAAAAGGAAACATTCACAAGCCAGCACATTGCAGCATTCTGTGCGCTTTGATCTTTCCGAGCCTGCCCTTGTATTTTCATAACATGAAACGCGTCCCAGCACATTCCAGGGGAGAAGGCTGTCTTCACAGATGATCAGAGAGCTTTCTGGCTTCTGCACCGATGCCTGGGGTTCCCAGGCTGGGCCCAGCCGCCCTGGGAAGAAAAATACATCGCGATTAGTTCACTGATCTCAAAGCAAAGGCTGCCTGGGGGACTTGCGGGGTTCACAGTTCCAGGCAGCGGAGGATTTGAACTAGTTGCAGTGTGTGCGTTTAAGAACGTTGTGATTTATCTATAGCTACTCTCCTGCGGCCCTTCTGGGGAATGTGAACACTTCTGCCGCCTTCCCCTGAGACGGACAAGAAATTCTTGCAAGTCAGTCATGGAATCTGTGAGAAGGAAGTTAAAATGCCTAACACGGACTTTTTCAAGGGATTTTAATAGAAGGAAAATGTTCGTCTGGTTAACATTGGGGTTCCATGATGTAGAGAGCAGGGGCCCAGCACTCACTTGCGCACAGGGCCCTCCACTCCCCACGGTCTCTTGTCTGGGGGCTTGTCATTGACTGCTTCCTGCTGGGAGCTGTGACCGTGCAAGATGATTGGCCACGGAAATGATAGCATTTGGTGACTGATGGGAACCATCTGAGGATGTCCACGCTCCTATCCCCGGCAGCAGCCTTTGATCTGAGGAGTGCAGGGTTGGAAGGGGAGCACTGTGAAAAGAGGGAGCAGCGGGCCTGGGCCCGGGGCTGATCTGACCCCAGGAGGGACAGAGGGAAGCAGCAGGAGAGGACAGACTGAGCCGCGGCCTGGGAGCAGCCTGCGGTCCTGGACACGACCCAGCAGTGGCTGCGGGTGGGTGAGCCACCGCGGAAGACAGAGTAGAGACCCTGTCCCTCTGCTTCCTCCTTGTCGGATCCCCTGTGAGTTTCTCCTCCTGTTTCACCCTGCCCATCTCACAAGACTCACCTCCAAGGTCACGTGCAACTTTCACCACCTCCTCCCAACAGCCACTCTGAATCCACCCTCAGCTGAGCCCTGGGCATGGCCCTCAACCGGGCCCTGACTCGCCCTGACTTCCCCCTGACCCCGTCCCAGCAGCCAGATATAAACAGCAGCCAACACAGAAATCGAGCCCCAGGTCCCCGTGAACGTCTCTGCAGCAGCCTGCTCATCTTTCAGTTCCTTTAACTCCCCACTGCCCACTTCACACTCACTCCGCTCTTCCACATTTCCTCTCTCTCCCACCCTTGATCAAGTTCCTACTCACCCCCAGTTCCCACTTCCACAGCCCCATTCCCAGGGAACTCTCCCTAAGCCCTCGCCCATCATCACTTCCCAACTGCACCCACAGTTTCTCATAGCTTCTCGTGTTTTCCTTCATTGCTCTTATGAGAAGTAGAAGCCCTATACAGTTGGCATCCACTTATGTGCAGATTGTGTGTGTTTTTTTGCTTTGGAATCAGACTTACTTCATTTTATTTTTTTATAATTAAATCTTTATTGTTCAGATTATTACATTGGTTCCTCTTTTTTCCCACCTTAACTCCCCTCCACCCAGTTCCCACCCCACCCTCCGCCCTCACTCCCCACCCACTGTCCTCATCCATAGGTGCACGATTATTGTCCAATCTCTTCCCGCATCCCCCACACCCCTTACCTCCCCCCAAGAATAGTCAGTCCATTCCCTTTCTATCTCCCTGATTCTATTATAATCACCAGTTCATACTGTTCATCAGATTATTTATTCACTTGATTTTTAGATTCACTTGTTGATAGATGTGTATTTGTTGTTCATAATTTGCATCTTTACCTTTTTCTTCTTCTTCCTCTTCTTAAAGGATACCTTTCAGCATTTCATATAATACTGGTTTGGTGGTGATGAACTCCTTTAGCTTTTTCTTATCTGTGAAGCTCTTTATCTGACCTTCACTTCTGAATGATAGCTTTGCTGGATAAAGTAATCTTGGTTGTAGGTTCTTGGTATTCATCACTTTGAATATTTCTTGCCATTCCCTTCTGGCCTGCAAAGTTTCTGTTGAGAAATCAGCTGACAGTCGTATGGGTACTTCCTTGTAGGTAACTGACTTTCTTTCTCTTTCTGCTTTTAGGATACTATCTTTGACTTTTGCTCTTGGCATTTTAATTATGATGTGTCTTGGTGTGGTCCTCTTTGGATTCCTTTTGTTTGGGGTTCTCTGTGCTTCCTGGACTTGGAAGTCTATTTCTTTCACCAGGTAGGGGAAGTTTTCTGTCATTATTTCTTCAAATAGGTTTTCAATATCTTGCTCTCTCTCTTCTTCTGGCACCCCTATAATTCGGATGTTGGTATGCTTGAAGCTGTCCCAGAGGCTCCTTACACTATCTTCGTATTTTTGGATTCTTTTTTCATTTTGCTTTTCCGGTTGGGTGTTTTTTGCTTCTTCGTATTTCAAATCTTTGACTTGATTCTTGCTACCCTCTGGTCTGCTGTTGGGAGTCTGTATAATATTCTTTATTTCAGTCAGTGTATGCTTAATTTCTAGTTAGTCCTGTATCACAACATCGAGGGTCTCATTAGTTTTCTTGAGGATCTCACTACATTTATCAGCGGTCTCACCAGTCTTTTTGAGGGCCTTACTAAATTTATCGGTGGCTTCTAGACAGTTCTTTAAAGACCTTAAAAGTGTGGTTTTGAACTCTATATCCAGCAGTTTGCTTTCCTCCATTTCTGTCATTTGTGTCCTGTTTCTTTGTCTCGGCATTTTTTATGCTTCGCTGTGTCGATAGAGTGCCTTTCTGTGCTAAGTGTCCCAATTACCTGAGGTAGACACTCTTGGTGCACCCCCTTGTGGGCTTTGTGCACAGTCTTGTTGTAGTTAAGCCTTGATTGTTGTAGTTATCACTGGGAGGAATTGACCTCCAGGCCAATTGGTTGTGAGAATCAGCTGTGTCTGCAGTGGGAGAACTTCTGTGCTGGAGACACCCTTATGGGGCAAGACTTGCTTCAGTGGGGCTTTGGTGCTCACTGAGTCTGCCCCCTGAGTGTGTCCTTTATGGTTCCACGGAGCTGCAAACTGGATGGTCCCACTCTGACCTCTGGATTTCCTGCCTCCTGGATCTCTAGGGCGGAGCTAATCTAGCCTTTGCCTGAGGCTATCCAGCAAAAGCCTCCCTGCAGGGCTTGGGCGGGGCAGGTCCCAGGGGATCAATAGGGCTGGGCTAGTAGTTATGGCTCCTCTCAGTCTTGCCCTCAGAGGCTCTGCTTCTCAGTGTCCCGGTAATCACTGCAAGCCCCTCGGAGAGAAAGCTGCCCTCGGGTTCCGATCGATGCCAGACAGTCCCGCTTCTCCCGTATGAGTCTGGGTCCCTAGAGACTCGCCCGGAACTGGAGCTCAGAGCCTGAGACTCACTCCTGATTGAAAACGACAACCGCGCCCTCAGTCGCCAGCCCGCTCCACTTGCACCTCTGCACCTTAGTATTTTACTTCCGTACTGCGCCTCCTCTGAGTCTCGGTATGCTTTTCTCTTTCCTTCTAGTTGTAGAATTTCCATTCAGCCAGTCTTCCTATGGTTCTGGCTGATGTCCGTTCCGTCTTTTAGTTGTATTTTTGAAGTGGTTGTTCGAGACAGCAAACTCCGGTGTTTACCTATGCCGCCATCTTGGTTTCTCTGCAGATTGTTTTCAATGAATAATGGAACAGTGTTTTCTCAAAAACAGTTTCTTTTCTGCCGCTTACTTTGTTATAAGAACACTGCATAATATACACAATATAAAAAATATGTGTTCATTGACTGTGTTAGCAGAAACGCTTCTTCTGCTCAACAGTAGGCTATTAGTAGTTAAGTTTTGGGGGAGTTAAAAGTTATGTGTGGAATTTTAACGGGGGCGGGCACCCTGACCCCTACATTGTTCAAGGGTGAACTGTATCTACAGTATTTCTTCTTTGCCAGTGTATTTATTTTTTATTAGAGTGAGTGTCCTCCACTGGAATGGGCATTGGGGTGAGATTAGGAACCGATTTGTTCACCACCATATCTCCAGCACAGCAGTGGGCACAGAGTAGCTGCTCAGTATGATCTTGATGAATGAATGAATGCGTGAATGAATGGATGAATGGATCCCAGGATTCTCCAAGTATAGCTCATTACCCCCAGAGCTGATCGCTGATTCAGCAGAGTTGAGCACATTGCATCCGGCAGGTGTGTGAAGGCCTCCCCGGGGAGGTGAGCGTCCCCATGAGAACAGGGAGCCTCTTCTTTGCCTTTGTTTCCCTAAGCTCCCTCCCCTTCTGCCTTCCACGTGTTTATTCATCTTCCTTTCTCCTCTCCCAGCTGTCGTATAAAGTGGGCATTTGGAGGAAATGCCCTTTTGGGGGGAAATTGGTTAAGAAGGTTTCTTCCATGGTACCCAGAATCTAACTAGCTGTGTGTCCACAGGGAATAAGAATATAAATATATATCATTTTTCATCTCAAATATTTATACAAATGTTTCCAAATTAACACCTTATTGAAAAATACAGAGGCAATTGTGATTGTTAGGAGGTTCATTTGCTGAGGCTTGTCGATTGCGTCCATGTGTTGTCCATACAGAGGACAATGTTTGCTGCTCTTTTCTTGTTCATCCCACACTGCTGGCCTAGAGAATTACCAGCTCTCAGTCCCGTGAGGATGGGGAGGAGGAGTGTAGCCTTGTGGTGGTCAGGGATGGCCTCTGCAGAAGGCAACTCCTGAGCTGAGATCCGGAGGAGGAGCTAGTCATGCAAAGATCTGAAGGAAATAGTTCTTGGCAGAAAGAGTAGCAAGAACAAAGGTCCTGGGGTGGACATAAGCTTACCAGTGTGTCTGAGCAAAGTAAGAAAGCAATGTGGCTGGAGGGAAATTAACAGGAGTAGCGGGCCAGGCAGGGCAATCAGGTGGGGAGTTTAGGTTTTGTTCTAAGCAATTGAAGGTTTTTAAACAAGAAGTCAACCGCTGTTATCTATATACTAGAAGCCCACAACAGTAGGCCTTCCTTCCCCCGGCTGCCGGCACCAGCTTCCCTCTGGCCCCTGGGACCCGAGCTTCCCTCGCAGCCTCAGCTTCATCTGGAAGGTCATCCAGAAGGGTGTCCAGACTAATTAGCATATTATGCTTTTATTATCTACACTAATAAAAGAGAAACATGGTAATTAGCGTACGACCGCTACCCTTCCCATTGGCTAATCAGCATATCCTTATGCAAATTAACTGTCAGCCAAGATGGCGGCCGGCAGCCAGGCAGCTGGAAGCGAACATGAGGCTTGCTTGCTCCAGTGACTGCAGACTCAAACGTTCCCCGCCTGACTTGCCGGCCTCTGAGCTG
>NW_005370500.1:938262-959730 GCF_000412655.1 Myotis brandtii | reverse complement strand
CCAACCCCCCTCCACGAGCCTTGCTCTGTGTGTGACGGGGGAGAGGCATAACCTCTCCATCGGCCCTGCCCCGAGTGTGACAGGGGTGGCGCCCCAACCCCCCTCCATGGGCCTTGCTCTGTGTGTGACAGGGTAGAGCCATAACCTCCCCATTGGCCCTGCCCTGAGTGTGACAGGGTGCAGCGCCCCAACCCCCTGATCTGCCCTGCTCTGTGTGTGACAGGGGGCGGTGCCCCAACTCCCCTATCGGCCCTACTCTGTGAGTGACAGGGGGGAGCTCCTCAACCCCCTGATCGGCCCTGCTCTGTGTGTGACAGGGGGCGGTGCCCCAACTCCCCTATCGGCCCTACTCTGTGAGTGACAGGGGGGAGCTCCTCAACCCCCTGATCGGCCCTGCTCTGTGTGTGACAGGGGGCGGTGCCCCAACTCCCCTATCGGCCCTACTCTGTGAGTGACTGGGGGAGCTCCCCAACCCCCTGATCGACCCTGCTCTGTGTGTGACAGGGTACTGAGCCCCAACCCCGCTGATGGGCCCTGCTCTGTGAGTGACAGGGGGCAGCGCCCCAACCCCCTGATTGGCCCTGCTCTGTGAGTGACGGGGCAGCGCCCCCACCCCCTGATCGGCCCTGCTCTGTGCGTGACAGGGGGTGGCGCCGCAACCTCCCCATCGACCCTGCCTTGAGTGTGACAGGGGGCGGTGCCCCAACCCCCCAATCGGCCCTACCCTGAGCGTGACTGAGGGTGGCATCGCAACCTCCCGATCCTCCCTGCTCCTTGCATGACGGGGTGGCGCCCCAACTCCCCAATCGGCCCTGCTCTGAGCCTGACCAGGGGCTGCACCTAGGGATTGGGCGTGCCCTCTGCCACCCAGGAGCAGGCCTAAGCCAGCAGGTCGTTATCTCCCGAGGGGTCCCAGACTGCGAGAGGGCACAGGCCGGGCTGGGGGACCCACCTCCCCCCCGAGTGCACAAATTTTTGTGCACCGGGCCTCTAGTTATAGATATAAAAGCCTAAGGGACTGTTACAACAGAACGACCGGAATGACTGGAACAACCGGTCACTATGATGCGCACTGACCACCAGGGGACAGACGCTCAATGCAGGAGCTGCCCCCAGCCCACAGGCCCCAATTGCCAGTGGGGGCTGCTGGCCAACCTCCCGGTCCCTCCCCCCAGACGGCAGGTCCTGATCGCCCGGTCGGGGCCGGGCCCGTGTTGGGACAGGGAACCGGAAGTAGGTGGCAGCAGATGCGGGAGACGAGGGAAGGAGGAGGGGCGGAGGCAGGGAGGCGGGGAACCTGATTGGCCCTGATTGCTGGCCAAGCCTAGGGACCTACCCCTGCACGAATTTCATGCACTGGGCCTCTAGTATATGTCATAAAATATCATCCTGGCTGGTGTCTGGAGCATGGATTATCAGGGGAAGGATGCAGTAATGTATGTGAGGAGAGCAGAGTCCAAGTCACCATAGACAAGTCATTTGATCCTCAGTTTTCTCATCTGTAAAATGGAGCTAAGAAAACCTACCTCTAAGGCTTCTGAGGATTAATGGGTATAATGACTTCCATGTACCCAACACAAAACAGGTCCCCACTCAATCGAATCCACTGTTATCTCCTCTTTCTAGGTAACACCCCAGGACTTCTTACACGTGTTTAATTCTTTGCTTTGTAACATAAAGTTTGATGGTCTTTGTTATTAAAACTCTGAGACATTCATTGATTGCATTAGGTGTCCAGAGGCAGTCCCTGCCAGTTGTAAGAAAAGACCATACCAGAAGGAATCACGTTACTGCAGCATATTCAGGGCTTTCCTTCGCTGGGATTTTACATTCTCAAGGCGTGGGCTGCTCTTAAGACAGCAGGCCGAAGGTGCAAAGTCTACCGTGTCTCCAGAATAAGACTGTTGCTGCCTGTCTTAGCTGTGGGTGCCCACAGGGTGGGTGACCGCACAAGCCCATTGTTCTCTGGAAAAGCACCCCTGCCTTTCACAACAGGCAAACCTGCCAGCGAAGCCGATGCCAGGCCGCACGCTTCCGAGCACCTGCGCCTCGCAGCCGAGGCTCTGCCTGAAGGCACACAGACGCCTGCGAGTACGTCTCAGAGTGTGGGCTGTGCTATGTACTCGTGGGAGTTAGGAAACTGTGCTTTTGTGTTCCCTTTCTACCCAATGTGGGCAATGTATAATTTTCCAAAAGGTAAAATTGTAACTCTTGTGCAAATAGAAAATGAACTCATGTCAAAGATTTTGTTTAACTGATTAACGAGGGAACCAGACAAGTGTGAAAACCGGGTCAAAGAGCATCGAGGGTCTCGGTGTCTGTAGGCAGTTAATAAAGGAACTTTAGGATAGAGTTGCAGGGCTACGTACAAATTTGGTTAAAGTCTGACAAGGTAATAAACCATAATCTTCCAGGATATCTTCTCCTACCGAACACAAAGTATTTGCCTATTTCACTGGAAAAAATTGTAAAGTAGCATGTAACTTCACTTGTCTTGAACTCTAACCCATACTCTTTTGTTTTTAATATATTTTATTGATTTTTCACAGAGAGGAAGGGAGAGGGATAGAGAGTTAGAAACATTGATGAGAGAGAAACATGGATCAGCTGCCTCTTGCACACCCCCCACTGGAGATGTGCCTGCAACCAAGGTACATGCCCTTGACCGGAATCGAACCTGGGACCCTTCAGTCCACAGACCGACGCTCTATCCACTGAGCCAAACTGGTTAGGGCTAACCCATACTCTTGATACGATTCGAAAGCCCGGTTCCCTCTAAATGCTTCGTCTCTGCTGGAGTCTCCAAGCGGAGCCCCACGCTCCCTTGAAACCTGCTCACAGCACATTCGAGGGACAGGAGCTGAGTGTGGGGACTAGCCAGGCTGAGGCCCATCTTCTGGACATTGTAGTGGCCGTTGTCACTGAAGGCCACCTGGAGGGAGGGCCCAGTGTCACGGACAGCGTCCTGCTTCCCTTCTCTCCACAGAAATAAGAGCTGTCATCTGGTGCCACGTGTCACTTTCCCTCCAAAGACCTGACTTTGGGGCATCACATGACTCACCCTTATCCACCCATCAACGCACCAGGTAGCCATCGAGCACCTACTGTGCGCTGGGACCTATATATCCTAATTCTCCTATTATAAACATGCATTGATAAATAAGGAATGATTATATTAACCCCACAGAAACAAACTACCTTCATTTAATTACAGCACAAAGTTCTAAGGAGAAGGGAGCTTAGCCATCGCTGCTGTGGCAACAAGGTGATTTTTTTTATTTTGTTAGGAGTGTGTAGCTATGGAAAGATCCGGTCTCTGAGAATTAGGGAAACAGACTGGATTGCATCCTGGCTGTGTCACCAAGGACAAGTCACTAACCCGCTGAGTCCTAGTTTCATCATTCGTTCATTAATGAACTTTTTTTAGCATCTCCCTGTGCACCGGTCCAGGCTTGCCTCTGGGGACAAGAGCAGCAAATAAGCGAGATATGGGCCCAGCAGACATGGGACTTCCAGTCCAATTCAGGAGAAAAATGACAAAGAACCAGACAAAGAACGATGTAATAATTATGACAGTAACAGGCAAGCTTTACTGAGCACTTCCTAAGTACTTGCACTTCAATGAGCTTTATACACATCAACCCATTTAATTCTCACAAGAACACCACAGGGTAAGATAGTTACTGTTATTCCCATTCTGCAGACAAGGAACCTGAGGCCCAAAGAGAGTAGCCAATTTGCTCAAGGAC
Organism: Myotis brandtii; assembly: GCF_000412655.1. Classification (NCBI taxonomy): domain Eukaryota; kingdom Metazoa; phylum Chordata; class Mammalia; order Chiroptera; family Vespertilionidae; genus Myotis; species Myotis brandtii. The sequence continues at coordinate 955,981 of NW_005370500.1, read as the reverse complement.
ACACAGCCGGAAGTCACTCAGCTATGTAAGTGCCAGGGTCATAGTCACCACAAATGAAGCCAGGGCCATGAGGGCATATTAGGGAGACTGGACCTGGTCTCAGGGTGCAGGTCAGACTTCCCTGCGGATGTGACATGTCACCTGAGACCCCAAGGATGAGTAGGAACGAATCAGGCAAAGAGCAGGGACCGGAGCCACTGGGGACGAGGAAAGGAGATAAAATAGCAATTGTGAAGGGCTCCAGCGTGCCTGACTGAGCGGTATTGGTGCAAGGGGGGATGGCAGCGGTAACAACAATGAATTTTTCCTCCCTTCTCACCCAGGCACTCTTGGCCAGGGCACTTTATAACAACGACCCGGACTGCTCTGATGAGCTGGCTTTCTGCAAAGGAGACATCCTGACCATTCTGGAACAACACGTGCCGGAAAGCAAGGGCTGGTGGAGGTGTTTGCTCCACGGGAGGCAGGGCCTGGCCCCTGCCAACCGCCTCCAAATCCTCTCGGGGGCCCCCGCAGACAGTCCCTGTCCCCCTTTCCTGAGACCCCTGGAGGAAGCTCTCGCCAGCTCCAAGGAGGCCTACCAGGTGCCCACCCTGCTGAGCCCCCCACCTCCAGGCCCTGTGTACGAGCCGATGAAGAGCTGGGTGACGGGGCCCCCGCCACACACAGTCCAAGTCTACGAACTCCCTGACCCACCTGCCAGCGCCAGAATCGTCTGTGAAAAGATGCCAAGCTTTTCGAAACAGGTGAGCATATTTCCAAATGAAAGAGGTAGGGCATAGATGGATCCGGAGACAAATGGGAGGGGAGGGGGGGTTAGAGAGCAACCAAAGGGCTTGTATTCATGCATATCAGCATAACCAATGGACACAGACACTGGGGCGGTGGGGGCTTGCCCGGGCTGGGAAGGGATAGGGGAAGGGGTCAATTGGGGGGAAAAGAGACATATGTAAAACTTTAGACAATAAAAAAAATGGAAGGAAGGAAGGAAGGAAGGAAGGAAGGAAGGAAGGAAGGAAGGAAGGAAGAGGTAGGGCTAGTGATGTGTGACACCCAGGGGCGGGACCACCCTTCAATCACTGGTGCCCATCAAAGCAAATGGGCCAATGGGACCCAGACCGTTGGTGTGATGAGGTGAACTTGGGTTTAGCCCCCACTTAGTGGCCTTCCCACCCTTCGATGCCCCAGCTCTCCAGGCACCCACACTCGGTGGGAAACTGAACGTTTAGTCCAGCTGTGCCACAAAGTGCTGTGGGCATGCGTGGTGGCCATTTTCACCCGAGGTGGGAACGGTAGGACAGCCAGTGATAAATGGAGGAGTTGGATTTCCATGGGTTCGAAGGCAGGAAATTACTCATCAGCTTTAAAATATATATTCCCTTCAACCCAGAAATTTTACTTCCAGAATTGCTACAGAAATCCACAAGAAGGCAGATATATCTGGATGGGGAGGCCATGCCACTGTAGCATTATTAGTCATAAGGAAAAATCAAAGCTGCCTAAATGTTTGTTAATAGGAGATGGTTCATAAATGTGGGCATACTCCTGCAACAAACTAGCATGCAGTTGTGAACAAAAGAGGAAGTAGTTTGTCCTGGCCAGTGTTCAGTGGTTAGAGCACCAGCCTACGGACCAAAGGGTCACAGGTTCAATTCCCAGTCAAGGGCCCGCGCCTGGGTTGCAGGGTTGCTCCCCGGCCCTGGTCGGGGGGTGCGGGAAGCAACCGATCAATGTCTCTCTCTTTCTCTTTTCTCTTCTCCCTCTCTCTCTCTTTCTCTTTCCCCCTCTCTCCCTCCTACTCTCTCTAAAAATCAATGGAAAAAATATCTTTGGTGAGGATTAACAACAACAACAAAAAAGATGAAGTAGTTCTCCAAGGTGTTTATATAGGGGAATGAAGAGCCATTCAAATAAAAACCAAGCAAACAAAAACTAAAAATTAAATTCTGTGTGTGTGTGGTGTGTGGTGTGTGTGTGTGTGTGTGTGTGTGTGTGTGTGTGTGTGTGGTGTATGAGTGTGGTGTGTGGTGTGTGTGTGTGTGTGGTGCGTGGTGTGTGGTGTGTGTGGGGGGGGTGTGTGTGTGTGTGGTGTGTATGTGGGGTGTGTGTGTGTGTGTGGTGTGTGCTCACACATTGGAAAAAATGCACGCCACCAGTGGTTACCCTTAGGAAGTGGGATTGGCCGAGGAGAAAGTGAAAGAGAGCCTTAAGCAGGGCCCTTTATTTTATTCACTCCTATGTCCCCAGCCCAGGACCGTGGCCGGCCTGGGGTGGGCACCTGTAAATATTTCACGAACTGAGAGATTAGGAAGTTGATGTGTGTTATAGCACAGAGTGTTCATTACACCTGAAATTCTTTTTAAATGGGAGTTTTTTTTAAAGACAAAAAGAAGCACCCAGTCAATGCAGAGTGGAAAAAAAATTAAAGAAGGGAAGGAATGAAAACAAAAAAGGAGAAAGATAATAATGCTTTTTTTCCCGAGCCCACGCCTTCATGAGGTGCTGAGAACACAGAACAGATTTGCAAGGTCTGCAGCCACGGCGGCATTCCCTGCCACCGTGCCTTTGCTTTCAGCTCCAGCGACAGTCCGCCTGGCACAGCTCTGGGCAGAGGGCCTGACAAGGCCGGTGTCAGGGAACGTCCACTCCCCGTGGATGTGCTGGGGGCCCAGGAATGTCATGCTTGCGAGACAGGCCTCCGCACACCAGCTCCCAGCACCATCTGCAAACAGGGAGGTGCTGACTCCTTAAAAGGCTTTGAATACTTCAGATGTTCTGACTCCCTGGGCTGCCAGGCAGAGAAGCAGACAGCTGTCCCACAGAACAGCTGCCCCTTGGGCACCGGCTGCAAACCCCCAGGAAGCTGGCTGGGCCCTGCAGCAGCCTCTGGGGTGGACCCAGGTCCCCCCTCGGGAACAGCTGGGGAACTCGGCCTGGACAAGGCCTGGCACGCCCACCTGCCTCAGGAAAAGCACGGGGCCTGTGCTGAAGTTAATTTTTCTTTTCAAAGAGACAAAAGAAAGGGAAAAAACGAAAGCCATTTCCCCTTCCCAAAAGGAAAACAGCGGGGATGCCCACAGGTCACCAGGTGTCCCTAACACCCAACACGCTGTCCCGTGAACGTTGCTGAATGGTTGGAGCGACCTGACACAACACAAGGCTTCCTAACCGTGGACTTGCACTTCTAGCCTGACACCTGGTGGAACGGGGAGGGTGGGTGTGCTGTCTCAACAGGAAAGGGCCAGGGCACGCGCTCTGAGCTTTGTCCTTGAGCGCAGAGTGTCCGCGGTGAGAGCCCCGGCCCGTGTGGGCTGCAGAATCAGACAGAAACCACAGCTGCCGACGGGGAATTCAGAAACCAGGGGCTCCTCGCCAGGCCTCTTGAGGTGGACCCTGTAAACCCCCGGGGGACTTTTCTACCTTTCATTCCCGCTGAGGTTCCCTCCGCGGCTGCCTGTCCACCACCACCGCCCTCTTGTTATTGCCTCTGTGCTGGGGGGTCTTGGAGAGCCCGTGTGGGGCTCGGGATCAGGAGTCCTGGTTGACCTGCCCACCTGGGCCATCACAGACGTCACAACGCCCCTCTCCGCTTCTCTCGCTCCCTCTGTGTCACGGGAGCTGCAGACCGATCACTTCTAGGATCACCTCCAGTTGCACTGTTTGGTGATTCTAAGTAATTTTGCTGCTGCTTCTACACAAGAAGGAAGGAACAGAAGCCAGGGACAGATAACCAGTTAGGAGTCCCCCCACCCACAGAGCAGCCAATATCTCCCGCTTGTGTAATCCGGTGGTTAGCCCTGCATCGGAGGCTGCCCAGGAACACGCCCTGAGCAGAAGTGGTCATTGCTAGAACAAGGCCAGGGGACCCATCTCACAGACTCCCCTACATCTGGTCAGCTGTCTCCAGATTCAGGCTGGCCAACAATGAGCCAGATGGCAGAGATGCCACTTTTCTCCCGTCGGCACAGCAGAGGAACTGCGTGTCAGCATCAGGCGTCTCGATGGCTGGAAGGGGCCTCTGTGGACCTTTACGTTAGAACAGCCCTTCATTTTACAAAGGAGGAAACTGATTCCTAGGGAGGGAAGAGGGCCATCCAGGGCCACACGGCCGGTGGACACTGAGATTAAAGCGTCCCTGTTGGTCTGCATGTCTGTCTGCGTTCCTGCTGCCAACACCCAGGACGCGACCCCCGCACACCCTCGGCCTGCATTTACCTGACTCTGCGGCAACACTGTCTACTCTTTGCATTCATTTTTTAAAATTGAAGTTTAACCTACAAATCCTAAAGGTACAGCTCAGTTACCAGGATTCAGATCAAGAAACAGAACAAAACTAAAAGCAAAACAAAAAAGTAAGAGAACAGAGCCCCTCTCGCCTTCTCCTGGCCACTTCCCCCTGGGAAACCACTGCCTTGAGCTTTGTTTTGCTTTTTATTCCAACTTCCTTAATACCGTGCACTGGCCTGACTTGTTAGAGTCACCAAATAAAGAACGTATCTGATTTTGGTTTAAGTTCAGAGAAGGGAATCAAGTGAGAAGGGTCAGCTCTCCTGATGAAATCGCTCTCCGACCCACTAGTTCAGTGATGGCGAACCTATGACACACGTGTCAGAGGTGACACGCAAACTCATTTTTTTGGTTGATTTTTCTTTGTTAAATGGCATTTAAATATATAAAATAGATATAAAAATATAAGTCTTTGTTTTACTATGGTTGCAAATATCAAAAAATTTCTATATGTGACACGGCACCAGAGTTAAGTTAGGGTTTTTCAAAATGCTGACACGCCGAGCTCAAAAGGTTCGCCATCACTGCCCTAGTTCCTGGAGCTCCCTCCTAAGCCTTTCGAGACCATGCTTCTCAGCTATGCTCCTTAATGACGCCATCTGAACCCAGTTTCCCAAGAAACACTGGGCATTGCTAAGCTGGCTCCTCCCATCGAAAGCACGCAGGGAAGTCCTTTGCTGCTGCAGGTGATTCTGCAGCTCCTGCGACTGTAAACGGCATAAACCCAAGGGGGCTGGGGTCACAGGTAGCAGCAGTCAGAACCGCCCTGGACAGCTCGGGGGTGGGAGGGAGCGTGGTGTGTTGGAGTACTCGGGGTGACCTTGCCTTTCCCTCGGCTCTTTTTCTCCCCAAGGCCATCGTCCCGATTCCCAGACCGGCCCAGGCCTCGTTGCTCACTCTATATGATGTGCCCGCCCAGAGCCGCGGCCCCTCTGCCTTGAAGGTGAGCCTTGACCCTGGCCCTGCTCCCCCAGGGGCCTCTCAGGGTCACAGGGATGACCTCCGGAGTGTCTGCCTGCTCCTGGCCCCACTCAGAATCCAGCTTCCGCCAGGGAGCCAGACCTGCTCAGAATGTTATGACTGAGAGCTGAGCATCTTTAAAACTTCCACTTCTCATTTGTAATAGACACTTATATCAATGCACACACGCTTACATGTGCATAGACATAGACGCATTTTAGGAATAATATTTTGAAAGGTATACAGGGTGGAGCAAAAGTAGGTTTACAGTTGTGAATACACAAAAGAGTTTGTCCTCGTATTATTATTTATTACTTTATTATTTTCCCTATGAAAAACTGTATGCCAACTTTATTTTAAAAATATGTTTTTATTGATTTCTGAGAGAGGAAGAGAGAAGGAGAGAGAAAAACATGAATGATGAGAAAAATACATCCACTGGCTGCCTCCTGCACACCCCACACTGGGGATTGAGCCCACATCCCGGGCATGTGCCCTGACCAGGAATCGAACTGTGACCTCCTAGTTCATAGGTCGATGCTCAACCACTGAGCTATACTGGCTGGGTTGTAAACCTACTTTTTTTAAAAAATATATTTTATTGATTTTTTACAGAGAGGAAGGGAGAGGGATAGAGAGTTAGAAACATCAATGAAAGAGAAACATCGATCAGCTGCCTCCTGCATACCTCCTACTGGGGATGTGCCCGCAACCAAGGTACATGCCCTTGACCGGAATCGAACCTGGGACCTTTCAGTCCGCAGGCCAACACTCTATCCACTGAGCCAAACCGGTCAGGGCTGTAAGCCTACTTTTGCCCCACTCTGTACATCAGAGTATTAACATCATCATTGGTTATATTAGCATTAATTACCTCTGGGGGATAAAATTTTAGATTTTTTTTTAACTTATTTGTAACTGGTACGTCAAATTTGTAAGGCATGCCTCCTGTAATCAGAGGACAAGTCCACTCACGTCTCAGCCCATCCGAGCTCCTGGGGCTGCAGCGCGTAGCCCGCTGCAGCACGTAAACCCAGCACAGAGCTCCATGGCCCAGGCCCCACATCCTCAGCGGTTTGTGTTTGCGTTTGGAAGAAGCACGGGCGTGGGAGAGCTGTGATGGCTTAGGCTTCAGGAAGGAAAAACCCACGTGGTCCTGCTTTGTGGTCTTTCCCAGGAGCCGGGGAAGCAGCAGTTATATGACATCCCCGCCAGCCCCCGGAAGGCAGAACGCGGTCCCCCGGCCGGCCAACCCAGCGTAAGTATGACCGCTGCTGAGATCCGGTGCAGCAGACCTGCAGGCCTCCGGGCCATGAGTTAGCTCGGTCAAGGCGTGCCATGCCAGCTCCTCGGGGCAGACCTCATTTCTCGGAGCCCCTCGCTGCCGTGGTTGGGGAGCAGGGCGGCCGTTGGGGGGGGGATAAGTCCCCTCACCTCTGCAGCCTCCGTGTCCATTGCAGACTCCTGGCGAGCATGGAGACCCCTGGGAGGGTCCCAGCACGGTGCTGGGCAGAGTAGGAGCTCAGCCTGCCTTAGAGAAATGCTTCGTATTATCTTAGGCCGCAGAGCTGTGCTGTGTTTAAGTGGGTTTTGATTTGTATGTCGGGCAAACGCCTTAACCTGAGATCTGTGTCATCCCTGTTGATCCTGGATCCTGTCACATGTTTGCAATCGATACGTGGACGCCCAAGGTGATCAGGGAAGGCCTTACAGGAGGGCTGGCATCTCAGCAGTGTCGTGCAGGATGCATAGGAGTTTGTTAGATGGAAAAGAAAGGGTTGGGAGGCATTGAGAGCAGGGGGACAGTTTGGGCAAAAGTAAATATCTCAGTGTAAAGTGGCCATTCTGGGTCCGGGGAAAGGTGAGCAGCCTGGCAGCTGGACCTACAGGGAGGTGGGGCAGGTGAGGGGAGCGTGACGGCAGCGGGAAGAGAGGCTCTCAGGAGAGTGGAGCCAGGCTGTGAAGGGCCTGGAGAGACAATGGCGGGGGAGGGGTGGTAAGGGGGGAGCCGCTGCAGCAGCTTGAGCAGGGAGTGGCCAGCAGCACAGGGCCCGGAGCTCCGGGGCCTCGGCAGCATGCACATTGCACATGTATCGAGTGAGGTGCCCCACCTCTTTTCTTTGCTACTAACCTTGGTGACTTTACGTGGTTCTCCACAGCGACAGAGTGCTCCCGTGACAGCAACAGTTGCCCTAGGCAGAGCCTGCTACAAAACATTGCCAAACCCCCAGAAATCAGAGTGGATTTATGACACTCCAGTGTCTCCAGCAAAAGCGGATGTGAGAAATGTCTGTGTTACCGGCTTTGTGGAAGAATCGGGGTCCCACGCCCTCCCCAGATCCATGTCCAGTTTCCACAGTCCTCCGAACAGCAGAGCACGGTCCCTCGCCCCACACCTGCGTGGAAATGTGCCCGTGCAGAACCCCAGCCTTCCAGAAGTCCCCGCCTGCCCCCGTCCAGCGCCCGGGGACGCCTGTCCTTCCGACAGGGGTGTCAGCTACAAGATCCCTTTGAGCTTTCTGATTCCCCGAGTGGAGCAGCAGAACACCAAGCCCAACATCTATGACATCCCTATCCCTGTGCCCAGCGCCCCTCGGGCTGGAAAAGAGCCAGGGGACGCCGACAGGGCTTCAGGGGAGACCTCGGACCCTCACTGCGCATGCCTCTCCAGACAGGCCACATGGCCCGCCCCTGAGCCGGACAGACTGTCCGTGAACAGCTCTGACAGCAGGGCCAGCATCACGTCTTCCTGCTCCTCCATGTCCACCGACTCCTCGTGCAGCTCCTCCTCGGAGGAGTCGGCGAAGGAGCTCTCCTTGGACCTGGCCTTGGCCAAGGGCACGGCGACGGCTCTCCAGCAGAAGGTGGCCAGCTCGGTGGCCGGCCTGATGCTCTTTGTCAGCAGGAACTGGAGGCTCAGAGACTCTCTGGAGGCCAACATCGACGCCATCCGCAGGGCCGCCGACCTCATCGAAGAGTCCCTGAGAGAATTTCTGGATTTCGCCCGCGGAGTCTGCGGGGCCACCGGGAACCTCCCCAGCAGTAGCCTTCAGGCCAGAATTAGGGATCAGCTGCAGACGATCTCCAACTCCTACCACATCCTGCTGGAAACCAAGGAGAGCCTGGAGGGCTGCCACTGGTCCCTGGACGTCCTTGTGACAGACAAAGCCCAGAGCAGCCTGGATGACCTGGAGAGGTTTGTCATGGTGGCAAGGATGGTTCCGGAAGACATCAAGAGGTTCACCTCCATTGTCATTGCCAACGGGAGGCTCCTCTTCAAGCAGAATGGTGAGAAGGAAGAGACCCCACCGTGGGCCCCCAAGACAGAATTCAAGCTGGCGAAAGGCATCCAGCTTCCCCGGAGGGAAACGGAGTCCTACCAGCGGAGTGCGCCTCGTCCTCAGCAGAGGGAGAGCGGGCCCTGCCCCGAGCTGCTCGGGAAAAGCTGGGCCAGTGTCTATGAGAAGGTGAGTCCGGGTTCTGAGCAGGGCAGCCTGAAGGGCTCTCCACGTGGACCTGGCGTGGTCGCCGGAAAGTCAGGTGCTGAGCGTCTTCCAGGGATGGGATAGGCTTTGGGAGACAAATTCCTGAAAGTAAAATTCCAGATGAAACCTTAGAAAGAAGTCAGTTAAACATTTTAATGTTAAGGCAGAGAGGATGTCTTCTGGAAATTTGGGGATTTGGGTTTTACCTCTGACACTAAGATGAGAAAGGACTTTAAAAGCCTTTTGAAGTCCATTCTATGAGCAAATTTCTTAATTTCACCATCAAGGTTTTTTTGCATTTTTTTGAAAGTTATGAATCTAGTCATGGTCCGTGTGTTTCTTATGAATGGAAGAAGGGCGTGTAAACACTCTTCCAAACTGTGTGTGGTCTCAGCAGCCTCGAGACTCCACTTGCTCTTAGAAAAACTCCGCTGCCTGAGTTCAGATGCTATAGAAAGAACGTCTGGTTCAGGAGCTGCCAGTCCCTGCGGCTGAGTGGCCCGGGTAACCTGGCACTTTGGGGCTCAGTCTTGGTATCTTGGTTTTCTGCTAAAATGCCTTGTGGTGTAAGAGCCGCAGCACATTCTAGACAAGCTAGAAATGTGGATATTTTGCATTTCCCAAATAAATAAATATTTCTTAAAAGGGCCTGTGTGTCATTATGCTAGGCCATATCGTAGACACAATTCAGCCCATGGGCGACCAGAGCGTCCTTGTTGAAAAAGGCTTCAGTCAGTTCACAGAACAAAAGCATGAAGAGGAGTGCTCGATTTCTAAGTGGGCTGAAAGAGCTGGCCAGCCTTAAAACAACCATTCCAGGGGGTAATTCGGAGGGATTGTCTTTTTCAGAAGTTGCCTAACCTGGAAGAGAAAGTAAAACCCATCCTGGAACAAAGATTGGATGAAAACAAAGACTTAGAAACACAGGTAAGCGAGAATGACCACCCTCCTACACTTCCGATCAGCTGCTTTCTCCGGGAGACCTTTCCTGCTGTGAATCCTTCAACATTGTAGCCATGACACTGGCAGGAGACTTGGGTTTTGTGATGGTTTTTCCTTGTTACGGTGGAAGGGCCCCTGCAGGTGGAGCGCAGGATGGGGACTGTGATCTTCAACCACTCCTGAGAGGACGCAGGGCTCTGCCCCCGTCATGGGCGGGCGCCACAGGGCAGAGTCCAGGGCTCACGCTCCCTTTGACATTCTCTTTTTCGGCTTCTGGTTACAGCTGAAAGGCCGTTTTGGTTCTTTCTAGATTGGTTTTTATTTATTTTTCTTCAACACTTTTTGACATTTGATGTTCTTTCTTTATTTTTAATCAAAGGTGTTATCATTGTGCTTTTTGTTTTGTTTTATTTTGTTTGTTTTTATTTATTTTTTAATTGCTTAAAATATTACAAAGAGTATTACATATGTTTTCCTTTCCCCCCACCCTATTTTGTTTTGTTAATAACAAAATAAAAAATCACCCAAGGATATTTTTTCCATTGATTTTTAGAGAGAGTGGAAGGGTGGGAGGGAGGGGGAGAGAGAAAAAGAGAGACATTGATGTGAGAGACACATTGATTGCTTGCCTCCTGTACCTACCCCGACCTGGGCCAGGGATCAAACCTGCAACCCAGGCACGTGCCCTTGACTGGGAATCGAACCTGTGGCCCTTCAGTGCACAGGCCAACGCTCTAACCAGTGAGCAACACCGGCCAGGGCCCATTGTGCTTTTTTTTTTAATATATATTTTTTATTGATTTTTTACAAAGAGGAAGGGAGAGGGATAGAGAATTAGAAACATCGATGAGAGAGAAACATTGATCAGCTGCCTCCTGCACACCTCCTACTGGGGATGTGCCCACAACCAAGGCACATGCCCTTGACCAGAATCGAACCTGGGACTCTTCAGTCCACAGGCCGATGCTCTATCCGCTGAGCCAAACCAGTCAGGGCCCATTGTGCTTATTTTTATTGATGACCTTTTCTTGGTGGCAAATGACAGCAGTTTTCCTTTTAACAGTTTAAAAAGTTCCCTTTAAATTAATATAAGTGGATCCATTTAAAGACAAAGATTAAACAAATTGGTGTTAAGAGGAAGCCAGGAAGAGCTTAACTGGTGGAGGTTTTCTTTGAATTGCTGAAGCCTGGGACGCAGTGAGCCAGCCCGACCTCGCTGGCTGGGGCGTGGGCGGGGTGGGAGGAGGAGGGCAGCGGTGTCCAGCCATGTGGACACTGCTCAGAGGTAAACGAGGACCAGATCCCAGGCCTCCTGATCCACATTCCCGGAGCCTCCAACACCTCTCTTTGGGCCTGAAATCCTTGCTCTTTTCTTCAGCATGAAGTAAGCCTTAGACCAGGCCTCTCAGACTGGAGAGTGTATCACAGGCTCCTCCCCCCGCCCCCCCCCCACAACACACACACACAGTGTCTGACTCAGGAGGTCTGGGTGGGACCCAGAATTCTTTTCTAACAAGTTCCCAGCGAAGCTGATGCAGCAGGTCCAGGGGCCACACGGGAAACGACTGCTTTAGACGGACAGTGCCTCTCAGGGTGGGGGGCACCGCTGGCCATTGTGTGGGTGGACACTCAGCACCCCCAGCGCTGCCTCTGCCTGCCTGCAGAGCTCCCTGGTCGGTGTGACAGATAACCGGGAAATCCCCCAGTTCTAACGCCCCAGGATGAGAATCACGGCACATTCTTACTTACCTACAGTTAACACTGTCAAGCTAAGATGCTGGCATTCCAGCGTGGAGATTGTTGCTCCTCATTCCAGCCTCTGCTGCATCCTCCTCTGCTCCCTGCCCCCAGAGGCCTGCCTCAGCCAGCACCCCGATCTTTCCGTCCCTTTACCTGTCTATCTTGGTCCGTGTGTGCTGCTGTAACAAAGTCCTGTCGATGGAGTGGCTTATAAACAACAGACACGTATTTCTCGCCATTCTGAAGCTAGGAGTTTGAGATCAGGGCACCAGCGTGGTCAGGTTCTGGGACAGCTCCCTGCCAGGCTGCAGCCTGCCTTGGCGCTGTGCCCTCTGGATTCCTACAAGGGCCCTGATCCCACCCATGGGGCCCCACTGCATGGCTTCACCTAGTCCTAGTCACATCCCAAAGGCACGATCTCCTCGTCCCTTCATATTGGAGAGGGGAGTTTCAACATATGAATTTGGGGAGGACACAGTCAGACCATAGCACCGTGTGAGTGCTCCTGGGCTGTGCATTTTGAGGTCATAGGTGGAGGAGAGTTTCAGGATGCAGTTTAACAGGAAGAATGAGTTTCAGACTTCACTCACTCCAGATCTTTATTTTTCTCATTGAAAGACTCTAGGCAGCCTTTTGCTTCAGGGAGCCTCACTCTCGTCACTTATCACCTAGCAATGGGGCTTTCGAATGCTCCCTGGAGTGGTCGCCACTAAGTTAGATGCTGAAATCTTTCTACAGTGGGTAGGCTTTAGGGGGACACTGGTTCCATAGTCTAGAAAATAAAATGCATGGAAGTGAAACTATAGATAAAACCTTATTAGCAAGCAAGAGAAATGTTTTTTAAAATATATTTTTTATTGATTTCAGAGAGGAAGGGAGAGGGAGAGAGAGAGAAAGAGAAACATCAGTGATGACAGAGAATCATTGATTGGCTGCCTCCTGCACGCCCCACACTGGGGATCGAGCCTGCAATCTGTGTATGTGCTTTGCCTGGGAATTGAACCGTGACCTCCTGGTTCATAGCTTTTGCTCAACCACTGAGCCACACCAGCCGGGCACAAGAGAAATATTTTCATGTTAAGGCAGGCATGTCAGCATACTTAGATTTCTTCTGAAAAATTTTGAGGGTCAGGTCCTACCTCTGATACAGGAGTTAGAAAGGAGTTTTTAAATCCTTTAAAATCTGTTATTTGAGCCCTAACCGGTTTGGCTCAGTGGATAGAGCGTCGGCCTGTGGACTGAAGGGTCCTGGGTTCAATTCTGGTCAAGGGCATGTACCTTGGTTGCGGGCACATCCCCAGTAGGGGGTGTGGAGGAGGCAGCTGATCGATGTTTCTCTCTCATCGATGTTTCTAGCTCTCTATCCCTCTCCCTTCCTCTCTGTAAAAAATCAATAAAATATATATATATTTTTAAATCTGTTCTTTGAGGAAACATTTTAATCTCACCATCAAGTTTTCTTGCATTTTTTGAAAGTTGTAAATTTGGTCATTACCAATGTGTTTCTTCTAATGGTTTGTTGAGAGAATTGAATAAGATTTTATATATTTGTATAAAATATGTGAGATTATATATAATGCAATTCATGAGGTTGTATATATCATAATTTTTATGTAACAGTGCTTTGAAAACATAAATATTAATTAGTTAGGCAAATGTTGCGCTATGGGGTTTCCCAGACAAAACGACCTTTTCTTATCAAAAGTCTACCCAACCGAGCAAAAGCTGGACAAGGGGCCAAGCACAGCCTGTCGGTGGAATCCGTCTCTTATCGACTGCTCTCTCTCTTCCCTCCCCTAGGACCTCAGCTCCCCTGTGCAGCAGGACCCGGGGAAGAAGGCCCACCTCTCGGAACACTGCCGGCTCTATTTCGGGGCGCTCTTCAAGGCCATGGGCGTCCTCCACAGCAGCCTCCGCCACAGCCAGCCCCCGGAGATCCTCGTGGCGCAGAGCAAGCTGGTCATCACGATCGGGCAGAAGCTGGTGGACACGCTGTGCAGGGAGACGCAGGACAGGGACGCGCGCAACGAGATCCTCCGCGGCAGCAGCCACCTGTGCAGCCTGCTCAAGGACCTGGCGCTGGCCACCAAGCGCGCCGTGCTGCAGCGCCCCAGCCCCGCCGCGCTGGCGCACCTCCGGGCCGAGGCCGACAAGCTGGAGCAACACGCGAGGCAATTCAGGGGGTCGTTGGACTGAGCCTCCCTCCCTCCCTTCTGTGCGCTCTTGTCTTAAGGGGAGAGCCAGCCAGAGGTGGGGAGGGGTACACCGATGGGCAGAAGAGCCACGTGCCCGAAGCCTAGGCAACCCCAGGACATTGCCTTGTCCCACAGACAGTCAGGGGAGAGAGACGGGTGTTGAGTAAGGACCTTGCTAAGTGTTCATGACGTAAGGTCGGTGTATGAAGTGACATTGTAGAAACTGATTTTTGTACCGGTTAAATGTGTGCCTGTTTTAAATTCATTCAGTATTTATTTATTGGACACCTACTAGATGTGCAATTGCAGGTGCTGCTCATGTAGCAGTAAATGAATCAGAGACCTCGCCCTCAGGGAGCTTACAGTCTATGGGGAGACAGAGAGGGGAGACAGAGAACTCAGTGACAGAGAAAGACATATCCTGTATGTCAGGTGCTGGGGAGAAAAGAAAGGGGGGTGGGGGGAGAGACTTATTTCCAAATGAGTAATGGTCGCATCCGTTAGATAAGGTCATTGGTATTTCATTTTTGATGGAATTGATTCTGTGAGATTGGTACACATTATATATCTGTGTCTTACACCAAATATATATTTATATTTGCTATTTTGTCTTCACCGAGTTAAAGATGCATATTATACTTGCAACATAGCCTGTTCTGTTGGGTTCCCTGTTAATTTATTTTGTACACTGTGGAGTCTGTGTTGATAAATTCAGGATGCTCAATCAGCAAAGGTTTGTACCTCAACATTTACAGCATTACCATTTATAGTATCGTGTAGATATAATCATGAAACATCCTTTGCACCAAGGCTTTCCTTGGAAAAGTCTTTGATCCGTGTTACTCAGATGCTGGTACCAAAGCAAAGTCTCCAGTGCTTTTGTTATCCAGATGCATCTCCCTAGAGTGTGCAGAGGGATGGAGTCGAGGCCAAGTTCTGGTGCACAAGGCTAGCGCGGGAAAAGCAGAGCCGTCCCTCGTTGTGGTCCAGGCAGGAAGTGTGTGGGGACAGACAGGATACTCATCTCCAGGCACAGATATGAACGTGGCTTGGAGCTCGCTTGCATCAAACCACCTCCTCTTCTCCTAGCAGCTGGGTCTTTAGCTCATGTTGCTATGGTTACACCATCCCCACTTCATGTCAGGTGAAGGTCCATGTTTCTATACGCATCTCAGCCACAAAACAACATCTCCAGGCTGGTAGTCACCTGAAGTGGAACCAGGTTCAGTTCCTGCCTGCTGCTCTGTGTTCAGTAGATGCTTTCAAATTGTTGGCTGCAGGAAGCTGGTTATTTTTGCTGTTAGTCTTGGGGTTCCGGAAGAAGGAGCCAACTGGGAGAGGCTTGGTATACCAGAACGGGGAGATCCACCTTCTCTGAGCTGCTGTGACCTGTATCAGTTAGGATTCCTGCTGCAAGTGATCAAAACCCATATCCAATCCCTCTTAAGCAGTAAAGGAAATTTATTGACTGAAGTATCTTAAAATCACCCAAGTGCTGACTGGCTTCAAGACCGGCTGGTTTTAGCCCTGGCCAGTATGGCTCAGTTGGTCATCTTGTGCACCAAAAGGTTGCTGGTTCGATTCCTGGTCAGGGCACTTGCCCGGGTTGCAGGCTCGACCCCTGGAGTGCGTGCAGGAAGCAGCCGATCTCTCACATAGATGTTTCTCTTTCTCTCTCCCTCTCCCTTCATTTTTCTCTAAAAAAATATCAATGAAATGTTTTTAAATCAATACAAATATTTTTTTAAACCAAGACCGTCTTGTTTTGGATGAACAGTATCCACAAGGCCCACTTTGTTAGTCCCGTTTTCTCTGAGTTAACACTCATTATTGCAAGGTGGTTGCCCATGTTCTTGGTTTGTGGCATGTAATGCCCAAGTGGTCCTAGACCTGGAATTCTCCCCTACACACCACACACGCGCGCGCACACACACACACACACACGTGTCCTGACAGAAAGGCAAAGAGGTGTCTCTGCCAAGAACTGTGAAATGTCTGAGATTTCCGCCCCCCCTTCAAATGAATATTAGCCCACCCCAGTGTCATGGATGCAGACAGAAGACATGAGATTCTGGGGTCAGAGACTATGTCGGGGGTCCCCAAGACCACTCCCAGGTTCAAAGATTCATGAGGAGGATTTGCAGGACTCAGCGTATAGTCAGACTCCTGGCTGTGATCTATCACAGTGAAAGGATGTGGGAAGGGAAAAGGCGGGGGGTGAGTGCAGAGGAAACCAGGCTGAAGCTGCCAGGAGTCCTCTCCCAGTGGCCACAGGGACAGCCTTTCTTCTCCCAGGTAACGAGTTGTGACAAAACAGGTGAAGTGCCACCGGCCGGGAAGCTCATGAGAAACCGGCACCCAGGGTTTGTATTGGGGCTGATCATGTCAGCAGCCTCTGTGAAGCATGTACCAAAGTTCCAGACCCTCAGAAGGAAAGCAGGTGTTCAGCACGAGTCACATTGTTTGTGCAATGAGTTTAGACACACTGGGCCATTCTTGTCAACCCTGGGGATGGTGGAAACCCTCCCCAAAGTCCAAGTTCCTATCCAACAACCCAAGGCCAACCTTGCCAAGATGTCCTAATATCCTACAATCCTTCTGAGGATGGGGTCAGGCCTGCCAGGCACAGGGACAAAGGACTTTTCTCACAGCATCACAAGAGCTTATATTTCATATTTACATGCCTTCTACCCCCCGAAGTCCCCTGGGTGCATGTGATGCTGTGCACACAAAGAACCCTGAGCATAGGAAACCCCAATCTTCTACAACAGGATCTGCACAAACCTGGCCAAGCTTGGCCTCAGAGGAGACGGATTATTTGGGGCAGCAAACAAACCTGCCCTTCTGCTCCGGAGGAGACATGGTCTGTCTTCCAAGGGTCTTTGCTACAAATCCAGACCAAATGCCATCAGTGCCTCTGCTCAGAAGACGTGCAGAAACTCAGGAGACCCTGGAGGACTGTCCCAACAGGAGCTTCTAGCAGAGTCAGGAAAGCTGTCGGAAGGAGAGATGGGTGCAGGGAGCACCAGGAACGGTTTACTCCCGTAGGCAAAATGATCTTTTCCACATAGTAATCTCAACAGCACAAATGTGAAGTGATTGCCATGTTCCAGACATTGTTTTAATGCTTTAGATGTTTTAACTCATTCAGTCCTTCAGAAGTGATCTAGTCCCTAATGGGTAGTGTACTGGTCCCTATTGGTTTCAGGACACTATATATGTTTGCATTTACACAAATAGATATAAATATATGTGGAGATATATCTACATTACATAGGTTTTTTTAGATGAGTTCAAACCAAGGACCTTTGTTGACTAAGTACAAAGCCATTGGGTTTTAAATCATCAAAACTGAAAAATCAACTACAATAAAAACAATGAAAAAAATCAAACACTTGGAGGCTAAATAGCATACTTTTAAACAATGATTTGGTTACCAAAGAGATCAAAGAAGAAATAAAAAGCATCCTGGAAACAAATAACAATGAAAACACAACAATCCAAAATCTATGGGACACAGTGAAAGCAGTCCTGAGAGGGAAGTGCATAGTTCTATAGGCCTACCTCAAAAAAACAAGAAAAAAAAATAAATTATCTAATCCTACAACTTAAAGAATTAGAAAGAGAACAACAAGAAAAGCCCAGAGTAAGCAGAAGGAAGGAAATAATGATCAGAGTGGAAATAAATGACATAGAGACCAAAAAAACAATACAAAAGATCAATAAAACCAAGAGCTGGTTCTTTGAAAGGATAAACAAGATTGATGAACCTCTAGCCAGGCTCACCAAGAAACCAAGAGTGAGGACCCAAATAAACAAAATCAGAAATGAAAGAGGTGAAGTAGCAACTGACCCTACAGACATACAAAGGATTATAAAAATAAAATACTATGAACAACTCTACTCCAACAAAATGGACAACCTAGATGAAATGGACATATTCCTAGAAAAATACAAGCTTCCAAAACTCAATCAGGAAGGATTAAAAAAAAACCTGAATAGGTCAATAACTACTGATGAAATTGAAACAGTAATCAAAAACTTCCAACAAACAAAAGCCCTGGACTGGATGGCTTCACAGGGGAGTTTTACCAAACATTCAAGGAAGAA
>NW_005370500.1:925385-936717 GCF_000412655.1 Myotis brandtii | reverse complement strand
AGCCATTAAGCTCAATTAATATTTGACAAAGGAAGCAAGAGCATACAATGGAGTCAAAACAGTCTCTTCAATAAATGGTGTTGAGAAAATTAGACAGATACATGCAAAAAAAAATGAAACTAGACCACCAACTTACACCATACACAAAAATAAACTCAAAATGGATAAAGGACTTAAACATAAGACGAGAAACCATAAAAATTTTAGAAGAATCCATAGGCAGCAAAATATCAGACATATGTCGAGCAATAGCTTTACTGATAAAGCTCCTAGGACAATGGAAACTAAAGAGAAAATAAACAAATGGGACTACATCGAAATACGAAGTTCTGCACAGCAAAAGAAACCATCAACTGTAGGGAGCGGCTATAGGGTTAAGCCTCGGACTGACCTGTTGGCAAAGCCACAAACAAGTCCCAGCTTAGAAGGCACAGCCCTCTTGGCATAATTAAACTTGACTTTATGGCTCCCTAGATCTTATCTGGGTAGCTAATGGGCTGAGCGGGGTGCAGCAAGTGCTGCCAAAACAAGTGAAACTCATAAGAACATTGTAACTATGGTGACCACTACCTTGTTTACCCCTGGCTATAAAATAAAGGCTCAGCTTGCCATCTGGATCTCTCTCTGTGGCCTCAGCCAGGCACAGGAAGATCCACTAGACCCAGCTTATTCTCTCTGTCTGTCTTTTCTACATCCTTCGCCATCACCCCTCAGGCTCACCGAACCCTTGGCTGTGCTGGCATGGCACAATCAACAAAACAACGAGAGCCCTCTGCATGGGAGAACATATTTACCAATGTTATCTCTGATAAGGGTTTTATCTCCAAAATTTACAGGGAACTCATATAATTTAACAAAAGGAAGATAAACAACCAATCAAAAAATGGGCAAAGGACCTAAATAGATACTTTTCAAAAGAGGACATAAAGAAGGCCAACACTGCTGGTGGGAATGCAGACTGGTGTAGCCACTGTGGAGAACAGTATGGAGTTTCCTCAAAAAGTTGAGAATGGAACTCCATTTGACCCAGTAATCCCACTTCTAGGACTATATCCCAAGAAACCAGAAACACCAATCAGAAAGGATATATGCACCCCTATGTTCATAGCAGCACAATTTACAATAGCTAAGATTTGGAAACAGCCTAGTGCCCATCAGCAGATGAGTGGATTAAAAAACCGTGGTACATCTACGCAATGCAATACTACGCTGCTGAAAAAAGAAGGAATTCTTACCATTTGCAACAGCATGGATGAACCTGGAGAGCATTATGCTAAGCGAAATAAGCCAGTCAGAGAAAGATAAGTACCACATGATTTTTCACTCATTTGTGGAATAAAATGAACAACATAAACTGATGAACAAAAATAGAGCCAGAGTCATAGAAACATCAAACAGACCATCCAATCTAAGAGGGAAGGCGGGAGGGGAGGTGGGGGGTGTAGGTAAGAGATCAACCAAAGGACTTGTATGTATGCATATGAGCATGACCAATGGACACAGACACTAGGGTGTTGAGGGCATGTGCTGGGGGGGTGGGAGCAGCTGGGGAGAGGTCAGTGGGGGAAAAGGGAGACATATGTAATACTTTAAACAATAAAGAATTTAAGTTTAGCCCTGGCCGGCTTGGCTCAGTGGATAGAGCATTGGCCTGTGGACTGAAGAGTCCCAGGTTCGATTCCTGCCAAGGGCACATGCCTGGGTTGCGGGCTCGATCCCCAGTAGGGGGTGTGCAGAAGGCAGCCTATCAATGATTCTCTCTCATCATTGATGTTTCTATCTCTCTCTCTTTCTCCCTTCCTCTCTGAAATCAATAAAGAAATATATTTTTTTAAAAAAAGAATTTAAGTTTAAAAAAACACACACAAAAAATAAATCATGAAAACTGCTGCTCTCAGCTAAATGTGTTTCCTTCCCTTTTTTGAAAGCCAGCAGCTATGGGATGAGTTCGCACTGATTAATTCAATAGGATAATTACTTCTGAAAAATTTAAAGTAGAATGAGATCACATTTTTTAGCTGTTAGCATCGTTTCGCTGAATTTTTGTCTTTCTTTACTGCCCAGAATTCTGTACTGTTTCCTCTCAAGGGAGGAGGAAACGGTGGGTGCTGTGCTGGTGGCGGTGGTGGTAGCAGCCTGACCTCAATTAAGTTACATTTCATCAGGAGGATGGAAGTGGTGAGGGGCCTCGTTAAGAGATCTTCCATGTGACAAGCACGGGGGTGGGGGAGGGGCATGGGGGGGGCTGTTTCTGGTTTGTGGTAACTTTAAAAAACATCTTTTAAAAATGTGCGTCCTCGCCCTAACCGGTTTGGCTCAGTGAATAGAGCGTCAGTGGACTCAAGGGTCCCAGGTTCGATTCTGGTCAAGGGCATGTACCTTGGTTGTGGGCACATCCCCAGTGGGGAGTGTGCAGGAGGCAGCTGATCGATGTTTCTCTCTCATCGATGTTTCTAATTCTCTATCCCTCTCCCTTCCTCTCTGTAAAAAATCAATAAAATATATTTTTAAAAATAAATAAATAAAAATGTGCGTCCTTCCCAGGTCTCCAAAAGCTGCCTGTTTGTGTCGACATTTGCTCAGGCGCTTGTTTCAATCCAGGGAAGAGTGTTCCTGGGAGGGAACAGCAAGCAAGGGTCCGGAAGTGGAAGGGCACCGGAGAAGGCGGAAAAGAAGGACCGTCAATGTGGCTGGATGGGGCCAGGGACAGAAAGTGGCCGGAGGGGTGGCCAGGGCCAGTTCACGTAAACCTGTCCATTCCTGGAATCGTTGTAGTATTTTCCTAACATTGCAAGTTAAGAGCGAATTTTGGCCTGGCCAGCATGGCTCAGTGGTTGAGCATCGACCTATGAATTAGGAAGTCACGGTTCACTACCTGGGTTGCCGGCTCTATCCTCAGTGTGGGGCGTGCAGGAGGCAGCTGATCAATGATTCTCTCTCATCATGCTTCTCTCTCTCTCCCCCTCTCCTTTCCTCTCTGATATCAATAAAAAATATTTTTTAAAAAGAGTGAATTTTGTCTTGAATTATCTCGGTAATCACCTCAATTTTCCATTTCGTTTTCCTTTAAACCTCTTTGGGACATCCTCCTAAGAGGATGGTTGTGAAATTCTTAAAGAATCCTAACCCCTAGTTGTTGCTTTCTTATGCTAACTCTTAAAATGAGTTACTCTGCATGTTAGCTTTTTCCAGACAGAATTGTAAACTGCAGCCATGGAGGAGCATACGGGCAGAGCCAACAGGAAATGAAACCCGCCACAGTTCAGAAGTCTGAAATAGTCGGGAAACTATTGTTAACCGGCCCTAGAAGCATTTCTTTCTCTTTTTTAAAAATTGATTTTGAAAGATCAAGAGTGAGAGCAAGGAACATTGATTTGTTGATTCACTTACTTATGCATTCATTGATTGATTTTGTATGTGCCTTGACTGGGGATGAACCTGTAACCTTGGTGTATGGGGCCGACACTGACCAACTGAGCTACCCGGGCAGAGTAGAAGCATGTTAAGCACTGGGTTCTTAGCTTGGGAATGAAATACATACATGTATAAACGGTAGCAAAGTTTCCTAGGTACTCATGGGTATTTGGGGGCAAATAAGTCTGAAGTTTTCATCACAGTCTCCAACAGGTCCAGTGACCCCCAAAATGTTAAGAAATACTGGTTTGCTCAAGGATGATGCTTTTCTCTTTAATTTCATGGTTTCCTTCCTCTTCCCATCCTTCAAATCCACAGCTGCACTGGGGCAACGCTGTCACCCAGGATCCTTGTAAAGTAATAGCCATGATTAGTTCACTCAACAAAGGCAGCAGAGAGAAGGGCAGGTGACGGCACCGGCTTCCCAGCATGGCTGGGAGGGCAGCATGGCTCCAATCAAGTGAAGCACAAAGCACAGTGCCTGGCGCGCAGCTGCTCTCCACACCAAGCAGTTGCTATCGATGGTAATAAATCATGGAGACGTGTTCGCTGTGTATCGTCTGTGGCACAGAGTTGCCTAGAGACCAGTATTCTAAAAGGGGAAACCAGGGAGGAAGAGAAGAAACATTTAGCTGCCCCGCCTCGGTGCCCACGCAGGCAGCCCTGATGCGTGTCCCCAGCACTTCTGGGGCAGAGGTCAAGGAACGTGGCCTTGGTCATTAGATGGGGCTCATTCGAGAAAGCCCCTCACCTGTGACTCCTACTAACCGCTGTGTGTCCCTGGCCCTGGGACAACTTATACACCCAAGTCTTGGGTGTGTCACTAGGAAAAAGGAAGGCATTTTAGCCCCGACCTCCTGAGATGGCTGTGAACACAGAAGGAAAGGGTGCCTCCCAATCGCCAGGGCATGGTCCTAGAAAGAGCAGCTGTTTTTATTTTTCTTCCCCAAATGAACTCGGTGAGGGGTTGAGTTAGTTGCCCCAAGAGATCACTGGTTTGAGAGTCTGTCTAAAGATCCTTGGGTTTATTCTCTTCTGTGTCTGATTTTCTGTCCTATTGGGGGCAACAAAAAATCTTGGAACCCATTCCCAGCTCTCACTTACTAGCTGTGTGACCTTAAACGAGTCATTTGATCTTTCCAGGCTTCTGTTCCCTCACCTGTAGACGGATTTGAACAGTACTTATCAGTTTCAGGGGCAGCCTGAGTGTGTGGCTCCTTTCTGAATGATTCTGTACTTTCTTTTGATTTATGGAGGAAATGACTATTGAGTCTGCCAAAGATTCTTCTAGGTGCTGAGGATGCAACAGGGAATATAACAAAGTTCCTACCCTCGTGGACTTTACAATTCTTGCGATTGGCATAAAAACAAACCGCAAGCCAATGAGAGAGCAACTGATTAAAGGGTTTAGTTTATTTTCACTCCCATTAGTTGCAGTAACAGAACATCATCTTAGAGCCCTGGAAGTTTTCGTATGCACATATTTTCTGTTCCCAAGTGGGAAATAGTTTCAGCTTTTTAATGCTTCACCTTGGCTAACCTGGTAACATCCAATTGTAACTTCTACCCTCCTTGCCGTGGGTAGGCTTTCTCCTAATATTTATAACTAATGGGACAAATAGAGATGGTCCAGAGCGTGAGAGCAGACAATCATGAATGTTAGCAGGGGTTTTGCAAGGGATTTGAGTTCTCCTTATAGATACAGTGCAGCCTGTCCCTTGGAAATACTATATGGTGTTCATGGTTGGTTGATGTCGGTCTCGGGAAAGGGCATTAAACATCAGTGTACCTTTCATAATCTTATCTGTCTGTTAACTCTACCAGCTTTTTAGTAAGTATTTTTTTCAGACTTCAGGAGGCTGTGAATGAAAAACATACGTGTCCAAACTGTACGCAAAGTGTGTATGTATATGTATACGTATATATGTATATATGTATATATACACACACATCTATATACAATATGCATGAGACTTTCAGAAAGTTCCAGGCTTTAGATAAAGGATCTTACTCCCCAGAATCACCTATAACATAATTTCACAGGATTTGCTGTGAGTGCTTAGGTCACAGTTGGTGCTCAACAAAGATGCCTTCTTTTTCTAAACAGATACATGTAAACTGAATAATAGATTACATTCATATGCATCACTAACTGCAATAAAAGCAGCCATTTCCCGCAAGGCGCTCACAGAGGCACACAGGCTAGAGAGGGACAGGAGCCAAGAGCAGGGTGCTCCTGAGTCTGCCGCGCCCCCGGGGCGAGGGCGAGCGATCACGAGGGTGCAGCAGAGATCCAGCGCCCACCAGAAAGCGGAAGGGGCGGGCCGCGGCGGGCGTGGGGGAAACACAGAGCACCCTACTTCGCCCAGCCAGCCTTAAGCAGCCCATGCTGCGG
Source organism: Myotis brandtii (assembly GCF_000412655.1). NCBI lineage: Eukaryota > Metazoa > Chordata > Mammalia > Chiroptera > Vespertilionidae > Myotis > Myotis brandtii. The sequence continues at coordinate 930,908 of NW_005370500.1, read as the reverse complement.
GGCCACGCCCAGCGCCTAGCGACGCTCTCCATGGCAACCGAGACTTGGCAACGGCCCACCCCGCTGCGTCAAGACAGGCGTGTTGCGTCATAGCGGCGCGCCGGAAGTGACTTAAGCAATCGCCAAAGACTCCGGAAGTTGGCTCTGTCCGGGACTGTTGTTGTCTCTGACACCCGTCTTGCGATGGGTTGCGACGGGGGAACAATCCCCAAGAGGCACGAACTGGTGAAGGGGCCCAAGAAGGTTGAGAAGGTCAGTGACGGGGGCCCGGTGGGGACTGGGGTTGGCGGGGCCCCCGGGGAGCGAGGAGAGGTGGGGGTGGGGCCAGCGGGTTCAGACGCAGCTGCACTCATCCCTTGTGGAGAATTCAAAATTAAAACAGGATTAATAAGGGACCTTTATTGCGTGCTTGCTATTGCCACTCACCCGGAAGTACCCTAAATATGGGGTGTCTCTTGCAATTCTCACATCGGTCCGTACTGTCATCATTCTCACTGTGCAGACATGGAACTTGAGAGTGAAAAGGAGAAAGTTGCGACGCTAGTGACAGCGCCAGGGTTTGAAGCCTGTCTGCCGTCGTAACAGTGACGCGAATGGGTACTGTTTATCGGGCTTTGTATACACTAACTCATTTCTCAGGGCAGTCCTCCCAGAACGTCCCCTTATCCCCGTGAGGCAGGTCCTTCTTAAAACCATACCGCCCCCTGTACACCGCGTTCATGACTGGTTGACATCGGTCTCGGGGACAGTGAGCTTCCGGTGGCAGTCTGTTCCTTCTACCGCTCTGTAAGTAGCACAGTTCCTAGCACACGAAAAACAATATATAGAATTCCTAATTCTCACAGGTAATTGATCAAATCATATGTCATTTCCATGCTACTGACAGGGGAATTGAGTCAGTAACATGACCAAGATTTCACATCCCGTGGGTAATGGAACCAAGATTCCCATTCATTTGCTCAGGATTTCAAAGTTAGGCCTAGTCATTGCTTTTTGATAGTAGAAGGCTCAGGCAGTGTTTGACTTGTGCTCCACTACAGTGCGAATTTTGATAAAAGCTATTTAAATTGCCAACGTGTAGCTTTGGATCCGGGGTATGGATAGAGTAACAGTTGCGGGAATGTGGGTTTGAAATAATAGAGTGGTGATTAAAAGCATGGTCTCTGGAGCCAGCCCGTTCTTATCCCAGCTCCTTCATCTATTTGCTCTGTGACCTTTTGGTGCCTCACTTTCCTCAGGAACAAAGGTAAAAACACTGAATCATAGGGTTTTTATGAGGATTAAAAGATTAAGTTACAGAAACCGCTTAGCACAGCAGACACAGTTGTTGCTTCAAAAAATCAACTTTAAGGGAATGTTTTTATTTTTCTATTTCTCTTTTCTCCCAAATATGCCATCTTGTTACATTATTCAGGTTTGGCATTTTAGGAGGGGGAAAGAGTGGGACATGGGATATTATATAGGTAAAACTATCATTAAAAGGGTATGGTCTTACGTCTGCATTTTCATACTGTGGTTAAGGATTTGATATGCCCCCTGGTGAACAGTCTGCAAAAAACACTTCGTTAAATTGGTGATTTTATGCAGAATTAAATAGTCTTTGTGCTAAATTTATAAATAATAATGCCTGTCTTCTCAGTTTTCCATCCTTATATTCTGCTAAAACTTTGGAGCCTTTCCCATTGTTAGAATTGAAACTGGACTGTTTGCTTTTTCTGGATGGCTTCCCTAACTTACTGTTAAGATGCAAATATTAATATTTATATGTAGCTTACATAGGCAATTTAATAATTCGAGGTAAACTGTTTTGTCGTAGGTGTCGTGTTTACAGGGGACTTTATTTCACATAGTATTGATTACTGTGACTTTTTAAATCCCAACTTTTGTGTCATTATCTTTATGAAATCCAAAAATCATCATAGTGTGATATTACTGAATAAGCCTTTATGTGGAGATCTGTGGATCGTGTCTTTCAGAGGTGGAAATTAATTAAAAAGATTTTTTTTTCTCTTTGTAGGTTGACAAAGATGCTGAACTGGTGGCCCTATGGAACTATTGTGCTCTAAGTCAAGAAATACTAAGGCGACCAATAGTTGCCTGTGAACTTGGCAGGTATAGTTCCTTAATTGAGATGAGTTTTTATTAAATGATTTTTAAAAGAATTTTAATGTGTAAATGCAGTTCTTGATTCATCAAATGTGAATTACCACAAGCAAATTTGTGAAACCTAGGTTATCATTCCCTGTGAACATAATTCTGTACAAACTTGTTCAATTTGGTTTATTTAATCCATGGATTGAAAGCTCGGAGATTAATAGCTGAGTTATAAACATAAACGCATGAAGGAGCCATGTGGGGAATGGTGGGAACAGGGGAAACTGGAGAGTTCATGTCCTATCTACAGGGATAGCTGCTACTCAGTTCCAGCCAGTTGTAGTTCAAGAATGTGAGCCTAGTAGTTCTAGAACTTCTGATTTTCTGTTTTCATCCAGGAAAAGTTGAAAATATGTACTTTTATATTAAATTTCCCAATTTTTGAAATCCTTGTTAAGGTCACATTCAGCACTCAGACTGCCAGTTTGAGCACTTGATTTTAAACTAGTTTCTTTCTTTATATGCTCTGGAAATAGTTGAGAGAGGATTAAACTTACCTTTTGAGTAAGGCTGGGCATTTCTGTTATCAAATGTAAAATGACTTTGGATTGTACTCAATTTAGTCTTCGTCCTTTGTGTGAAGGTTAATTGTTGCCAGAATGTTTTGACTAATCTTTATTGTTGCAGACTTTATAACAAAGATGCTGTCATTGAGTTTCTACTGGACAAATCTTCCGAGAAAGCTCTTGCGAAGGCAGCGTCTCACATTAAAAACATTAAGGTAACACAGGTGATTTTGGAGTGCTCCAAGGGTCTCTGTGGTTGAGGTTTATCTTATAGAATTCACGTACATTATAGACTGAACTCAAATATTTGGGATTTCAATCCCACCCAGCCAGCTAATAAAGGTGTGATTTTGGGTGGTCACTTAACGCTTAAGCCGGAAGGTCCCACACCTATACTTTCTGCATTATAAATTTGTTATGATTTAATATGCATGGAAGAGCTTTGAAAACTCTCAATGTGCCCCAGCCGGATTGGCCCAGTGGATAGAGCATCAGCCTACGGACCAAAGGGTCCCGGCTTCAGTTCCAGTCAAGGGCACGTACCTTGGTGGAAGGCTCCTCCCCAGCCTGGGCCCTGGTTGGGGTGCATGCAGGAGGCAGCCAATCATTGTGTTTCTCTCTGTCTTTCCCTCTCTCTTTGACTCTTCCTAAAAATCAGTGGAAAAATATCTTCGGGTGAGGATTAACAAAAACAAAAATATTTTTTTAAAAACCTCTCAGTGTGCTGTATAAACATTGGGATGCCTTATTTTTGTAGTTATAACTCAGCTACTTGAATTTTTTATTTGAAAGACACTTTTATAGAATTAGAGAATTTTATAGGTAGACCACTGTTAAATCATTGTGGTTATCTCTTGCTGACTAGAAGTTCTGATTGGCAGTTAAAATTCTTTCATGAAAGTGGAAAAACAAGGTTTGTAGTAAAGAAAGTTTGTTGAGAGGACAACATTTTCAAATTTGGTCAGTGGGAGAAAAATTAGAAAAGTAGCAAAGCATTTGAGAACCATCAAGCTGTCAAACACTTTGGCTCACCCTCACTATAAATACCTCCTGAGGCACATGGCCAGTTAGTGAGGCTAAACCAGGACCAGAGCCCCTGACTCCTCATCTAAGACTTTGGGTATTTTCTTTTAGTCTCTTTGTTTTTAAATGTTTTATTATTATAGTAGGCTTTTTGTTTGAATTCTTGGAATGATTACAGGATACGGGATATGTTTATTTCAGGCAAATCAGTAATTTTGAAATGTAGCTAATCATAGTGATACAGAAATAACCATGCTGATTTTTGTCATCTTTTGCTTTAGGAAGAGTATGCACTTCTAAAAGACCCATGATAACATAATTATCTCAAAAATGTGATTCTCATTGAAATTTATTTATACAGTTCTATACTAAACCAGTATTCAATGTATGTGCTTGAACTTTTCATTTTAATTCTCAAAAAAACCCTCTTCCAAAAGTCTGAACTGTAAAGACAAAGTGATTCAAATAAAGCAATGCACACGTACAAGGTTGTCATTACTGTTAGCCAATAGTCCACAAATGCCCAGAGCAGAGAACTTGATGGGGCACATCTCTGCTGTAAACTAGGACACCGACTGCATGGTGGCTTTCCTGCTGAGGTGCTCACTGCTCTCCAGAGTGTTGAAAACAGTGGTGCAGTTAAATGTGGAAAATGCTTCAAGTGCTAAAGTTTGGCTAAGTCACTCCTTGTAAAGTTGAATTTTTTGAAAACCTGAATGGCTAGGTCTTGGAATATGAGGGTATTCTCTGGCTAATATTTGCCGTGGATTCATTAGACCATGGCCTCAGATTTTACTGTCTCCCCAGCTATGGAGTAAACATGGTAGTCAGTGATACAGAATAGCCTCAGTGAGGATTGACACTCAGGAAAAAAGAGTCCTTTCTGGATGAAATTACTATAAAGCTTTCTCTTTGTGGAGTAATTTTGCATGTCAGAAGTTACTTTTCCTTAAATAGTAAATGTTTGTGAAATAGAAATTAACTAACTTATTTGCTAGTGAATTTTAAAAATCATGTTTTCTGTCACAATTTATGATTTAATTTTATAGCCATGTTAATTGATGGCCACAGGAAAGTAGGTAGGGAAAAGAGGTTTGAATGGGAAGGGATTAGAATAACAATTTCTCTGTTTCAGCGGTTCTCAATCTTTGGGTTACGACCCCTTTGGCGGTCGAACGACCCTTTCACAGGGGTCGCCTAAGACCATCCTCTATATCAGATATTTACATTACGATTCATAACAGTAGCAACATTACAGTTATGAAGTAGCAACGAAAATAATTTTATGGTTGGGTCACAACATGAGGAACTGTATTTAAAGGGCCAGAAGGTTGAGAACCACTGACTTAGGTGGTATTAAGGGAAGGGTGATCCACTTATCAAATGAATTCTTAAAATATGTATGGTTTTTCACAGAATGTGACAGAACTAAGGCTTTCTGACAATCCCGCCTGGGAAGGGGATAAAGGAAACACAAAAGGAGACAAGCATGATGACCTCCAGCGCGCACGTTTCATCTGCCCGGTCGTGGGCTTGGAGATGAATGGCCGACACAGGTCAGTCTGCTGAAGTGACACTGGTGCTGTAGGGTTCGTGCCTCGGCCTGGTGATCACACAGACTCTGTAAGGTGCTCTTCGGTTTGGATGGTTCATGCCCTGTCAGCCAAGTCCACTGATGTGGCGTCCAAATGCACTCACCTTTGTTCTCGAGAGCAGGAGAACCTGCAGTAAAGAGGGATTTTAAACATTTCTCTCGTGATGCTTTTTTTAAAAAATATATTTTTGTTGTTTCAGAGAGGGAAGGGAGGGAGAGAGAGATAGAAACATCAATGATGAGAGA
>NW_005370500.1:917418-924371 GCF_000412655.1 Myotis brandtii | reverse complement strand
GATTTTTTGCTTTGAGTTGCGAGCTAAAATTCAGGTTACGAGCCAGCTTCAGATACCCCACCGCTAGTTGGCACAGTGAACGCCACAACATTAGCCCAGCATCACGTGTCTCACTCGTTCACTTTAATGATTTGACATACAAGTAATTTGAGTTATGAGCTCCGTCCCGGAATGAATTAAACTCCTAAGTCAAGGCCCCACTGTATAATAATAAAAGCGTAATACCCAAATCAACTGAATAGCCAAATAGCGGAACGACCGTCCAGGTGACCTCCAGATGAAGCTGATGCTGTGAGGGCCTACTCTTGCGTGAATTTCGTGCATCGGGCCTCTAGTATAAATATAGAAGCATAGAGTGTGTAACCTTTTGTGTCTAGCTTCCCACTTCTTTTTAAGAAAGCCATGGTTCACCCCAAAAGAGGAACTTCGCAGAAGCAAACCCAGCTCCAGGGTCTCGAGCAGGGATTACTGGGAGCTGTTGCTCCAGTTGTAGCTTCTCCCAGTTTTCCCTTCCTTTGCTCTTTCTCTCTCTTCCCAGGTAATTGGGCTTTCGCACAAGAAAGTTGATTTGTCTGTCTGTTTAGTAAAGTTCATATAATAAAGATTTAAATATATAGAAAAATATAAATGAATGAGTTGTATAATAAAAAGTTGAGCCTTTGTTTAAAGAAAAACAAATAATTTCCTCAATTACTAATAATTAGTAAGCATCCATGAAATAGGATTTTTCTTGGTCCTAAACAACATTTAGTGAACTTAGTACAGTGTTATGAATCGGGTTTTGTTAGGGCAGTCTGCAGCTGCTATAACCCCCAGGAAACTGGAGAACCTTCTATTGTGGTGATTTTAGAAGAATATGTAAAGTAAAATGTGAAAGCGCTTTTTGCCCGTTTCCCCCAGTCCTCGCCTCCAGAGCAGCTTTATTAGCTGTTTACTGTTTAATGGCCCTGCAGACCCTCCCAACGCCGACATGCCATGCTTCCCTCCACCTCTGCGACAGAAACATAAACAGTCGTGGAGTCAGATTACACAGTTTGTAACTTTTTTTCCTACTTCTTGGATTTGAACTTGTTTTCATGGCCTTGCAGAGTCACCTTATTCTTTGTAGGAGCTGCATGAGTGTTCATAGCTTGTCCGCCATCCCCTACCATGACCATTCAGGTGGTTCCTCGGCTTCTCTGTTCCAGGCAATGCTGTCTTTACTACTCAGCTCCGTAAACACAAGGAGGTTCTGGAGCTCGACGCTTTACCGGACACTGTCAGATCCTCCTCCTGTGTGTGGGCCGCATTGTACGCCCAGCCCACCAGTGCTGTTTCCGCACACTTGCCACACATTACCGTCACCCAAATCCATTTCGGCCTGAAAGGGAAAGCATTCTGTCACTGTTCTGAAGAGCATTTCTTTAACTGATGAGTTTAAGCGTCTGTTATGTGTGTTGGGCATTTATATTTCTTCTGTGAGCCACATGTTACTGGCCTTTGCTCATTTTTCTATTTTGTTTATTATTGCTTTTTTAAATATATTTTTTTTATTGATTTCAAAGAGGAAGGGAGAGAGAGAGAGAGAAACATCAATAATGAGAGAGAATCATTGATTGGCTGCCTCCTGCATGCCCCCTACTGGGGATCAAGCTCGCAACCCAGGCATGTGCCCTGACTGGAAATCGAACTGTGACCTCCTGGTTCATAGGTTGATGTTCAATCACTGAGCTACACCAGCCAGGCTGTTATTGTTTTTCAGTACCTCTTTTAATATTCATAAACTCTGAATCACATATGTATTTAAAATATTTTTTGGGGGGGGTAGGGGAAGCCGGGGTATTGTCAAGGGCGGGGAAAAAAAGGACACATATGTAATACCCTTTGTAATGCTTTGAACTGTGACCTCCTGGTTCATAGGTTGATGTTCAATCACTGAGCTACACCAGCCAGGCTGTTATTGTTTTTCAGTACCTCTTTTAATATTCATAAACTCTGAATCACATATGTATTTAAAATATTTTTTCTGAGTTCCTATTCTGTTTTTTGTCTTTTTATGTTTGTAGTACTTTTAAAAATGTATTTATTTATTTTTATTTATAGGAGAGACTTTATTCTAAAGGCTTATAGCAAGGGTGTGGGAAAGGGACTGTGGACTATGTTTGTGGTTTTAATTTACATATATAAATATAATCAAATGGAACCATTTTTCTTTGAGGTTCTTGGCCTTTGTGTAAACTGAACACATGTTCATTGATAATATGGGTAATAATTTTTAAATTTTCATGTAAGTCATTTTCCGTATCGAATTTTTTCTCCAGGTTTTGCTTCCTGCGGTGCTGTGGCTGCGTGTTTTCTGAACGAGCCTTGAAGGAGATAAGAGCAGAAGTCTGTCACACAGTGAGTTGTTGACATGTGTCGGTTCTTCTCAGTGGCTGAGGAAACAGATGGTGTGGGGTCCTCCCCTCCACGTGTGATTTCAGTATCCTCCACTTCTTTCTGAAGCATGGATCTAGTTAGTGTTTCTCTGTTTACAACTGTCCCGTAGCTTGTCACTGCTGGAAGTTGGGTCTGTACTTCCATGTCCCTGCTGCCTGCCAGCTCAGAGCACACTGGGCCACTGCCTGAGTGCTCCTCTCTGTCCTGTGCCTTGTTCCCTCTGCCCTTCCAGCCTGGAGGGTCCTTCCTGGGAACCTTAGTCCAGAGTGATCATCGTTCCCTGCGCTGTGTGATCCCACTGACCTCAGCTATGTGGTGGCTTCGCCACTGGACTGTGAGGTTTTCCTCTTCTTTTTTTTTAAATAGGACTTTATTTTTTTAGAGTACTTTTAGGGTCAGTAAAATTATGAGGAAAGTAAGTGATTTCCCATATTCCCTCTGCCCTGCCCATACACATGTGCATAGTCTTCCCTGTTACCAACATCCCCATCAGAGTGGCACATTCGTTAAAGTATGAACCTCCAGTGGCACGTTGGCATCATCCAGAGTCCACAGTGTACATTAGGGGTCACTGGTGGTGTGTATTCTGTGGGTTTGGAAAGATGTATAATGACACGTGTCATCGTCATCGTAGTGCCACACAGTCTTTCCACTGCCCTGAGAATCCGCTGCCCTCCTGGCGTGTCTGAGGGCTGGTTCTCTCCAGGCACATCCAGTGCTCAGTAGGTGCTCAGACGAGTGAGCAAGCGCTTGACCTGGGCACTTGCCTGCTCAGCTCACGTAAAGGAGATGCTGATGGCTTTGCTTCCGCCTGTTGCTGCTGTAGCTGGAACGTGTCTCTGGTGTTCTGCTGGCCCTTGGGAAGCCTGGCATTTAGTTTAGTGTCATGGATGCCAATGGCTCTGGGCTGTATTTTCACCCGTGTTAATCCTGTGAGGCCTCCCTGCACTGTTTCTCCCTCCGGTACACACCTCTCCTTCAGCAGCTTTCGTTGAACAGCTGGTGAGGCCAGCACTCTTCGCTGGCTCTCATGGTGGATAAGACTGAGAGCCCCTGTTTGCATGGAACCCACCATCCAGTTTGAGAGATAGACACTCAAATGACTGAGCAAGGCAGAATCAATGGTGACAAATGCTAGAAAAGAAACACAGAGGGTGATGTCCCATAGGGAGAGAGGCCACCTTAGTGGGTCAGCAAAGGTACCTCGAGGTTTGAGCGAAGACCTGAGGGGTGCAGAGGAGGCAGCCAAGCAAAGTTCAAAAGCTCAGAAGTGACAGAGGCCTTTGCTGGTTTAAGGAACAGAAAGTGTGGTGGAGGATGGGGACAGAGAGAAGTAGGTGAGATTGGAGGGTCGGGCAGGGGTCACACCACATAGGGCCCAGGCAGCCACACTGGAGCAGTGGGAAGCCACAAGGCAGCTTTAAGCTAGGCCAGATGGCCATTCTTCTTAAAATGATCCCTCTATTAAAGAAGCCAGATGTGGAGGAGGACACACTGGTGATTCTATTTATTTAGGATGCAAAGACAAGCAAAAGGTCATCGATAGGAAGAAGTCATTGTGGGGTGATTATGAATAAAGCCATCGGATAATTTAGAATCTGTCCCATTAAGCTTTTACAGGAAAAGTTCAGAAAGTACATTCAAGAATGTACTTGCTACATTTCCTGTATTAACAATGATGGATGGGTGTCCAAGGGAAACAAGGACGTGGTGACAGCCCCTGTGCTCTTGGAGACAAGTCCTGCAGGAGCATATGTTCCTGAAAAGTCCTGTTCTGCCTTGTTGCTTGAGGCCAGGTACCAAGCTGATGGTAAAGATGCCATTGGAGGCCCGGGGCCAGAGAACTTCCTTTTGACAGAGCTGATGAGAATTGGCTTTATGGAGGAGGAGGAGGTTTTTGTTCTAGGCCTTGAAGGCCGGGCCTGTTTCTCCTCAGTCAGACTTGCCCAGAGAACGGGACAGGACCTGCCTGTGGTGGGAGGAGGGCGGTGTGGGGTGGTCCACTGACAGGACAGCAGACAGCACCAGAAGAAGTAACTCCCACTTCGTTGCTCCTTCCGGCGTCTGCTGGCTGGAGGAGAAAGTCTCTGTCTGCCCTAGTGTGTTCCAGCGCCTCTGCCCCTCGAGCTCTCCAGAGAGAGGACCTACGCTCAGAGCTGTGGCAGGCAGGCTCCAGTGGGACTGTTTTGTGGTCGCTACATTTTTATGCTTATTTTATATTTATCGCAAGGGATGCTGTTTCTTTAATTCTTATGACAGGAATATAAAGTTAACTTTTAAAGTAAATTTAAGTAGAAACAATGGGTAGATTTAAAGAAAAAATGCTAAGATACTGACAGTAATGTGGCAGGGAAATGCCTGAAATTTGTGAAATGCTCTTGCAAATGATGGTGGTAGGTAGTGGGGGTGGGGATGGGGTGGAAGAGTTGGAGGGTGTTTTGAAGAAGAGGAAACAGAGGAGCAGCCCAACTGGGGGAGGAACCCAGGCAGCCCAAGGAGATGGGGCATAAGGTGTAGTCACGCAGTGGGGCAGGACTGGGGGGCAGGGCGACAGGCCGGAGATGTGAGTCCACTGGGTGGTGGAAACTTCGAGTGCCTGACCCAGGAGCAGGTCCAGGTGGGAATGCGGTAGGGAGCCATTGAGGCAAGAAATTTGACAGCGGGTATGAAAAGGGAGCCTGTGGGAAGCGCTGTGAAGGAGCGGGAACTCGGGGAACTCAGCTGCTATGTGCTCCATGGGGCAGGAGAGGCACTTTGCATCTGCTGTGTTCAGATGTGTGTGTACCAAGTACTGTGTGTGATGTTGTTTCAGTGTTGCATGCATTTGCGAGTACACTCAGGAAGTCTGCTTGAAAGAATGTAAATAGGAGAGGTGGAAAATTAAGCTGAAATGTATTACAGAAGCCAAATATCCTAAATCAGTAGTTCCTAAACCAGGCTTTCTCTGTAGAATCACCACTGTAGTTTGTCAAGTTCCCATTCCCCATCTCAGACCCCGACACCAAAGCCTTTAGGGGGGTGTAGACTTTTTTTATTTAAGGGTTCTCAGAGTAATTCTAATGGGCTGCCAATTTGGGGGGACTCTGACCTAAAGCAATCAAACATTTTTCCTTCTACCGTAATGGTGACCGTCTCCTGGATCAGGCAGTTTTCCTTTGCATTGGCTGACCCCACACATAATGTAACCATGTGGACAAGCATACATAACAGAGCTTTACGGAGAAGTTGACAGTATATCATGGAAATGCAATATTACAAGGGAACTCTGAAATCCTTCTGTTGGTGCTTGGGAAATTTCACTGAACACCAGCAAACTTGAAAGTCCGTACCTTGAGCACTTCAAGGGAAGGGAAGGAAGCAGAGGAAAGGGGACCTGACTGTGTCAGGGTTGCACAAGGAGAGACCAGGTGAGGACGGGAGCTCTGGCTACATCTGTCTCCTGAGGGGCCTCTTGCGGGCAGACAGGATGCTGGCTCAACTCAGGAGTGTTTCAGGGAGGAAAGTGTCTTAAACATAAATCTGTTGCCAGAAGAGCAAGATAAGCACTTTTCTCTTATGTAATCTACATAGATACTGCCTTTGCTTAACTAGATGGAGTACTCTACCCTTTAGCTCCCTAGGGCAGCCATACAAGGCATCACAAACTGGGTGGCTTAACAGAAAGTATTGTGTCACAGTTCTGGAGACTGGAGTCTGCAGTCAGGGTGTAGGCAGGAAATTGTGGGTCTGCAGGGTGGTTCCTCTGAGGCTGGGAGGGAAGGAGCTGTCTCAGACCTCTCTCCCTGACTTCAGATGGCCGCCTGTCCCTGTGTCTCCTCTTGTGGCCTTTCCTCTATGGAGTCCCTCTCTATACCCATATCTCCCCCTTTTTTTTGAGGACACCAGCCATACTAGATTAGTATGACTAATGACATGTACAGTGACTTGATTTCCAACGGTCACATTCTGATTTACTTCAACATTTGAGGTGATGGGGGGGGTGGGGTGGAGGGAGGCACAGTTCAACCAAAAAAACTATAGAGTTTACAAAAGCATAGAACGTGGGACATTCACTGGCATATGTGGGTGGGAGTCACTCATTCATTCACGAAACCAGTATTGAGAGCCTGGTATATTGGTTGTGGCTCACCCACCAGTGTTGGCTTGGGACCACCACTTCACATCTCTGGGCTTGACATTCTAATATGTAAAATGAAGGAATTATAGTAAATTCTCAGACACTTTTTTTAAAATAAATCTTTATTGTTCAGATTATTACAGTTGTTCCTCTTTTTTTCCCCCATAGCTCCCCTCCACCCAGTTCCCACCCCACCCTCTGCCCTTACCCCGCCACTGTCCTCATCCATAGCTGTACTATTTTTGTCCAGTCTCTTCTCACACCCCCCACACCCTTTCCCCCCAAGAATTGTCAGTCCACTCCCTTTCTATGCCCCTGATTCTATTATATTCACCAGTTTACTCTGTTCATCAGATTTTTTATTCACTTGATTTTTAGATTCACTTGTTGATAGATATGTATTTGCTGTTCATAATTT
>NW_005370500.1:907089-915361 GCF_000412655.1 Myotis brandtii | reverse complement strand
TGTGTCCCTTATGGATCTGAGGAGTTGTAATCTGGATGGTCCCACTCTGACCACTGGGTACACTGCCTCTTGGATCTCTAAGGAGGTGCTAATTTAGCCTCTGCCTGAGGCTACCCAGCAGGAGCTATGGAGAGATGTACAGATTCCTTTTCCTTGTTTGGGGTTTGGGGGTGCCCAGATGAGGCCCAGCTGTGAAGCAATGCAAGTTGCTGTGGGGCCTTGGGCCTTCTTTTGGATGTTCTGACCCAGCTGCAGTTTGTTAGGTAATTTTAGATTTCATTCATATGCAAAAGCCTCTGTGCACAGCTTGGTTGGGGCGGGGTCTCAGGGGATCAACAGGGCGGAGCAAACAGCTATGGCTGATTCTCAGCCCTGCCCTAAAAGGCCCCGGGTCTCAGTGTCCTGCTGTAATCGGTAATCGCTGCAAGCACCTCTGAGAGAAAGCCTCCACAAGTTCCGTCCGCTGCCAGACAGTCCAATTTCTCCCCTTATGAGTGTGGGTCCCCAGAGACTCGCCCGGAACTGGCGTTCAGAGCAGTTGGGAGCTTGTGTCTCCCTCCCGATTGAAAAAGACAGCCGTGTCCTCATTTGCCAGCCCTTTCATGCACCTCCGTACCTCTGCACTTTACTTTCACACCGCACCTCCAAGATTGTGGTTGGCCAGCTCTCTTCTGAGGGAAACTTACTGTAGCTTGGGCCTCCTCTGGTGTTTGGAGTGTTCTCCACTCAGTTGATTGATGGGGACTCAGAGGGAGCATTTAGCTTAGGAGGTTTTATTGGGGCAGTCCTGGCCCTGGTACTCATCACTTCTGTTCACATTCCATTGGCCAGAACTCAGTCATGTGGCCACACCTAACTGCAAGGGAGTCTGGGAAATGTAGTCTGGCTGGATGCCCAGGAAGAGGAGGTGAAGACCAGCCATTCCTGCCAACTCTGCCAAAAGGAAGAACGATGGCACCGTTTCAGGAACTGTAGTGCATTGTGAAAAGGTGAATGAAGTGAGATAGTCACAGTGTCAAAGCCTAAAAAAAATTTTCATTTTTTAGGTAATGTCTGAAATTCAGAGAAACCAATGTCATAAGCCAGATGTCAGGAACCTCAGTGATATTCAGAGTGATTTCTCTACTTTTCATTCTATAGTTCCCTCTGCATTTGCTGTTCAGTTAACTAGAAGAGACTGACGGGTTTGAAGTAGCTACCTCTGTGTTCTAAACCCATCGTGTGCACACTTGATGTCAGCAAACACGGTCCAGAGATGTAGTTGCTAGGTTTTTTGTGTTCACTATAAACAAATCACTGGCCAAAATATCAGTTGTATTCCCCACTGTGTTCCTTCCTTCTTATAACAAGAAGAAACACACTGGAGTAATTACAGTTTGCAAAATAAATGATGTACTTGTTACTCAGAGCATGATCCATGGTCCTGTAATATGGACGTTGCCCGGGAGGTTTAGTTCACTCTTCTTTGAGAAAGGCATATTCCCAGGCCACTCCATAGTCTTGCCAAATCAGAATCTGTATTTTAGCAAGACACCTGGGGATTTTCTAGTTTATAGAGGTATGACCAGGAGCATTTGACTTGCTGGCTCTCTGGCTTCATTTCTTTAGTCTCTGTGATAGGTGAGTGGGGTGTGTGGGTGTTTTAAAGTCAGAAGAAAACAAAAATTTACACCCATACTGGTTGGGGTTTTTTTGTTTTGTTTTTGTTTGTTTTTTAGTTATTTTCGGGATTGAGGGGTGTGGAGTGGAAAAGAGAGAAAGTGTTTGGGAAGAGGATATATTTTCAAAACTGGTCAGTGAATTCTATTTTCCTCTCTGGTCTCCAGGTTATTTTATTTTAGCTTTCTGCTGTCTTCATGGTCTCTGTGAAAATTAAGCCTCAGGGAATTGCATAATATCCAGCACAGGCAGCCTTAAACTTTCACCTCTAGGGAAACTAATAGTTAGCAGGAAGGTTCTGTTCCTAGAAGGCTGGAGAAATTATCTACACATTAATTAATTAATTACCCATTAATACATCACCTTTAAGATACAGTCCATAGCAATGTATTTCTTGTGATTTCTTTCTCATAGCTATAAAAGTGGCCTACGATTGATAGTAGAGCCTTGTCAAGAGCATTTTTCTAGATTCGTTTGAGTATCTTGTATCAAAGAATCATTTTCCCATCTTTCTTCTTTGGTTGAATATTTTCTTATTTCAAGTCAAGGAAACAAGTGATATGAAGAAGAAAGCAAACACTCCTTACAGCTCCCAGCCCAGTGGTTCGGCTCATGTGAAAATGACTGTGCTGTTGACGCCAGTGTAGTTCCACGGCAGCCTCGCCTGCCACAGTACCTTCCGTCTCCGCCACCTCTGCCAGCACATCACCCCAGAGGGTCTATCGAGGACTCGAATTTGTGGGCAAGCAGAGCAGGCGATTGACTTGTCCTCAGCACATCTCCTGGCCCATATACACAGCTGTCCTGGACTTAGCGGCCTGCAAAAGGAAACCTCAAAACTCAGCTGCCTTGTCCCATGTCAGTTTACATTCACGCACAAAAGTGACCCTACTTCTAAGGTCATCTGTGAGGCCTCTCTGCTTCCCGGGAGGTCAGATAACTATGAAGTCCATGATTGCTTTGATGGGGACTTTTACACTGAATCTTGAATTTACGATGGAAGGAAAGTTTTTCTTCTTTTTGTTAGTGATCTGAAATGTTTGATGGCCCCTCTAAGGGAATACTGTAGGGTTTTAGCTAGTCATGAGCACAGGGGAGATGTAATGACACTCATTTGCCTGGTAAAATCTAAATGCTGATAGCAGTTGTTTTAAATTCCGTGAAGATGTAAGTTTTTTCTTGGTTGTGGGTAAGTGCATAAGAATTGCGCTGATTTTCATGAGTCATCGTTTCAGTCCTTTATTCGTTTTGCAGAGTAAGTGTTTGATGTAAACAGAATCCAGTGCTGCTTGGAGTCCTTAAAGATGAACCCAGGAGTCTGTTTTATGTGCCTGACCCAGCGCTCGGCTCTTCCTTCTCTCTCAATCCTCCTGCCAACTGGAGGGGAGGGAGTGGCAGCGAGGGGGTAGAGGAGGGTCTGTGATCTCCTCCAGTGCGCAGAGGAGTGAGCTCAGTTCCTATGCCAGGACCTTCTGTCCATTTTGGAGCCTGCATGTGAAGGCGAGCAGTATGAGGACACAGTGCAAGTGCACCTCCCAGCTGGGAGCGTGGGTGTGAAGGCGAGCAGTATGAGGACACAGTGCAAGTGCACCTCCCAGCTGGGAGCATGGGTGTGAAGGTGAGCAGTGTGAGGACACAGTGCAAGTGCATCTCCCAGCTGGGAGCGTGGGTGTGAAGGTGAGCAGTGTGAGGACACAGTGCAAGTGCACCTCCCAGCTGGGAGCATGGGTGTGAAGGTGAGCAGTGTGAGGACACAGTGCAAGTGCACCTCCCAGCTGGGAGCATGGGTGTGAAGGTGAGCAGTATGAGGACACAGTGCAAGTGCACCTCCCAGCTGTGAGCGTGGGTGTGAAGGCAAGCGGTGTGAGAACAGGATTCAGTGAGGAGAGAAGCAGCAGCTCCGTGGCTGTAACTGGGTAACTAATTTGTAGACGTGGGTATGAACTGGGAGGGAATGCAGACAGATGGGATGTTTTCAGAGTTGTGTTCACGCTGTTTTGGTAATTAAAAATAAACGAACTCTTTGCTGATAATGATGGGATGGCTGTCACTGTGCACAGAGCTAGGCTGCAGGCTCGCCCAGGGGAGTGGCACCGGGCGCACAGCTCTGTCATTTCCTTTGACTATGAGCGACCTCATTTCTGAGCCGGGTTGCTCATCTGTAAAGTGTGAACCATAGTTTCTATTGAGAGTCGCTGTGAGGATGGACTGCAGGCCCAGAGCCAGGCTCCGGGAGGGCTCGTCACACCGTCCCTACCAGTCGGGCCGACTGAATGCCGCCATCAGTTTGCACACTGAAGCTGGCGATGGCCAGAATTTCCTGAACTGTTCACGCCTCGTGAGTGGTGGTTTTAAGACTTACAGCAACTGATTTTATTCAGGTGCCACTGTAATGACTCCGAATCATTACTTTATTATTGATGCCAACAGCTCTGACTTTCTGTGCTGCTTGTGCACGTAGGGAATCACTTTTTCTGGAGAAGTGGAGCTCCCTTTCTGAGCACTTACTCTCCTTCAGCCCCAGTGGGTGAAGAAAGGCCAGGTGGTTTGTTAGCTGCTAACTGTCGCCTCCTTCCTGTGGGAATCCCTCCCTGATTGGGTCATCTCTACCTTTTTACAAAGACTGGAATTACTGCAGCGCCACTGACGTGGGACCTGTCGGGAGATTGGCGGTGTGTGGGCGGCAGCAGAAATGGCCTGTCTTTGAACTGCTCTGCTGTCAGAGTTTACATTTTTTATTTGTTTGCAGCCTGTCTCTTTTAGGTCAGTCTTTTAAACATCTCAAAAACTGGGTGACCTGGTGTAGTTTGCATCTTTGATCCACAGTATTCAAACCTGAGGACCACACCCAAATGCACTATTACAGTAGGTGATGTGTGTGCGGTGGCTCCTGCAGTGTTGGGAAGCTGCCCACTGTCCCCGGAGAGAGGGTGCTCTGGGCAGCTGCCTTCCCACGCGGATTTGTTCTAATCTTCCCTAGTCTTCCTGTATTCTGTGTCCACCAGGCAGGATTCAGAGCCCCGTGAAGGTCAGGCTCCCCCTACTAGACTCTTTCACACTGTGCTGTGACTTGTTCATCATCTGTCTTTTTTCTCCCCAGACTGTCTGCTCTTCCCAAGCAGCCATCTTCACCCTGGGGGTCGGGTGGGTGGGGAGAGCAGGCGTGAATAGCTCCAGAGGAGCCAAGGTGTAGCTTTTCAACTCCATAGGTATTTTCCCAAAACTGTTGTGCCTGAGAACTCTCCTGTGGTCAGCCATCTCTTCCAAACTTCACAAGAAAGGGACACTGCTCTCCCCCACCCCAAATCTTGCTTGTGCTCCCCAAGTGGAAGGTCTGGCAGATAAGAGAGCTGTCTGTCGGCCCAGCCACATAAAGGAGCTGAGAGAGAGAACCTCAGTTAGGAATCAGCTGTGGCCGCCCGCGCTCTAACACACAGCGTACTGCTGGGCTGTCCTCACCTTCCAGGTGGTCAGGGTCAGCCAGAAGTGTCGCTCGGGGCTGCGGATGTCTTTGGACCACTCAAGCATGTCTCTTTTGCACAGACATCGGTCAGTGCAAACTGCACAGACTTCCTCGTTAGTACATGGGAAGGCTTCCAGAATAAATTGTCGTGTTACAGGGTGGCTCCTTGAGTCCTTTGTTTGGAGACACAGATATTTCCTTCAGGGCGGATCGGGACGACTTTGCTTGTCTTGGATTTCATGTTTGCTGGTTGGCCTGCTCCAGGAGTGATGTTTTTGTCACTCCATTGCTTCCGTTGTAGTGTGTGACTTCTTTGCTGGTTTTGATTGGAAAATCCTGTCACAAAGATTAATGACATACTTCCATTGGAATTTGGAACGGACTAGATCGTCATACAGTTACTATCTGCCTGCAGTCTTATAAAGCCAGGGTGCGCCACCTTCTCTCTCCAGTGAAATGAGATATTTCAGAACAGTTCGCCAGGGTCTGCACAGCAGCCTTATACTTCTTTGGGGCCTTTGCACCAGTGTGAATACAGGAAACATTTTGAGGTAAACAGCTCTGAGAAGCTGCACAAACATGGCCAGCTCCTCCTCGCCCTGTGCTGTCCTTCATTAGGTTGGTGCTGTACTGTAGCTTCAGTATGGAGAGAGGTCGGAAGGTTTGGGTTTGTTGTCTTGGTTTTCTTTTAAGCTGACGGCCAATGTGAAGCATCCGGGTCCCACCACAGAGTGTTAGCCCCACTTCACGGACACATTCCACCCTTGTAACCCCAGAGCCCCTGGGATTGGGTATTTTCAGTCGTTTCAATGATGAAAGAAGATACGCCTCATGTGTAGCGCACTGTCCTGCGGGGTGAAGCGTGGGCTAAGTGTGTTTCGCTCCCTGATAGAGACAGGCACGTGGGAGTGGGGTGCTGGCCTGCCGCCCTCCCCTCAGCTCAGTTAGTGCTGTGTTCACAGTTCCGGCTCAGGTTCACGCTGACATCTAGAAATTGGTGCGCAGTAGTAGCTCTTTGGTCATTGCCTCCCGCGAGCGTTTCAGGGTAGTCGGGCCAGCTCCGGGCTGAAGCCTCGGGCCCGCTGCTGCTTCACAGGCCTCTGGCAGGGTGGGAGGTTCCCACGAGGCCACCTGCAGGGCCCGGCGGGTTTCCCTTTTTAAATAGCGTGAGCACCACTCGGTTTGCAAACATTTCCGAGCCCTGCTTCTTGGTGGTGGTGGTGTTTGTCTCTGTCTTGTGGAGTCAGCTTTGTGGCCTTAGTGAAAGTGTGTTACACGTGTGACTGTCACCAAATTCATTTCCAAGAAAGTTAAGTGTTATTCTCCAGGTGGGAATGGGCAGCTCATAGAAAGTACAGTCCTCTGGGTTTTGGAACTACTGTTTTGCTTCACAGAAAGTTCTATTTGGAATATTTACTTATTTTAAAGGCTGCAAAGAGAGTGGCCGTTCTCATGTTACAGAGCAGATAGGATCTCTGTCCACCAGACCCGCGTCTCCATCCGTGCCCCAGCTCCTTGTGTGTCCCTGAAATCACAGGTGGTTTCCAGGGTGGTGTGTGTGTGAGGGAGAGCACGTCGGGCCTTGGTGCACAGTCATTCCTTACACCCCTGGCGTGTAGACACGTCCGTAATCCCTCAGCCCTCCACGCAGCAGCCTCTGTGGGCCACGCGCAGGAAATTAACTGGCTTCCAAGCATGGACAATGGTTTGAAGACTAGACACTCAGTCCCCTGGAGACGGGTGGGGAGGCGCTGTAGACTCTCTCAGCAGTAATCACCGTTACTTTTTACGGTGCTAGAATCTTCAGTAGCAGAAGTGCTGTCCAGGGATGGTCCTCAGAATGGAATTGTTTCACATTGTAACTCTATTCAGGGTGAAGTGCGTTGAGGGCGTTGTCTCACAACTCACCACTGCCCTCATTACTCAGCCAGGAAAGGGGCAGCTCGGAGCGGGAAGAAGCCACAGGAAGCCGAGTGCCAGGGAGGGCGAGTGCGGGCTGCTGGAACCAAGGGGCACCTGCCTCTGCTGTTCTCAGGAGGCTTCCTGCACCCAGCCCAGCCCCGGGGCCTTAGCTACCCCCTGACTCTATTCCTGCGGGTCCCTTTCGTTCCCATCCAAGGACGACACCCCCAGCGGAAGGCTTTGCCCGCCCCCCCACCGTCTCCCTCAGCATGGGGTGTCCCGGGCCTCCTCCTGCAGAACAGGCTGCTGCTCCCCCGCAGGCCTCCCTGCGTGATGGCCAGAAAAGGCTCCTTTTCGTCCAGGCAGTCCTGGCTGGACACTGTATTGGGTCCTGTCATCGTTCTTTTTTAAAAATATATACTTTATTGATTTTAGAGAGGAAGGGAGAGGGAGAGAGAGATAGAAACATCAATGATGAGAATCATTGATAGACTGCCTCCTGCATGCCCCCCACTGGGGATCGAGCCCGCAACCTGGGCATGTGCCCTGACCGGAATCGAACCTGGGACCCTTCAGTCCGCAGGCTGACGCTCTACCCACTGAGCAAACACTGAGCAAACCAGCTAGGGCTGTCGTTGTTCTTATACCTTCTCTGTGGCACCGACCTCAGGATTTGTGGGTCAAAGGACGGTCTCTTCAGTCGTGAGACCCGCCCTAGAGCAGGAGCTGACCCCAGAGTGATGGGTTTCGGAGACAGAGCACAGTAAATAGCCAGTGGTCGGAGCTGGCTAAGCCAAATGGTGCAGGTGGGACCGCGGGAATCTCCCCACGGCCCCAGGGGCTGTGGCTGGGCTGAGGGGGCGGAGGGGCGGCTGACCCCTGGTCATGGACTCTGTCTGTCTTGCTCTCTCCAGTGTGGGGCCGCCTTTCAGGAGGATGACGTCATCGTGCTCAATGGCACCAAGGAGGACGTGGACACACTCAGGAGCAGGATGGAGGAGAGGAGGCTGAGAGCGAGGCTGGGGAAGGTAAGGGTCCTGTGTCCCTCCCCTGCTGCTCCTCTCTCTGCCTTGCAGTGGCTGCTGGGGGTTGGCAGGGTCTGAGGCCCTTTTACAACCTGGCAGGGCCTGAACACTGGACAGTCCAGCCTGGCTCTGCCGCACCCTCGCTATGGGGTGGGCACAGCGCTTCTCTTCCTCGCTCAGCGTCTTCAGTGACTGCACAGGGTGGAAGCAGGGCCTGTCTGGG
>NW_005370500.1:896180-906133 GCF_000412655.1 Myotis brandtii | reverse complement strand
GGGGTGGGGTGGGGTGGGGTGGGAGCAGGGCTTGTCAGGGACCAGCGTTGTCGGGAGGGTGACAGCACCACAGGCTGAGCCATCACGATTGCTGCTCTCACTGATTTTAGAAGAGACCCATCAACCCTCCGTATCGGCGGGTTTTCATCAGGGGATTCAACCAACCAGGAATCAAAATTATTTGGAGGTGGGAGGTGATCCCAGAAAGTTCCAAAAAGCAAAACTTAAATTTGCTGCACGCTGAGCGCTGTGCTGGATCCACAGGAATGAAGTGATGTGTAGGCATACCCTGCCGTAGCCTCTGTGCTCATGTAGGTCACGCGTAAATGCTCTTTATGTAAATGCCATTTTGTATAAAGGACTTGAGTATCCTTGGATTTGGGGCCCTGTGGGGGTCCTGGAACCAGGGTTCATAACTTGTGAAAGCAAGGAAAATCGCCATCACCCCAGCACATCCGAAAAGCCCGCTGCCAAGATCTGAGTGTCCAGGAGTCGCCTGGACACCTGGGCCCCCGGGAGCCTGTGCCCACCCCCGGCCGCCAGGTGCAGCCCCTCCAACAGCACCTGGAGCTGCCCCCTAGCCTTCCCCGCCCTCGGGGCTCCAGAAGGCACCCGAGCTCCGGAGATGTCCGCGTGGTGCCAGACGCTTGACTTCAGTGAGTTGTCGCGTCTGTCCCAGGCTTCCCGGGACGCCCGTGCCCTCTCCGAGAGGTGCTCACTGGCGCTCTGGTTACTGCTGCCGGACACCGGACACCGGACACTTCCTCAGACACTCCAGCAGGAGGCGGCTGGCAGCTCCTCCCGACCCAGTGCTGTCCTTTCACATGAGCTCTGCGTGAGCCGAGGGCTCAGAGCTCAGCAGCTGCCTCTCTCTGTTTTGAAGGGCTCGCTCTTGTCCTCAGGTTTTTACGTTGTATACGAGTGTTAAAGGTCACATGCACGTGTGCATTATAAGTTCAGGGCTCCTGCCCGAGAAAGTTCCTTTTCCCAGTTGTCTAGTGAGGGGAACCTTCTGGATGGTTAGGCTGTGTGTCTGTAGCGCCATCTTTTGGCTACTTAGGAAAATGGCATTTTTAAAGGAAATTCTCTGAATGAACAAGGTCCTATTTCTCCTGTGATTGAGTCGGTTCTAGCACAGCCATGTGGTTTTAGAGTGGTTCGTTGCATTTTAAAAATTAGGAGCGACAGAATCCTAGTGCCTGAGCATCTTAATGGCAGTAATCCCGAGGTGGGAGGACCGGCCCAGCGTCCTTCAGCACAGCCTCAGCCCTTGTGGAGCAGCGAGCAAACAGGAAGGCGGTGTGAGCGCCCGGAGAAGCCCCCTGGGTGCTTGTGCGGGCGGGATCGTTCAGGTAGCTGCTCCTTTGTGGACAGCAGTCACCATTCACGTTGACTTACCACTGAACACTGTCAAAATGTTGTGAATGTGATTTCTGGAACGTGAACGTAAGCAGCTCTCCATAGAGATGTTCTTGAGTGAGGCAGAGTACATGACTGGGGACACGCGTGGAATAAATGGCGCCTGGGGTTGTCTTCAAATGAGCCCCGCCTTGAGTGCACCGCTCAGCCTGGCGTGAGGCTCTCGGGTGGCGGGCGGCCGCTGAGGCACTGGAGGGAATGAGGTGCATCTCCACTTCCTCTCCCTACAGAAAACAAAGAAGGCCAAGGCAGCAGAGTCTGTCTCACACCCGGCGGCCAGTGAAGGTAGGTGCTGCTCGCAAAGCAGGCGGAGGGGCGGTCTTCGAGCCCTGGGTGGTCTGCTTCTCTTACTTTGCTTCTCTTACAGAGTCCGCAGGGCCGTCCGGAATGAACACGGGAAAGCCTGAGGCCTCCAGCCTTGACTCCCGGGAGAAGAAAGTCGGCCCGGTTCCCAGAAGCACAGGTGGGTCCCATGGAGCCGCAGCGGCTGCTCAGAAAGCTGGGCCCTGGGGTCACGTCACAGCTTTATTGGCCTGAACTCAAAAACCGAGGTTCATCCCAAGTCCTGTCTCGGTCGTGCGCTGAGCTCTCTCGGGGACTAGAAACACTTCCAGACCCCAGAGCAGGAGCCTGTCGGGACGGACAGGTCTGGGCACAAGTGCTGATGTTCACTTGACCTGTGGAGCGTGCGCTTGGTGCCAGGCTCACGAGGCTGCCCGACCTGGGCCGGGAATCCCAGAGACGGGGTAGAGGGCCGGGGCTCAGCGTGGGGCGGGGGCTGGGTGTGTGTGCACCCACCCGGTGCTCAGAGCCTCCCTCCCCCACCCGCCTCTCGGCCAAGTTCTGAAAGCCATTCAACAAATAGTCCAGAATTCAGCGTATTTCTCCTGAAACCTGCTACCTTTAACTAAAAAACAAAACACTATTTATTTCACAAAAAGGAAAACACAGATTGGTTAGGTACGAGAATGTCTGACCTCATGTGCGTTATAAGTTCAGGGCTCCTACCCGAGAAACAGTGGTTAGCAGCCACAGTGGTTATGGGTTGTGACCCCTGCTCTCCATGTAGTAGCCCCCGGCGGGGGAGCTCACTCAGCCTCCACTGCCTCTGATTCAACCGTCAAACAGGCCATCCCACGCCCTCGTGAGGAGGGGTCAGTGTGGGCACTGGCCAGTAGTTGAGTAGTTAGTGTGATTTTAAACGCCGTAGCTCCGTCTGTCTCTAGGAGGCGGTGACTGAGAGGATAAAAGGAGGATAAAGGGAGGAGGAGGGAAATTCCCGGGAGGAGCAGGCTTACTTTTCTCCCTTCGAGAACGTGCTGTTTAGAATGATCTTTAGTTCCGGCCGTAAAGCGTCTGGCTTTTCCTTTTCCCAACAGCTAATGGGAGCTCTTCTGGGAAAGCCGGGAAGCCTCCCTGCGGCGCCACGAAGAGGTCCATCGCCCACAGCGAGGAGTCCGAGGCTTACAAGTCCCTCTTCACGACCCACAGCTCCGCCAAGCGCTCCAAGGAGGAGTCGGCCCACTGGGTCACCCACACGTCCTACTGCTTCTGAGCCCAGGCCGCGCCCCGCGCAGGCTCCGTCCGGCTCCTGGAGGCCGCGTGTGGGCGCTGGCTGTGCAGGGGGCCTGCACCGTGTCACCAAGGTGTCCCCCAGACCTTGGTGCTAGTGGCCACTCCTGCCTCTGAGGCACGGAGGTGACTCGCACCCAGTGGCCGCGCCACCCTCTCCCGGCTCAGTGCTCCGTCCTAGCCCCCAAGCCGTGCTGGCTGCACTTCCCAGGCTCGAAACCATTAAAGATTCCAGATGCCTCGTGGGTGTGTGCTTGGCTCATTTTGACTAAAATCCGAGGTTTTGCTGCCAGCAGTAAATTAAATAGAAGGGAGGAGCTGCGGCCGCACTCTGCCCACAGGTGTTTGCAGGAGCACTGAGAGGTCGGGACCCTGGCCCAGTACTGGGGGAGGGGCGTCCTTAGTTTATCACTTCTTTGAAGATAGAATAGAACAAGTTGGGCACCTGGCATTTGATACAAAAGTAGAGCAAGTCTGCCTTTCCTCTCCTCGGTCTGTATTTCTGTTCTTCTGTCTCCCACTCATGTTTTATAAGAAAGTTGAGCGTCAGGACTAACTCCATGGTATTATCAATTCCTATCTTTAAATATACATAAACGTTTCCAAGTAACAAAACTCACGTGGGACAAAACTTCCTCAGTGTTTCTGTGGTTTGAGGTCATCTCTAAATCAAGGCTGTTTGTCCCTTCCTGCAGTCCCCCTGACCACCAAATGTTAGAGCTATAACATGGGGTACACACCCCTGGGGGCACCTCAGAATACTCCGCAGGTGTGGCCCAGAGCACAGGGATGCCTCTCCCACAGGAGCCCTGTGAGGAGGGACTAGGGACAGACAGGTGGCAAGGATGAGCCCTTGAGGGTCACAGCACACCCTCCAGCCGCAGCCATAGAGACCAGGCCAGCTGCTTCCCCGCTGCCGGGTGTCGCCTGCAGGAAGGCCCACCCCTGCAGACAGCACCTGCCCCTGGGGGAGCGTGAGCGGCACAGCCCTGCTCGCCGACCCCTCTGGTGCCAGACCGTCTTACAGAACCTTTGCCGCTGCCCAGAGCTCAGCACAGCTTGAAGTTCCCAGTGGACCTTTGATCATACTCAGCAGAAGGTTGGTTTCTGGGGAATAAGTGAGCCAGATGACCAGGGGACAGGGACAAGCCTTGTGTTCTGTTGACGGCTTTCCTGTTTCGTGTCATTCACTGGCCAGCGAGCCCCAGCTATACTCCCGGCATTGGCCTCGCTGCCTTCAGGCTGTGTGCTCACCTCGGCCCTCACCCCTGTCCAGGTGCCAGTTCCCTCCTGATCAGCCTTCAAACTCGACCCAAATGCCTTTTTCAGGAAAGCCTACCTGTGTCACCTGACCCTGCTCTATTCAACACTCCCTGCTCCAGTCACCGTTTAATAAATTACACCCTTATTAGCCCAAGGCCTGCACCCGGGTGAAAGGAGTGAGTGAGGCGGTGGGGACTGAAGGGGGCTGGAGAGAGCGTGACCACCTAGAAGGCATTCCTACTGGGACCAGTGTTTTCAGATCTAACATATTTTCAAAAGGAGCCAGAAATCCAAGTTTTAAAAAGACCCTCCCCCCAACCCCAACATTAAATCCTGCAAATAATTATTTTTAGAAACAATGTAAGCCAATGGTTCCTAATGTTTAATTTTTGTTTTTAGTCCTCACCTGAGGATATGTTTTTATTGATTTGAGAGAGAGAGAGAGAAACATCAATGTGTGACAGAAACATCCATCAGTTGCCTCCCGTACGCACCCTGACTGGGGATCGAACCCACAACCTAGGTATGTGCCCTGACCAGGAATTAAACCCACAACCTTTGGTTACGGGACAACCTCCAACCACTGAGGCCCCGGCCAGGGCGCCTCTGGTTTAATGTCTTTCTCACTGGGCTCAGCTCCACAGGGCACATGCCCCGCATTTGACACGGCATCTGAACTCAACAAACGAAACACAAAGGCAGGCAGGCCTCGGCCAACACAGCACCAGGGCGTCAGAAAGGCTAGCAAGGACATGGCAAGCACCATCCACCCTCTCTTGTTGACGGCCTGCTGGGAACGCCTCCAGCTCCCTACATCCTCCTCCCGGACCCTGGCCTCACTGGCCTCCCTGCCGCCATCACAATGGCCGGAGCTGCTCCTGGCCGGGGCCTCTGTGACATCAACCCGGCTCAGCCCCAGCACTCAGTCCAGGTGCGAGGGCAGACAGACCCACCATGAGCAGCCTCCTCCCCCACCCCTGCTCACCATGCGGACGCTGAAATGGACCTTGTTCCTGCCCATATGCCTATCTTGCGGCTACGCCTTTATGTTTTCTTCTCTGAGGGAGAATGTCAAAGCACCCCCCGGAAAGGTGCCTTGCGGAGGGCACTTCCGAATTAGGCAGAACCTACCAGAGCACGCCCCAGGCTGGCTCGTCAGCAAGTGGCTCTGGTTCTTTTTTATTGTTATACTGTATGTAATTCTCAAGTTTCGAAGAGACCGTGAGAAGAGTAAGGTAAGGACGGCTCCATTCTTTATCCCAGGTTGCTGCCCCCTCAGAAATCTCCGACTCCGAGACATGGGGGTGGTCCAGGCAGGACGGTAGAGTAGAAGGGATTTTAATGCAAAGTAACCACCGCGGTCCTGGGAGACGCTGGCCAGTCCTTTCTGATGGAGCCCAGACCCACCACAGCTGGGACTACATTGGAGACCAGCTTCTGGTTACTGGGTGAAGGAAACCTTGGCTTGATATTTATAGCCTGTTCAGTGAGTTTGTTCAATGAGGATAGATTCAAGAACTTGGTGTGTTTGGGGTCGAAATTATTCACAGAGCCAGATTCGCTGCCCGAGGTTTAATTTCCCTAGCGGTTGACTTCTTACAAGTTGCTGAGTTGAATGCAGTTGATAGCATTATCCCCAGTAAAGGCAGAGAACTTTGTAAAGGGATAGAGGTGTGGAAAGGTGATAGCCCCTGCCTGCAGCAGCCAATCATCTCCATGAAGGGGAAAGAGACAGAAAATGGCAGCTTATTCTCTACCAGACGGACCCCCACACCTCCCTGGGCTGTGTCCAAACCGACCAGAGGGGCTGGCAAGCCTCTCTGTAGAGGCCCAGACACTAGATGTTTTCAGCGTTGCAGTGAGTGACTCAACTCTGCCACTTTAGTCTGAAAGCAGCCCTAGCCCAGTGGTCCGCAAACTCATTAGTCAACAGAGCCAAATATCAACAGTACAACGATTGAATTTCTTTTGAGAGCCAAACTTTTTCAGCTTAAACTATATAGGTAGGTACATTGTTATTAACTTAATTAGGGTACTCCTAAGGCTTAGGAAGAGCCACACTCAAGGGGCCAAAGAGCCACATGTGGCTCGAGAGCCGTAGTTAGCCGACCATGGCCCTAGACAGTATGTGTGTGAATGAGTAGGGCTGTGTTCCAATAAAACTTTATTTACGATAACAGATGGTGGGCCACATTGGCCCTTGGGCAATAGTTTGCCAGTCCCTGGACTAGAGCAACGCTAGAACCTTCTTCTGTTAGGTGAGCCCACCTCTCCTGGACCTGTGTCCAAGTCCCCAAAGCCGACGGTGTTATTCACCCCGCACATCTTTGTTGACAGGAAAAGACCCCTCCTGGCCCTCGAGGCTCTTCGGTTCGTGCTGCACCGAAGAAGAACCAGTGTGCTAACCCCAGCAAAGACTACGCACTGCACACCTTAAGCCAGCTCGAGATGGACCTCGTGCAGTTCATGTCCAAGGTGCGGAATCTGAAAGTCGCCGTGGCAACTGCCGGTGACTACAAGGCGCAGAACTTTGAGAGGCCTGCAGACCCGCATAACAATGTTACCATCTATGAAATATGGGGCGAAGAAGACTATGAATAACTGGATTTGTGTGTCAAAGTAGGACAGGAAAGTCGAGGGTAGACACACCATATGCAAACTAATAAAACTGTTCTGAAGAAAAATCTCAAATCTGAGATGTTTTCCCCTCTTCGCTTAAACCTGAAAAAATAAATGTGAGGCCAGTAGCCGTGGCCGTGGCCATAAAGGTTTTGTTTTTTGGCCTTTCTTGCTTCCTCCAGGGTTGTGGTGATGAGACGCTTGGCCAAGGGGCCAGGGCCGGAGAACAAGGTTTAGGAAATTTGGGGTGTTAATATCATTTCCATACTTGCTGTCTTTATATTAGCTATTTGTGCAAATGATGGAACTGATTATCTTATAATTGATTACATTATAAAGGACAACTCTAATTATGGGTGTAATAAAATGATTGAATTAGGTGTATGTGTGTGTGTGGCGGATGATGGTTTCTAGAATCACTTGATTTTCTTACCCCCAAAAGTCTTATTCATTTCAGCTCATGATGCATTGACTGTCTTCTACCAATTAGCAGTTACATATGTCCAATTGAATTAAGAAAATGGAGAATTGATTCATACTAACCAGGGCTCTGTCAATTACTTGCTATGAATGTTCTTTATAGTACCTATTAAAATATGGATGTTTTGGCATGTTACTGTGGCTAATGGGAAGTACATGTGCTTAATACGGCTGTTAAGTTGGCTTATGACCCCTTCTGCAGGCCACCCTGTTTATAGATGCGCCGGGCAGGGCTAGAGGAGCAGCTGAGGACCCAGGGCAGTTCCCTTCCTTCCACCTTCCTTCCCACTACAGAAGGCGAAGTCCCGCCCTGGCTGGTGTGGCTTGGTCGGGCGTCCTCCCATGTACCCAAAGGTCCCCAGGCCCATTCCTGGTCAGGGCACGTTCCCAGGTTGTGGGTTTGGTCCCTGGTTGGCAGCCATTTAAAGGTGTTTCTCTCTCATCAATGTTTTTCTCTCTCTCTCCCCGTCTCTCTTCCTCTCTCTCTCTAATAATCAATAAAAACATATTTTACCCCCAAAAAAGTTTATTCCCACTGTTTGAACAACGTCTTCAGCATCTGTCCCACGTGAGTGTAGGAGTTAGGCCTCTAATGAAAGCTGCCTGTCTGCTCCCTCGTGTCAATGTTACTCATCTTTGAAAAGTGGTCCCTGAACACTTGACCTCGATTACAGGACAGGGGAGAACGGAAGGAGCTGAGATTATTTCTGGGTTCTTACTGTTTTCAAGCGAATGAGACTCCTGTGAGTTATTTTCACAGGACACTCTGAAGAAACTCAGATAAGCTCACAATACTTTGGTTTTAGCCTTTGAATTCAACAAGGGACAGATTTTAGATTAGAATAGAGACCATCTAAAAAGCCAGTGGTGCCCGGCTGGCGTGGCTCAGTGGTTAAGTGTCGACCTGTAAATCAGGTGGTCACGGTTCGATTCCCGTCAGGGCACATGCCTGGGTTGCAGGCTCAATCCCCAGTGTGGGGCGTGCAGGAGGCAGCCGATCAATGATTCTCTCTCATCATTGATGTTCCTATGTCTCTCCCTCTCCCTTCCTCCCTGAAATCAATAAAAATATTTTTAAATAAAAAATAATAAGAATTAAAAGCCAGTGGTCACCAAAAAAGCATGGCTCACAGGTCAAAGCCAGCCTGCGGGTTGCTTTTGTAGGGCCCTGAAGGTAAAAATGGTTTTTATAGTTTTTAATGGTTGGGGGGGAAAATTAAAGAATGAATAATATTTCAGGACATGAAATTTGAATGGTCCTAAATGCTCAGTAGCACACGCCACTCCCGTCATCCACACATTGCCCGTGCTGCTTTTGCACTAAGTGATGGACTCAATTATAGCACAGAAATCGCATGACCCGGAAGCTGAAAATATTTACTAACCAGCCCTTTACAGGAGAAGCTTGCCACCCCCTCGCACATGCTACCCTCATGTATTATGTTTGCAACCAGGCAAAGCACCGGCCTGCAGACTGAAGGGTCCTGGGTTCGATTCTGGACTAGGGCTCATACCTCAGTTGCCGGCTTGATCCTCAGCCCCGGTTGGGGCACGTGCAGGAGGCGACCAATCAATGTGTCTCTCTCTCATCCATGTTTCTCTCTCTGTCTCTCCCCCTCCCTTCCACTCTCTCTAAACATCAATGGGAAATGCCCTCGGGTGAGGAGTGACAGAGAGTGACCCCACGCCTCTCTAGCCCAATACGCCGCTCTGCAGGACACATTCCGCCTGGGAAGTCCTGCCCCTCAGCCCAGTCAGTGTCACGCAATGTTTTCACACAAAAATGCATGAGAGGAGACTCAGGAGCTAGAGCGCCACAAAGCTCCCTACTTCTGCTGTTAGAGCATAAACGCAACTCCGAATGCCCCCACACTCCTGGTTTCAGCGGTCACTGCAGTGGCCACGCGGACGTGTCCCCGAGGGGCTCGCTCAGGCAGTTGGCAGAATGCTTCCTCGCGCTATAGGGTCATGGAGTCCCGCTTCTCCATCAAGTCCGCCATGCTCTGCTCTGGAAGGGGGGGGAGGGCGGCGAGGGACGACCCCAGGGCGAGATACCAGGGCCTGAGGACCCGGCTGGAGAGACGAAGGGGATGGGGCTTCATGGGGATGCTACCAAAGCAGCATGGAGGACGGTGACACATACCTGGATGAGAGCAGGGGGAGGGGGGGGAGCAAACTTCTCAGATGGCCCCAGGGCCACAGGCCTTGTCTGTCTGTCCCCTGAGTGTGGGCAGCTGCTGTGACTGAAGGGATGGCCACTCCGGTGATTACATTGCGTTACAAGAGGCTCCCTAGGGGCCAAGACACCCTCCTGGTGGCCGGGAAGAAGCAGATGCCACTTTATGAGGGTAAGGGTCACAGGGCAAGGATGTGAGGGCCACCTCTGGGACCTGTGAGTGGTCCCCAGTCAGCATCTAGAAAAACCAGGCACCCACCCAAACCAGTGGCCTGGAGGAGGCCCCAGGAGGTGGGCCCAGCCCCTGACCTGCTTGTCTCCTGACCCACGGGAACTGAGACCGCAAGTCGGTGTCATTTCAGCCACTGAGTTTGTGGTATTTATTACACAGCAATAGAAATGGGTGCAGCATGCGGACACGTCC
>NW_005370500.1:894768-896035 GCF_000412655.1 Myotis brandtii | reverse complement strand
CCCCCCCACACACACGCACAGCCTGCCCACCGCTGTCCCCAGGCCCGGGCCACGCCCACCCCCCTCTGCCCTGGTCTCCGGGCCTCAGGCCAGGAGGTAGGACCACAGGGCAGGCGGCCTTGAATCAAGGGGAGCGCCAGTTCCTTCCAACCAGAGCTCCCACGCCGCTGGCTCTGCGACCACGCCTCCCCTCCCATGGTTACTAGGCCCACGTCATTTTTTTCACTTTTTATTCTGAAATAATTAGAGTCATTCGAAGTGGCAAACATAGTACACTTCTGCTTCCCATGGTTTTAGACGATCCAGAGCTGTGTAAAAATACCGAATGGAAAATTCCAGAAATGAACAAGTTGTAAGTTTTAAGTTGCGGCTGCTCTGAGCAGCTGTGATGAAGTCACACTATGTCCACGTGACTCGTCCTGTGGCCCGTGTCCACGCTGTGGTCAGCCACGCGGCCGCCACCTGGGTGTCAGGCCCACTGTGGGGCTTGGAGGTGCCCGGGTTTGTCACCCTCGTTTTACTTGCTAATGGCCCCAAAGACACCACAGAGAGGCCGGGAGGAGCTGCTCCCAGTGAAAAGAGGAAAGTTCTGACTTAATGAGGAGAAACCTCGCAGGCTGAGGTTGCTAAGCTCTACGCCAGAACGGGCCTCTAGCCCCAAGACTGTGACGGGAAAAGGAATCAGCGCTGGTGTTGCTGTCGCACCTCAAACCGCAAACGCCTCTCCCCACATGGGCATGTTATCATCTCACCAAGAAGCAGGGTGAGCACAGGACAGGAGAGAGAGAGAGAGAGAGAGAGAGAGAGAGAGCGCAAGCTCTCACAGGACTCCTCACAGTGAATTGTGATAATTGCTCTATTTTCTTAGCAGAGGCTCTATTTTGTCAGGAGAGAGAGAGAGAGAGAGAGAGAGAGAGAGAGCGCTCACAGGACTCCTCACAGTGAATTGTGATAATTGTTCTATTTTCTTAGCAGAGGCTGTATTTTGTAGCCTCTGTGACTACTTTATAAATTAACTTCATCACAGGTCGTAAGGATGGGAAAAGCACAGTACGCATAGGGTTCGGCACTATCCATGGTGTCAGGCATCCACGGGTTTCTGGTCACATTGTCCACAGGTGAGGGGCTACAACAGAGAGGACCTCCTTGTGCCTTTACCCCAGTTACCCCTGTTCCCCCAATCCCCCCAGTTCCCCAGTTCCCCGGGTTCCCCCAGTTCCCCCATTTCCCCGGTTCCCCCAATCCCATCAGTTCCCCCAATTTCCCC
>NW_005370500.1:872718-890749 GCF_000412655.1 Myotis brandtii | reverse complement strand
TCCCCCAGTTCCCCCACTTCCCCCAGTTCCCTCAGTTCCCCCACTTCCCCCATGGCGAGGGAAAGATGGGGGGGGAGCGGTGAGGCAGGGAAGCACAGGGTGGTGGGCAGCATTGGTGTCCAGCATCTCTTCCTTCTGTGCCTGGCCTGGCGACCATTGGCCTCCTCTCCCAACCCCACTGGGTCCTTCAAGCCCTGGGCTGGGATAGGGAACCAGGGTGGGTGGCGGCAGATGTGGCCCCTCCAGCGGTCCCTCTCCCCTTCCCCCCCACCTCCCTCCATGCATGAATTCATGCACCTGGCCTCTAGTAATGAGTATAACCTTGTGCATAAGAATTTTTGTGTGGTCAGTGTTATTCTCAGGGCAGAGGCCTAGAGGTGGGATTCCTATGTGGAAAGGCACGTGCACATGTACTTTTGTTAGTGTTGCCACACTTCAAAGGGCTACACCAATTTGCATTCTCACCAGGGAACCAAAACAGATCTTCAAACCCATGTGTGGAGAGATGGCCGGATACATCTATCTTAAAAGGTGTGGCTTGCAGTGACCAGAGATTGCCACTAGGTGGCAGGCACAGCCCATCACAAAGAACAATGAGTTTTTAAAAAGATTTTGCTTCAGGGGCCCTTGAGAAAAAAAGGTGGCAGTTGAAGTTATAGAATCTGCGACACATAATCATTTGTGTTGAATGAGAGTCGTGATTCTGCCCTCTTAAGAATTTCCCTTTCACAGTGCTGCGGCCTTCCTCAGAGTGAGTAGCAGTCCCACATGTTGCTCTGGACGTAAAGAATTAGATGTGCCCTGGCTGGTGGCTCTTAATTCACCGAGTAGCAGTCCCACATGTTACTCTGGACATAAAGAATTAGATGTGCCCTGGCTGGTGGCTCAGTTGTTAATTCACCAAAAGGTCACTGGTTTGATTCCTGGTCAGGGCACGTGCTCAGGTTGTAGGTTCGGTCCCTGGTCCTGGTGTGTGCAGAGGGCAAACGTCGATGTTTCTCTCTCACATCGATGTCTCTCTCTCTCTCCTTTCTTTTCTCTCTTAAAAAAAATCAATAAAAATTGTTTTTAAATTAGCATTGCTCCATTTTGAAAACCTATAAAAAGGAAATCGGATGAGAAAGAAGGGGCCGTGGTGGGGGGAGGACTGGGGTGGAGGCAGGCTCCTCCTCGGGCATCTCCGCGCCATCACAGGCGCCCAGGGGTGACCTGCCAGAAGGTGGCGACCTGGCCATGCGCGGAGGGGGGATTTGGGAGGCAGCAAATGAGAGACTCAGCTTCCTGAGGGCAGGGCCAGCCACAGCCGGCCCCATTATCACCTCGCGGCCTCTCCCTCTCACGCCTCCTTCACCCCCTCCTTCAAGGCTACGCTCACCACACCAGCCCCTCCCTTGCTCCCCTCCAGGGTGAGGGCTCTGGGGACTGAGGCTTCCCCACCCGAGCCCACTCCTGGCACTCTTAGAAAGCAGCCCTGCGGGGGGGAGGGGGGGGGCGGCAAACTTCGGGATCAGCGCCCTCCCAGGTGTGTGTGTGGTTCCAGACGCCAGGCAGACACTCCTGGGGTTTTGATCTCACTTGGACCAGTGCCGTCAGCAGCCACCTCACCTGACCTTGTTTTTCCAGAAACACCATCTCCCACTGACTCATTCATTCTTCCTCCATTGGGCCATTTATCTGCTCATCGTTCGGCCCATACCCAGCAGGCATTACTCCATGAGCATGTGGTAGGAGTCGATGCAAACGCGCACCGCGCTGTGATACCCTCTCACGCCCACAAGAGACGACTATCACAAAAACAGAAAATACAAGTGTGGGAGGGATGTGGAGAATTGGGACCCGGTGGACTCAGTGGGAATGCAAAATGGTGCAGCCACTATGAAGAAGTATGAGCTTCCTCAAAAACTTCAAACCAGAATTACTGCTAGACCCAGCAATGCCACATTTGGGTATAGACCCAAGAGAGTTAAAAACAAGGTCTCAAAGAGATGTGTTTATACCTGGCATGACTCACAACAGCCAAGAAGTAGAAGCAACCCAGCTGCCCACAGATGGTGACTAGACAAACAAAATGTGCTCGACACATGCAGTGGAATATTACTCAGCCTTAAAAAATACCCGGCACGGTGGGAACCAACATGGCATAGGTAAACGCCAGGACGCAACACCTCCCACAACCACATCAAAATTACAACTAAAATCTAGAACAGCCATCACTCAGAACCGCCTGAAAGCTGGTTGAAATGGAAGTCCTATAACTAGAGAAGTAAAGAAGAAGGCACATTGCCGAAACCGGTTTGGCTCAGTGGATAGAGCGTGGGCATGCAATCAACAAGGTCCCAGGTTCGATTCCGGTCAGGGGCATGTACCTTGGTTGCGGGCACATCCCCAGTAGGAGATGTGCAGGAGGCAGCTGATCGATGTTTCTCTCTCATCGATGTTTCTAACTCTCTATCTCTCTCCCTTCCTCTCTGTAAAAAGTCAATAAAATATATTTAAAAAAACAAAAAAAGAAGAAGGCACATTGAGCCTGGATTCAACAGTAGAGGAGAGGATTCTGAGAATCAAATCAACGAGTTGGAATATGAGCAAGCAAAAAACACCCAATCAGAAGAGCAAAGTGAAAAAAAGAATCCAAAAATATAAAGGAGCCTCTGGGGCAATTTTAAGCATACCAACATTCTCATTATAGGGGTTCCCGAAAGAGAAGAGAGAGCGCAAGATATTGAAAACCTGTTTGAGACATCAACCAAAGACCTTATATGCATATGTACATAACTCATGGACACAGACAATAGGGTGCTGAAGGCCTGGAGGTCAATAGGGGAAAAAAGGAGACATATGTAATACTTTCAACAATAAAGAATATAAAAAATTTTTTAAATATAAGAAAAGAAAACCTATTTGAATAAATAATGACAGGCCCAGCTGGCATGGCTCAGTGGTTGAGCATTGACCTATGAGTCAGAGGTCATGGTTCAATTCCTGGTCAGGGCATATGCCTGGGTTGTGGGCTCGATCTCCAGTGTGGGGCCTGCTGGAGGCAGCCAATCAATGATTCTCTCTCATCATTGATGTTTCTATCTTTCTCTTCTTCTGCCTTCCTCTCTGAAATCAATAAAAATATATTAAAAAAGAAATAATAACTGAAAACTTCCCCTATTTGGTGAAAGAAATAGACTTACAAGTCTAAGAAGCACAGAGAGTTCCCAAACAAGAGGAACCCAAAGAGGCCCACACCAAGAACATACAAAGAACATACAGAAACTTACAGCTCAACAATAACAAGACAAGTTATTGTCTCAACAATAACAACCCAGTTAAAGATGGGCAAAGGACTTAAGTAGACACTTCAGAGCAGATACACAGATGGCCAATAGTGTGTGAAAGATGCCCAATGTCATTAGCCAACAGGGAAATGCAAATCAAAGCCCTGAGACCTGCTCATCCTCACTAGCATGGCTGGAACCATAAGGACAGACAACAGCAGGTGTTGGTGAGGATGTGGGGACATTGGGACCCTCACACGTTGCTAGTGGGAATGTGAAATTATGCAGTTGCTTTTGAAAAAGGTTCCAGCATTTCCTCAGAATGTTGAACATACAGTCACCATATTCCACTCCTAGGTGTTCACCCACGAAAAATGAAATGTGTCCACACAAAACTTGCACGTGAATGTTCATAGTACTGTTGTTCATAAAAGCACAAAGTGGAAACAACCCCAATGTCCATCAGCTGACAGATGGATAAAAGTGGTGTGTCCACACATTGGAATATTATTCAGCCATAAAAAGGAATGGAGGCTGGCTTATACTACAAACTGATTGAACCTTTATAACATTATCAGAGGCCCGGTGCACGACATTAGCCAGTGCCCTCTTGCAGTCCAGGATCCCTCGGGGGATGTCCACCCGCCGGCTTAGGCCTGCTCTGGGAGCCTAAGCCAGCAGGCGGACATCCCCCAAGGGGTCCTTAATGCTGCCACAGGGGCGGAGAGGCTCCCTCCACCTCCACTGCGCTCGCCAGCCATGAACCTGGCTTTTGGCTGAGTGGTGCTCCCCCTGTGGGAGAGCACTGACCACCAGGGGCAGCTCCTGCATTGAGGGTCTGCCCCCTGGTGATCAGTGCATGCCATAGCGACCAGTCATTCCATCATTCGGTTGATTTGCATATTAGGGTTTTATTATATAGGATGCTCAGTGAAAGAAGCGAGATGCAAAAGACCAACTATGGCCTGATTCCTGTTGCAAAGGAAAACTTTTCTGCTACCCTGTTAGGTGCAGTGCATGGGGCCTGTGAATTAAACTAACAGCTGTTCAGGCAAAGAGCTTTGGGCTCCAGAGTCAGGCAGTGGTCACTGGCTCTCTTGCTTCCTGCCATGAGAACCAGAACTAGTGACCCACCTTCTTGAATTTCCATTTCGTCATCAGTGAAATGGAGGTGACATGGGGGGCCAGAGAATCTGCCCTCCACCTCATAACTACTCTTTGTATCCTTCAATACCCCAAATCCGAGAGAGAGGGCCAGCCAGCAGCCGGTGTTGCCAAACCAGGAGTTAGCAGCCAGGAAAGGGGGAAGGCCACATTCTTTCCCTGCAGGTTTTATCTTATCTGCAGCTTCAGTGACAATTTTAAAAGGACGGGAGGTTCCTCATTCCTCCCAGGAGGACAAGCTGCATATCTGGGGCCTCTAATTCAAAATCCATGAGTTTCACAAACATAACATCAGTGCGGGCCTTTCTGAGCACAGGGGCCTGTGTGGCGACAGCAGGCCTGTCCTTCGAGTTCCGTGTCTGTCTCCCAGGATCTGACATAACCCTGCATGTCACCTGCTGTTTAACAGGCATATTCTCAAGTCCCTCGCCCAACAGGACAGCAAGCGGGACAGTTCCGTGCAGAGTCCTGATGTCACCGGATGACAGTGGGTGGGGAGAGGGAGATTCCCTTCTCCCGGCCCCATGGTCTCCCATCACCCTCTCAGCCCCTGGTTCCTGCCCTGGGTGGAGCTGGGAGGGTCCACAGAGGAGGGACTTGGTGTTACAGGATCCCAGGGCAGGGGCAACAGGAAAACTGAGACAGGAAAGTTAAATCAAGGCCAAAGAGTGTGGGCAATTTGTAGCCAGCTTGTAACTAACAACCATTATCTTCTCCAGCCAAGGACACAAGAGCAAATGGTTAGGAAACCTCCCAGGCGTGGCTCAGTGGTTGAGTGTCAACCTATGAACCAGGAGGTCATGGTTCGATTCTCGGTCAGGGCACATGCCCAGATTTCAGGCTCAATCTCCTGTAGGGGGCGTGCAGGAGGCAGCCGATCAAGAATTCTCTCTCTTCGTGGATGTTTCTGTCTTTCTCTCTGAAATCAATAAAAAAAAAAAAATTTAAAAACAAAAGGCAAGCAAACAAAAACACCTCCCTAATGAGAGGATGCAGAAAGAGAAGGGGAAAGAGAAGCCAGCAGTCCCGAGGCTGGGCGAGCTAAATCTGCCAGGTGCTTCTCGTGAGTTCTGGGAAGGCCACAACAAAGCAAAAATGGGGCCTTAGAACTAACCTCCACCAAACTATTCAGCAGAGGAACTGTGAGACCTGTAGACGGGAGGGCGTATAACGCCTCAGACCCCCAACCTGCTCTTCAGATGAGCTGAGAGCTCGCCTGCGCTCCATCAGCCAGATGCATGGGTTTGCTTGCTTTGCTTTTCCAATAAAGGGGCATGCTTCCATTGCTTTAGTAAATTGGCTTTTCACAACGCAGTCAAGGTCTCTCGTATAAATTAATTTATATGAGAAGACAAGGACCGAGGTTGGGGACAGCCTCTCCCACTGACTCGGGGGCTGTCCGGGAACACCTCTCTGGTGTGGGTGAGAGGTGCCTACACAGGAGGTGGCGACAGCCATTGTGCAGGGGGGTGGGGGGTACCCCCTGTGCACTGTGGGAGAGATGTGCCACCCAGGGGTGAGGGGTGATGGACGCAGCTCCCCCCGAGGCCAGCGTCACGGAGGCACAAGGCTTCGCCACAGGACAGACAGGAAGTGGGCTGTTGCTGTGGCTGTGTGGGGCAGTGGTTATGGGCACAGAAGTTGGAATCTGGAGGTCCTGCCTTCCTAAACCCGGCGCTGCCTCTAGCCAGCTGTGTTGCGCTAGGCAGGTTCCTTAACCTCTCTGAATCTCGACAGTGGGTTTGCAAGGGGGTGACAGAGCAGGGTCACTGGAAAGAGTCAACCACGTATCACCACGAAGCCCTAGCACAATGCCTGGCACACAGGAGGCGCTTAGCAATAACACTATTATTACACTGAAAACTGCGCTGCAGCCCTAACCGGTTTGGCTCAGTGGATGGAGCGTCGGCCTGCGGACTGAAGGGTCCCTCTGGTTCGATTCCGGTCAAGGGCATTACCTTGGTTTGTGGGCACATCCCCAGTAGGGGGTGTGCAGGAGGCAGCTGATCAATGTTTCTCTCTCATCGATGTTTCTAATTCTCTATTCCTCCCCGTTCCTCTCTGTAAAAAATCAAAAAAATATATTTTTTAAAAAAACAAAAAGCTGCACTGTGGATGCCCAAGGAAACAAAGTCCCTTGATAAAGGGTTAAAAATTTTGAATGTTATGAGCGCTACATATGACATATTTTCCTGCCTTCAGACAGTCAGCTGATCATCTTGTAATCTTTTCTGAAGACACCAGGTCATTACTTAAAACGCAAAAACTCCCTCACAGCCCAAAGCCTGCCTGTATTTAGAAATCAAACAGCAATCCTCGCTTGGCTGCATTTACCCCAACACTCACTATCCAGACCACTGGGTCTTGGGTCTCCGGGGAGGCTGTGAGAGGCGTCGGAATCGCGGTCCACGTCTCGGTCAGCAGTCACTCCTCATAGGCCCTGGAGGGACACGATGTCCCTGCACCAGCCGCTGTTTCCCCCCGGCTGTGGGGTAAAAATCCAGACACCCGGGTGGGTCACCCAGTCACAGAGCTACCGGTGACTGGCCACAGAGGGTGACTAGCGCTTCTGAGTCACACACCTGAAGCACATTTGGACGAGGCTTCGAATCCAAAGCTCATTCTAGATTCTGCTAGTTCCAGTTTGGGGACTTTAGCAACAAAAAATACAGGCTGCCCACTTAGGTTTGAATTTTTGGAATCAGTATATCCCATGCCATGTTTGAGATGTCCTTACACTAAAAATGTGTTCGTCCTCGTCTGAAATTCAGATTCATCTGCCACCTGGCATGTTGTCTGGCAGCCTGCGCTGCCTCTGCCCGGTGTTGGGTGGACACAGAAACCACCTCGGCAAAGGGGAACTAGAACATCCTGGAAGCCGCACTTGCTGTCACTCGGTCTGAATAAAGGTCATCTCCACAGGAGGCCTTGTCTGAACCTCACAGGGGCTCTCAGCTCCCACCTGCTCTTTGTAACAACTTCATCCAGATACAATTCGCATACCATGCAATTCACTCGCAACGTGCAAATCAGTGGTATGTTTTATACAGTCACAGTGCATTTAAAATGTTTATTTATTGATGGCTTTTTAGAGGGAACCTCACAGGGGCTCTCAGCTCCCACCTGCTCTTTGTAACAACTTCATCCAGATACAATTTGCATACCATGCAATTCACTCCCAGCGTGCAAATCAGTGGTATGTTTTATACATTCACAGTGCATTTAAAATGTTTATTTATTGTTGGCTTTTTAGAGGGAGAGAGAGAGAGAGAGAGAGAGAGAGAAACGTTGATTTGTTGTTCCACTTATGTATCCATTCACTGGTTGATTCTTGTATGTGCCCTGACCAGGGATCAAACCCACAACCTTGGTGTTTGGGGAGGACGCTCCAACCACCTGAGCTACCTGACCAGGCCATTTTAAACGTTTTCATCACCTCAGATAGAAGCCTCGTACCCATCAGCAATCACTCCCATCTCCATCTCCAGCCCCTGACCACCACTCACCTACTCTAGTCTCTGTAGATTTGCCTCTTCCAGGCATTTTCTATAAAGGAAATCCTAGGGGTGCGGCCTTTTGTGTCTGTGGCAGGTCTCGGGGCTCCATTCCTTCCTACAGCTGAGCGATGATCCCTCGTGGGACAGACCACAGTCTGTATGCACGTGGCCATGGAGGGGTCTGGGGGTGGTGTGCACCCCCTGGCTCCCTCCCAGGGGCTGGCGTTCCCATCGCCCCGCTTCCTGCCTGCGTGCCAAAGCCCTGTGGTCCCTTCCGTGCGCGCCTGCTCCCTCTGCCTCCCCTGCGTGCGCTCCGAGGGCGCGGCTTTATCTGAATCTCCGCTGCATATGGGGCCACAGCAGATGCAGGAGTGGCTGGAGCGGCCCTGCTGCTGCTGAGTCGGGGCCCTGGGACCCGGGCCCCCCGCGCGGAGGGGGAGGGAGAGGGGAGTTCTCGTCTTTTCCAGGGAGGAAACCCCAAGTGGTGCCCCAGACGCCCGCTCCTCTTGGCCACAGCGGTCTGTGTTTTGAGCGTCTGCGCGACCAACCTTGTCGCCCTCTGAATCTTTCACGTAAAAAGGAGAGGTTGGCGCGGGTGGGGGAATGGGGTACTGGAGGGGGGAGCCTCTTCTCCAAACTCGCTGTTTCCCCCAAGACGCAAATCCTGCAGCAGCGCCAACAGCTGAGCGCCCTCCCAGCCCCGCGGGGTGCACCCGTGAACCCCTCTGCTCGCTGGTTCTTATTTTTGCAGTTTGGGAGACTTTTCCAAGCATTCCCTCTACCCTCTCTTCTGGCAAAGGACACTTTTATCTGCTCATCTGAGTCAGGACTTTATTCATTGGGCAGTTCTTTAATTCCACCTGTGTTCCATTCATCACAAAGTACCCCAACCTGGGTGGCCCAAAACAACAGCCTTTTATTCTCTCACACTTCTTTTTTTTTTAATGTATTTTTATTGATTTCAGAGAGGAAGGGAGAAGAAGAGAGAGATAGAAACATCAATGATGAGAATCGCTCCTATTGGGGATGAGCCTGCAACCTGCATATGTGCCCTTAACTGGAATCAAACCCAGGACCCTTCAGTCCACAGGCCGAGGCTCTATCCACTGAGCCAAACCGGCTAAGGCTCTCATGCTTCTGAAAGCTATAGTCCAAAAGCAAGGGCTTCTGGAGAGCCACACCCCTGCAGGCTGGGGTGGTCCATCTTTCTCCAGCCTGCTGGGGGGCGGGGGCGGGGGTGGCTGCCAGAGAGCCTTGGCCCTGTTCTCCTGGGGCTCCCCTCCTGCTCCCTCCTTTTCTCATAAGGACACCGTGGTCTTGGAGTAAGGCCCGCCCACTGCATATGACCTCAAGACCCATTCCCAAGGTCAGATTTGCAAATCCTGGGGAATAGGACTCCGCGGATCTTCTTAAAAGATACAGTTCAACTCGCAGCATCTCCCTCCGAGAAGGAAGTCTTCCTGGGATTGGAATTAGAATTGTACTCCGTTTTTATCATAATTTTTCCTTTCTCTCACTGAAGGACATGGTATTCTCCTGCTGGTTCTGTGTCATGTCATTCCCCGCCCACTGCATATGACCTCAAGACCCATTCCCAAGTAAGGTTAGATTTGCAAATCCTGGGGAATAGGACTCCGCGGATCTTCTTAAAAGATACAGTTCAACTCGCAGCATCTCCCTCCGAGAAGGAAGTCTTCCTGGGATTGGAATTAGAATTGTACTCCGTTTCTATCATAATTTTTCCTTTCTCTCACTGAAGGACATGGCATTCTCCTGCTGGTTCTGTGTAATGTCATTTAGCAAGAGATCACTGTTTTCCTCATAAAGCACCCTGCCTTTCTTAATTACATTTATTTCTATTTTATTGTTTCAGTCGCTGTTGTGAATGAAAATTTTTTCTTATTTTTATTCCTAGTTGTTTATTGCTAGGGTACAGGAAAGGTGTTGTTTTGTGTTTATCTTGAACCTAGGGAGTGTGCTTTTAACAGCTAGTGTAGGCATTTGGGGTTTTTGCAGGGACAGAACTCTGTAAACAGAATGTGGCATCTTGAAATATTCTGCAGCTCCTAAGCAGAATGAAGGGGAGCTATCAACTGACCTTGAGCCATTTCCACAATGTAGTGTTAAGTGGGGAAAAAGATGCAAGAATGTGTAATGGAATCCCAAGTTAGAACACAATACGGAAAGGGCCATATACACAGGTATCTGTTTCACAGGAAAAATACAGAATGTTAGCTGGTTAACCTGGGCTGCTTGTTAGGGTGGGGAGTTTACAAAAAGGGAAGAGGAGAGAAGAGGTGAAGGCGCCCAAGCCAAAAAAGAATGAAAAATGACTACAAAAAATCCAAAATCATAGGATACAGTCACTATACATTATGTGACTTTGTATATTTATACTTATATTTATACTAGTATTTATATTTATATTATGTACTTGTCCTATGTGTCCAGAGAAATTTTCCCCCCCTTTTAATTAAGTGAGGCTTTTTATTGTTTTTCTTTCTTTTCTTTTCTTTTCTTCTTCGTATCTGTGTTCACAGGAAAATACAGAATGTTAGCTGGCTAACCTGGGCTGCTTGTTAGGGTGGGGAGTTAACAAAAAGGGAAGATGAGAGAAGAGGTGAAGGCACTCACTGGTCCTGCTTCCAGAAGTGGCCACGCCCAGGTGGAAAGGGGAGGAACCAGGCGGCCAGGGGAGGGCTCATCTCCACAACATTCCATTTACATACAGAACTAAACAGACAAGCACAGAGTCACCATTGTGGTTAGAAGTTGGCAGCATGGAAAGGGGGGGGGCAGGAGGGAAGTAGGGGTGTCATTAAAAAAAATACAGGCCCTCCCGGTGCCTGGGGTGGGGGGACTCGGTCTGCTTCAACCCAAGAGGAATCAGAAGATCAGAAGCTATTTGGGAGGCCAGAACCCTCGGGGGTGGAGGGAGGAGGGAGGTCCAGGGGGTGGGGGCTGTTTGGCAACTGGGTGAAGGGATTGCCCTCCCCCTGCTGGGATCCCCCCAGCCCTGGGGTCTGGCAGGAGGGAGGCAGCCTACACCCCCCCTTAGGCAGGTCTGGGGCTGCCAGATGCTCCAGGCAGGGGTTGGGGTCTCACGAAGGCTTGCCCTTCAGGGAGGTGACAGCACTGCCCCCAGCTTCTCTGCCAGAGGGCAGTGTCCTTGACCTCGGAGCCGCTTGCCTGTGACTCCTGCTTGATCCAGTCAGCTT
The DNA here is from genome assembly GCF_000412655.1 of Myotis brandtii. NCBI lineage: Eukaryota > Metazoa > Chordata > Mammalia > Chiroptera > Vespertilionidae > Myotis > Myotis brandtii. Next base: position 879,604 of record NW_005370500.1, on the reverse strand, counting down.
CTTGGTGGCAGCCTTGGGGCTGGCATAGCTCATTTTGCTCTTAAGGGTGCAGACTCGGGGGCCCAGGAGATAAACCCCAGGTCCCCTTGCTCTCCTCGGTCTCATAGGTCTCGTCATACAGGGCGCCAGCGGCAGTCTTTGTCCGGCAGCATCTTGACGAAGGTGGCGTCGGGGTCTCCTGTCTGGCCCACATCACCCCCCAGGATCTCCATGCCTCCTCCGGAATGACGTCCTTCCCGTCTTCACTCGGGCAGGAGAGCAGCCCTTCTTGGCGCGTCTTCGCCTCCCTGTGCCAGGGACGCGCACCTTCATGTCACTGAACACTTGGATGATGCCGGCAGAGGCAGCCACACCACAGGCCATGCTTCCGGAAGCCAGGGAGACAGCATGAGAGCCTGAGAAGAGGGAGCCGCTGCAGCTGCGGCCGGGACCCAACTCTGTCCGGAGCAACTTAAAAACATGATCCCCACTTTTGTCCCATTTTGCTAAGATTAGCTGACATAGGACATTGTATTCATTGCAACAGAATGACTTGATGTCAGTATAGATTGCACAGTGGTCACCACAGTAAGGTTGGTTAATATCCGTCACCTCTACACACTTACAATTTTTTTCTTGTAATGTGAACTTTTAAGGTCTGCTGTCTTGACAATTTTCAAATATACAATACAAATATGTTAACTATAGTCAGCGTGCTGTACATTATACCCCCGGGAACTTACTGATCTTATAACTAGAAGTTTGTACCTTTTGACCCCTCCCCCGTGTCCCTTCCCCACCATCTGAGCTCTGTGTCTGAGTTCCGGGTTTTCAGGTTCCCATGTAAGTGAGGTCGCTTGGTACTTGTCTTTCTCTCTCTGACTTCTTCACTTAGCGCAATGCCCCCGAGGTCCACCCATGTCGCTAAGGCAGGGTTTCCTCCCTTTTGAAGACTGAGTGATATTCCATCGACTATACATACCACCTTCCTTCATCCACTCATCCAGCAGTGGACACTGAGGTTGTTTCCATGTCTTGGCTTCCGTAAAAAAAAAATTTAAGTTCATGCCAAAGCGAAGAGGTGAGAGCCTGATGGCGTGGGTGGCCCTGGAAGCCAGGCCTGAAGGGGAGACACAGACCGGGTCCCGGAGGGCACCCCCGGGGGCCTCTGGCTGCTGCTGAGAGGGGGAGGCACTGACATCTGGGTTTTTGTTTGCAGGTATCTATGTCCCATTTTCTAAGAGCAGCCAAACACTTCTTCTGAGCCTCTTCTCTCCCCTTCCCTCTCCATCACCTGCACTGCCCTCTTTTTTTTTTTAATTGATTTGAGAGAGAGAGAGAAAGATCAATTTGTTGGTCCATTTATGTATGTATTCATTGGTCGCTTCTTGTATGTGCCCTGACTGAGGCTCAAACCTGCAACCTTGGCCTATCAGGATGATGCTCCAACCAACTGAGCTGCCTGGCCAGGGCCACTGCCCTCCTCTTGGTGGGGTTTTGGGCCGTGGTCCTGCTCCCCATCAAGTCTGACTCTTGAGCCCAGGCAAACCCACCGGCAGCTCTATGAGCCCCGGACGAGATCGCTCCTAATCGGCGATACCTGGCCTGTGTCCTGTCTGAGGCCGGTTAGGGAGGTCTTCCTTTTCCTTTGACATTTTTAGCCTTCCCAAATATATTCCTCTCTGGCCTAAATTAGCTACAGACCATCTCTACTTACAAAGTACCCTAGGTGATTAAAACAACAACAACAACTAAAAATCTCCTACCGTCTTAAGCACTTTGCACAGTGACGTGACAGCTGTGATGCGGATGTTGTTAGCATCCCTGTCCGTTTTCACAGAGGAGGAAGCAGCTGGCTGTTACTTTGCCTGGAGCCAAACTGCTGGTGAGCTGCAACACTAGGATTTGAACCCGTGTCTGTCGGTCTCCAAAGTCTGTGTCTGTGGCCCAGCAGCGTGGCCCAGTGGTTGAGCATCCACCTGTGAACCAGGAGGTCATGGTTCTGTTCCCTGTCAGGGCACATGCCTGGGTTACGGGCTCAATCCCCAGTATGGGGTGTGCAGGAGGCAGCCGATCAAGAATTCTCTCTCATCATTGATGTTTTTCTCTCTCTCCCTTTCCCTTCCTCTCTGACATCAATTTAAAAAGAAAAAAAAAAGTCTGTGTCTGTGTCTGTGTCACTGTCCTGTGACTACTCCGGGACAGTAGGGGGTACAGAGACATAAATGGGTGTCACTACCTGAACACAGTGAGAAACCAATACACAGACTGTTTCATGCCAACACCAAGATGGAGAGGCCAAACAAGCCGGGCACGGTGGTCGGGGGGTCAGGAGAGCTTCCTGGAGGAGGTGGCTGCCATCTGAGCTCAGCCCTAGAGAAGGAGCAGGGGGGAGCCAGTGACCCACGCTGGGAAGGGCGTTCCAGGCAGAAAGAATCGCATGTGATGTGTCGAGAACTGAAGGCAGAGCACACTGGTTCAGACTCTTAGCTGCAGCCCAAATATGACCAAACAGAATGAAAATTTTATCGTCTCAAATAACTGGAAAGTTCCAAGTGGGGAGAGTGGTGCTGAGGACACAGGTCACCTTGTGCTGTCCTTGGGATCTGGTCTCTCTCCACGGCCGGCTTCCCTGTGTTTGCGAGATGCTCTGGGGAGCTTGGCGATCTTCCTTCAGCTTCCTTGTCGATGGTCTCACAGCCTGTGACTGGCTCTTTCTAGAGCATCTGCTCATCCTATCAATCGCTATGGCTATGGTAGAGCAGAATGCTGACTGGCTTAGGTGTCAGTCACATGACCCACCCTTGGCCAGGGTGGGTCAACTTGGGGGCCTGGACTTGGAGAAGGGAAGTGAGGGCCCTTGTGGGGATGTAAGGTGAAAGCCTGGAGCATGGGGTTCAGGCTCAGATATAGGTGGAACCAGGTCAGGAAGGGCCCCAAGGGAGACAAGCTTAGAGCTTAGATACAGCAGGGGGACATGAGCCAACATCTCAGGGTGCGCACGTCACATCCACGGTCTCCCGGCCCCAGGTCTCCGCGTGTCCCCTGAAAGGACACCTGCCAGGATCCCTGGTCCAAGTGGTGGCGGCTGGTGGTTTGATCTCTGAGTCGATTCTCTCGTCTTGACAGTAATTACAGGGTAGGGATTCTCCGAGGGGGCTGCTCGTCCTGAGTTCCTTGTAATCCACCCAACATACTCAGAGGTCCACGCGCTTTTTCTGGAGTTGCCCAGAAGTAGTAAACATTTTGGGCTTTGCGGGCCATCTGGTCTCTGCCGCAACGACTCAATTCTGCTTTAGTAGTGACAGCAGCTATATCATTTGCATATTGCCTGTGGCTGCTTCTGAGATCACATAAACCGCAAAGCCTAAAATTTCTATCTGGCCCTTTACAGGAAACGTTTGCCAACCCCATCATGTACCAAGAACATCTCTCTCTGGTGAGCCCTTAAAACCCTTCCTTACCACCATTTTCAATGACTGCAGCTGGCTTCTCTCCCACCAGCGTTTCCAAAGCTGCTCCACGGAGGGCACTCATTTCCCTGGCAAATGTCCGTGAAACTGAGTTTGCCAGGGGAAGACACCTTCTGAATTTGGGGAGCAATGGGAAGTGTCCCCAAAGCCTCACTGGCTGCTCTCCCAGCCCAGCCCTGCTCTCTAAGCTCTGAGAGGCTAAAAAACATTTTCTAAATCATTTTTCCTGACCGAAGATCTCGCAGCTTTGCAAACCCATAAATTCACAGGCCACCTGCTGAGGAATCTCGTTGAGCCTGTCCTGAGATAGTCCCTGCAACCCGGTCCCATCCACATTGAGCTATTTTTCAGCTCCTTGAAATCTCCCCCCCCCCCCTCCCCTTAATTACAGTTTACAGCTGGGCCTACTGGGAGCAAAGGCTCCCTCCTTGCCTGGGGTCATTATACATCAAGCTGGACTAGGGGGAGGGGTCTTCCTGCAGAATCAACAAGGTCGGGAGGAGGACTCAAGACCCGGAGGCCAGTTTTTCTGGTTTCCAGGAGCTCTCCTGGTCTCCCTGCTTTACTGTTCTTAGGTAGAAACCCTTCTTGGATTTGCAAATGACACGGGCTCTTTGTCACCTCAAATCCCTTGGGGGCCCCTGGGGAAGTCCATTGTTTAGAAAGTGTTGCCTCTTCGGCTTTTCTTTTTCTATAAAAGAGGTCTTACGATCTCTGTGCCCCATAACCTTGGGCTTCTGCCAAGCTTCTAGGTAGCATTTGCACTTGATAAATGTGAGCCTTTCTCCTCCTGAGAGTGTTTCTCGTACCGGTTGGTTGGTTTGTCCAGTCTAAGATTTTCCAATTATTCTCTAATGACCGTAGATCATTTTACAATAAAAAATCACATTACAAATGTAGCCAGGTGTGAAAGCAAAACTTCTCCAGTCGGTTAGGCCCCTGCGTATGTCATGTCAAGCACCCCGCGTGCAGATGGCACCTCCCGCCCGCCTTTCAGATGAGCTGATAAAGCCAGAAAAAGCAGAGGCCATCGTTCGCTCATTTTCCATATTCATAGCATCGCCTTTGAGAATTTGGGGGGGACTTTGGTGTGTGTTTTTAAACATTTGCAATTTTATTTTTTATCATAAAATGATCCGTGGTCACTAGAGAATAATTGGGAACTCTTAGACAGGGCCAACAAACTACAGCCACCCGCCCACGTCCAGGGAGGGAAACACGAATAACATTGCAGGACCCACTTTTCCGACCCTTGTTAGTAGAGTAACAGGCACCATAGGGTGCTACTCAGTATGCGTTACTTCTCTTCCCCTTTCCTAAGAGCCCCCTGATTTTGCCCTGGCCTCCTTTCGGAGCAGGTGCCGTGAGGGACTGAAGCTTGGCCAACCCGAGATTGCTACGTCACCTCCTTTCCCTCACAGACCCGAGCACGCACACAGTTATGGGCGATGAGATAAGGAGGCAGGTGTTGGCTAAGGGACTTCTGGGAAGGTTTCCTTCCTCCCAAATGAGACTCTCGGCAAGAGAGGCCTCGGCTGTTCTTCCTGCTGACCAGAGTGGATGCCTGGGACCTGAGGATGAGTCAGATGTGGGGCAGAGGGCGGAGCCCAGAGAGTCAGGAATAGAGCAGGAGCCCCGTGCCTCGTGCCTGCCCTGCCTCTGCACTTCTTGTGTCAGGAGACATCCCCAGATTTTAAGCCAATTTGAGTTGTGAGTCTGTTACTGTAATGACGCTGAATAGCTAGTGTATGTTCTGTTTTTGAAGCCCACCAACCAGATCCGCATAGAGGTGAGCTTGGTCAGCTGCGGCAGCAAGGCCCAGGGGCAAGCACCCAGAGGCACCTTTGGGAGGGAACGTGAGCTTGTGCTGGGTGATTCTAGGGAGAGATGGGAGACACGGGGCCAGTTCCGGAAGGACACTGTCAAGAAGTGGAACAATTTAATCATCGACTATCTTCCCGGTGATTCAAGCAGGACTTGGACTGGAGTGAAGCAGGTGGGAACTGACATAGACAGGTCAGCAAGCACTCGTGTTAGGAAAGAGGGTGTTTATTTTCACGGTCACTGTGTGGCCTTGCCTGTGCCCGCTCCGAGCCCCGCTCCTTTTCTGTTGAGAACGTTTTTGTCTGGTTTTCAGCAAAGCCATCTTCACTGCTCGGCTGTAAGCAGGGCCACTGTCACCTCCTCCGCATGAGCACACACCTGAATACCACATTGGGCCTCATCATCCATTCTCCATGTGAGGTGGCGTTCGAAGACACAGAGCCACCCCAGAGTCATTAAAAACAGCCGAAATATTGTTTTTTGTCATAGCAAAATATATATGGAGAAATACATAATGCAACTGCCATGCAAACTTTTAAAAATTAATTGTTCGGTAAAAAGATAACAAGAAGGAAAGTCAAGCAATCCTGGAATACATGGCTGTTCAGTACCTTAGAAGAAAAGGATTCTGGCAGCTGATGGAATTCCTCATTTTATATGTAGGCTTCTCTGTATCATAAATCAATGACTCCTGGTTCTGAGGGCAGCCCAGGCTAGGTACGTGAGAATCACCGAGGTTGCTGATGAAAAAACACAGATTCCCGCCTGCTTCCTCACTCGAGATTCTGATTCAGTTTGTCTCATCTGGGAAGTATCTTCCAGTGTTTCTGCCTCAAAGGCAAATCTCTTCCTTCTCCAATTCCAAGGACTCTGATTGGCTCCCCTTGAGTCACATGTCCCACTCCTTGACTAATCACTGTGGTTAGTGAAGTGAGGCACTGTGATTGGCCAATTCTGGGTTATGCACTTCTCAGTGGCCGAGAGTATGGGCTACTGTGATTGACAGCTACGCTGAATCAAATGATGGATTCAGGGAGCAGTGTTTCTCCCCAAAGGAATTTGCAAGGCCCATGTTGGGAATGTCATTTTAGGAACACCTGAATCTTATTTTAGCTCAGCCCACTCTTTCCCTTTAAGGTCCACCCAACACAAGAGGCAAAAGCAAATTAAAAGTCAGTTTCATTGGTATTAATGGAGCTTTGGGCAGAGCTCTAATATAGAGTATCCTATCTAATAAAAGAGAAGCATGGTAATTAGCCGTACAGCCACTACCCTTCCCATTGGCTAATCAGGGAGATATGCAAATTAACTGCCAGCCAAGATGGCGGCCAGCAGCCAGGCAGCTTGAAGCGAACAGGGAGGCTTGCTTGCTCCAGTGACTGCGGACTCCAACGTTCCCCGCCTGACTTGCCGGCCTCTCAGCTGCAACTCTAAGCAACTATGTTGCAAATATAGAAGCTAAACAAAACCCCAGAAACCTGTGTTAGTCAGCCCGGTTTCAGCCAGCCGGACTGCAACATTGTATCAAATACAGATGGTAAACAAAGGCCAGAAACCGGCTTTCAGCAGCGAGGCCTCACAGCTAAAGCTGGCCCAGAATAAAAAAAAAA
>NW_005370500.1:835913-871818 GCF_000412655.1 Myotis brandtii | reverse complement strand
CTCCCCATCGACCCTGCCTTGAGTGTGACAGGGGGCAGTGCCCCAACCCCCCAATCGGCTGTACCCTGAGCGTGACTAGGGGTGGCATCGCAACCTCCCGATCCGCCCTGCTCTGTGCATGACAGGGGGCAGCGCCCCAACTCCCCCATTGGCCCTGCTCTGAGCCCGACCAGGGGCTGCACCTAGGGATTGGGCCTGCCCTCTGCCACCCGGGAGCAGGCCAAAGCCAGCAGGTCGTTATCTCCTGAGGGGTCCCAGACTGCGACAGGGCACAGGACGGGCTGAGGGACCCCCTCTCCCCCCCGAGTGCACAAATTTTTGTGCACCGGGCCTCTAGTTTAATATAATGATAACAGCAAAAACAAAAACCAGACTGATAGTTCCTGAAATTCTATGGGTAAGAGCAGGAGGGGATAGGAGTGGTGAGCCACAGGGAATGTAGGCAATTATCATAAAGCAGTGTTGTCTTAGAAAGCACTTTCTTTTTATGCATATGTGGGTGGCTTGATATGGGGGTGCTGATGGAGATGGAGAGGTAGAGAGCTAACCCCCAAATAACAATAACCGAATAGAATACAGCACAGTGGTGGTGCGTTCTGTGTACTTTGTGAGCATGAACTCATTTCAACCTCATAACAATCCTAGGAGGTAGGTCCTTCACTAAGATCGACAGCTAGCAAGATTCGTGTAACCACTATACCACCCTGAATCTAATGTTAGCTCAGCCCACTCTTTCCCCTGAAGGTCCACCCAACACAAGAGGCAATTCTAGAGTTGTTGGGAAGCATTCAAGCTCCTGACCTTGGTGCTTAAAAGATGGAAGTTGTAATACTTATTGCCGATGTGGAGTTCAAGGGGCATTGTGCCAGGATTCAGGCATTGCTGAGCCTAGCTGAGGCCGAGGGGCCATGCCGGGAGCGCTACCCGAGCCTCAGCCTGCACAGAGCGTGGCTATACTTGGAAGGATGGGACAGTCACTCTGGAAGCTTCTCCCCTTGAAACACCTTGACATTAAGGAATCTTCCTCTTTCCTCCCTCCCTGTCTTCTTTAGACACCTGAGTCAGTGCTGTCTTTGCATAAGCACCTAACTGAGCAGGGCTGGCACTGGGCAGGATTAAGGGAGGATTAAGGCCCTTTGTCAATCTCTCATCTCCTCTCTGCAGAAACAAGACCTGAAGTCTTGCTAAAGAATTCCCTTGGTAACAACTTTCTCTGGGCTCTTTTAGATCGCCTCTGGCTGGGTGGAGCTCCCGCTGTGTGCAGCCTCCACCAGGAAGTGAGCCAGGCTGCCAATGTGAGCTTTGAGCCAGGGCATTTGCATGGGTGGGGTCTCCATTCCAGGCCAAGACGACTCACCTCTTGGGCCAGTTGCCTCAGACCTTGGAGACAAGCCACATCTTGCCAAGAGACTTCTGTTCCCCAACCCAGTGCCCAAGGGTGCGGTCCCGCTGTCGCCGCAGCCCGCTCCTCCCCTTGTGTTCCCTTCTGCTCTTCATTTCCCCTGGTTTATGGAGACACAAACCTGCTTTCACAGAGGCCCGTCTCCACTGTTTTACCTTCTCAAGGACTTCAAGTCCTGAATGACTCTCTTCTGAGTTTCCCTTTCTCCCCACCGTAGCTTCTCATCAGCCCACAGAACTGCTCCCATGTTGGAACAAGAACAGACACCCTCTGACTCCTGCGGGGGACACCAGCGCCCTCCCTCCTACCCTCCTTTCTCCGCCTCCCTTCAGAGACAAACTTCTCCGTTGCCTGCGCTCCCATTCTCTAGCCCACTTCAGTCTGGCTTCAGTGCCCCCCTGAATTTGCTCTTGCCAAGGTCATGGTCATAGACATGACATGTTCAAGTCTTCATGTGATGGGGCTTCTTAGCTGTACTTGACACAGCTGACCACTCGCCTCGCTCTCCTTCTGTGACATGCTCATGGTCTTGTTGCCTCGTCCTTGCCTCTCCTGTCTTCATCCTCGCTCTTCTTCCTCCTGCCTCTAGACGTCGGGCCCAGCATGGTACCTTTCGTAGCTGGATGCTCACAGGGTGGTCTCCTTCATCACCGTGGTTTCAAATACCATCTAGCGGCTGAGGACCCTCCCATTTAGGCCTCCAGTCTTGTGGTCACCTCACAGTTCCATTGCTGCACGACACCCTCATTAGAATGTCGCTTGGGCATTCCATACTTAACGTGTGCATAACGAAACTTTACATTGTCTCCCTTTCTACGTCCTCGCCAGTCTTCAGCTATGGAAATGGCAGTCAGTGCCCCTCAACCCAGACCCCCAAGTTCTCACCCTCAGTCCCTTCATTCTCCTCCTTTGACCCTCCCACCCAGGTAGCCACCCATGGTCAACTCTGCTCCCAGATGTCCTCAGATCTCAGTCTCCTCTTCCTTTTTGTTCTTTAAAAAAAATATATTGAATTTATCAGGGTGATATTTGTTAACAAAGATCTCACTTTCTTCATCATCACTTTTATACCCTAGGCTAAGCCACCATCAACTCCCACCTGGGCGCTGTGACGACCTCCTAAGTAATCACTAGCCCTTGTTTCTCATATTGCTGCTGTTGAGATTTTTCTAGAAGGAAAACTGAATCAGATCTCTTGCTGAAAACCATCTCATGCTCTCCACTGCTCCCAAGAAGTCTAACGCATTTCACTCGGTTACACAGCCCTTCAGCCCTGGCTGCTCCCCGCCTCTCCAGCCTGAAGTGCTACCCCTACGGGTTAGTGAGCACCTACTCGGGCTCCAGTCACTGACAGACTCTCGGGTCCCAGAACGTTCTTTCCCTTCCAGGCCTTTGAACTTGCTGCTCCCTCTTGGGGAGCCTTCCCCATCCCTACTCCCCAGTTCTGGTTGGCTACTGCTAATCCTTCTATCCTTGACTTAGCTTAGATGTCACTTCCTCCAGAAAGCCTTCCCTGACTCATTCTCCCAAAACAAAACAAAACAAAATCAAATCAGATCAAAAAAGCTGAGTCATAGCTCCTTTCTTCCCTGAGGAGGGATTAGGAAAGCCGTGTCTTCATGGCAGGCACGTCCTCTTTTTTTTTTTTTTTTGCCATCTTCGTTACAGATAAACAGACGTGTTGAGGACAGCATCCAAATAGAGATACTTCACTGGGTTTTATAGAAACCATTCTTTTTTCTTCCTAATGGGTGGTCCATTATTCCAATGACAGATTAAAGAATTGGTTACTGCCTTTCACATATTAAAACACCACATTCTGGAATTTTAAACACACCCTTGGCTAATGTTGTTTTATTTATATTATTATTATTATTATTATTTTGGATGGCTTGAGGGCTTTGTGGGTAGGAGGCTGGCTATAGTGTTTTTAAAAATGTATTGATTTTAGAGAGAGAGAGGAAGGTAGAGAGAAAGAGAGAAGCATCAATTTGTTGTTCCGCTTATTTATGCATTCACTGGTTGATTCTTAGATGTGCCCGACCATGGATTGAACCCACAACCTTAGCAAATTGGGACAATACTCTAACTGTGCTACCCTGCCAGAGCACTATAGCATATTTTTGACACCCTGTGGCATCACTATTGGTTGTATCCAAGTGTAGGGGCTGGATCAATATTGATGAATGAAGGCATGAATGAAATTACTCTCAAACCAGAGTCTACATTTCATGTTCTAGTCTCCAGGGGTTAATTTTATCAGCACACATAGACCAGGCACAGCTTCACTCTGTGAATCATGGACCATAGGTTGACCAGATGGCAAAGTTCCTAGAGCACCCAGGGCTCCTCTTCTGAGCCTCTCAGTGGGTCCAGCTGAGCCCTTGCTCATGGGCAGTGGTCACCGAGTAGGCAGGCTGCCCTCAGGATGGAAGAAAGTAGAGGTCAGTAAGGTGAGAAGTTCTTAAAACACCCCACCTGCTTTGATTGCCTGTTTGTTTGTTAGTTTGTTAGTTTTAAAGATCACTGCAAACCTCTGGAGAACCAGATTGGGAACTGGAGAAAGTAAGGTGTCAGTGTCAACACACATTTGTGACACCAAGTGAGCCCCTGCTCCCCCCTAATGGCAGGGTCCAGAGTCGGCTCGCTATCTTGTGGTCAAACCTGGGGACTACGTCCTTCCCACCTTGGTTTCCAGTGCTCCCGCAGTGGTGAAACCAGGGTTTGGACCCCAGTCTGTTGTCCCACCAGAGTTTGGGGTCTAAAGGCCTAGTTCAAGTCCTGGTTTGACCACTCCCAGCCATGATCAAAGAGAACTCTGTTTACTTTTTTTTCTTTTTGTTAATCCTCATCCCAGGATATTTTTCCATTAATTTATTTTTAAATATATTTTTATTGATTCAGAGAGGAAGGAAGAGGGAGAGAGAGATAGAAACATCAATGATGAGAGATATTCATGGACCGGCTGCCTCCTGCACATCCCTTACTGGGGACTGAGCCCACAACCTGGGCATGTGCCCTTGGCTGGAATCGAATCCCAGACCCTTCAGTCTGCAGGCCGGTGCTCTATCCACTGAGCCAAACCAGCTAGGGTTCCATTAATTTTTAAAGAGAGTGGAAGGAAGAGGGAGAGACAGAGAGAGAAACATTGATGTGAGAGAGACATCAATTGGTTGCCTCAACTCTCAACTGTGGTACCTGTCCTTGACCAGAATCAAACCCAGGACCCTTTAGTCCACTGGCTCTATTCACTGGGCAGGACTTCGTTTTCTTCTCTGAATTGTGGACAGAGCAATGCTCTCATCTCTCCGGATAAAGACCCGATGAGAAATGAGCCTGTGGCGGTCACTGGCTTGCCAGGTCTCCTGAGTGTGGCTGATGAGTATTGTTTTCTGAAGTTGATATAAGAGCACTTTTCTTCAGTGTTACCTTAAAACAAGAAAGTAAGGTGCCTGGGTGGTTTGGATATTTAGCACTGGAAGGGCTTTGGGGGTCATCAGGTGGGACCTCCTATTTTCAGAGAAGAAGCTGGAACTCAGGGAGAGAAGAAACTAGGAGCCAGAGTTTTCAAGGCTCAGGTGGCAGAGTGCGACTTGCCGCCCCTCATTCAGCAGGTTCAGCAGTGAGCCCAGAGCTCTGCCCTCAGGGGAGTACTCTGCAGGGCAGAGGGTCCCAGGTGAGCACCCCACATGGGGTTCAGGAATGGCCCTTTGCAAGCCAAGTCCTTCAGGTGGATGGAGAGGCACCCCGAGAACCTGCGAGTGGGTCTCAGTGCCCCCGGCGGCTCCCAGGTGTGCCGAATTGCTGGCATTGCGTGGAGACCGTGCCCAACATCCTGCCACTCCACAGAAGCAGAAACTGAGATGCAGGGATAGAGGATGGGGCCTGCCCAGGCCACTCACCGCTGCCAGCAGCTGTTCCATCCCAGCAAACTGTGCAGCTGCCATCCCGGCCCTTTGTCTCATCAGGACTGAATACCTACTCTCCTCGGAGGACCGTGGGCCATGCCCTTGCTCATCATCCATTTCCTCTTCCCAGCAGCCTTGCAATGGCTTCTTTCCATTTCATAGACGAGGAGACCGAGGCACAGGGAGATGATGTGAGTGCACCAGGCTAGTGAGTGCTGGGTCTAGAGTTGAACCATCTCCACTCAACTCTAGCGACTGGTTCACGGCCACCACAGGGCCCAGCGCCACCAGAAGCCTTGGCCTCTGGGGAGGGGGTGCTACAAAGAGCTGGTGAGGAGGACGTGTTCTCCTAGGGGGCCTGTCTCCAGAGTTTACTTAGATTTACTCTGGGACCTGGAGCAAATCGATTATCCTCACTCATCGCTTTTTGAGAAATGGAATAAATGATACAAATGGCAGCCATATGCTCCTGCCCCAGGGCTGACACGCAGGGAGGCCCTCCTCTGTCCCACTCACACTCAGCTGCTGGCACCCACCTACTTAGGATCCAAGGAAGGAGGCCTCTAGGGCTGGGAAGGAGTGACATTGAGGGCCTCTGGGGGTTTCTTCCTCCCCTAACAGTACACCCGTGGGAAGAGGAGCAGGGACATCCCTTGTTGGAAATACCCCAATCCCTGAGGGACATGGCAACCACTCATTTAATGGGAAACAAAAGCCTGCCCAGGAGTCCTGGAGAGCCCGGGAGGGCATGGCCGGGGGGCAGACGCCGTCTGAGGCTCCTTGGTCCTGAACCTCCCAACAGAGGCAGGTCTCAAACCACAAGCTGACCTTCCCTGACCTTCCAGCTGCCGGGTTACCTGCTGTCCACTCAGAGACTGTACCTTGGGTCATCTGCTCACTGTGTCCTCAACCCCATGGACAGGAAAGTCCCCATTTGATTCTGCCATTGCTTTATGTTTCCTTGGAAGTTTTCTAACTAAGCCTGGAGAACAGACACAGCGGGCTGGACCCGGAGGAAGTCTGCCAATGGGTGAAAAATGTGGATGGAGGGATGATAACTTTGGGTGCTTTCTTCCTGGTGCCCACTGTCTCTAGGTCCCTTGGGACCAGGGGTCATCTTTCACTTCCCACAGCACCTCCTGTCAGTCTCAACTGTCTGTCCATCTCCAGAGTCCAGCTGAAGGTGTTTGTAGGGCTCAGGTATTCACATGCTAGTTAGTGCCACCTCACAAACTATAAATCATATAAAAATGCATCTACTGCACACATTAAAAATATTTTATTGGGGCCCAGCTGGCATGGCTCAGTGGTTGAGCGTCAACCTATGAACCAGGAGTTCACAATTCGATTCCTGGTCAGGACACATGCCCAGGTTGCGGGCTTGATTCCCCAGTGTGGGGCGTGAAGGAGGCAGCAGAGCAATGATTCTCTCTCATCATTGATGTTTATATCTCTCTCTCCCTGTCCCTTCCTCTCTGAAATCAATAAAAATATATTTTAAAAAATAAATAAAAACATTTTATTTGGTATAAATGAAAAAGGATTTTACAATTGAATTTTGCTAGGAACAAATTATTTACTTTGTCCTTGTGATCAGATTTTAGTATTTTTATATGCAACACATAATGAAAACCAAAACATTCTATATGCTTGGAAATTTAAAGACAAATTTCTAAATAATTCATGACCTGAAGAGGAAATCACAATATAAATGAGAAAATATAACTGAACAACAATGAAAACCCTACCCTGTTAAAAGGTAGTGCCTAAAGGGAAACATGTCTTTAAATGAACATATATAATGAGGAAAAGAAACTAAAATTAATGAGCTAAGTGTCCAATGCAACAAATTAGAGAAAGACATCAGAGTAAACTCAAAGAAATTGGGAGGAAGAGAATGATCTATAATAATAAAAGCATAATATGCTAATTAGACCAGACAGCTGAACGACCTTCCGGACATCATTCCGATGTCCTTCCAGACGAAGCTGCAGCAGTGGGAGCTGAGGCAGAAGTGGTTAGGGGTGATCAGGCAGCAGGCAAGCAAGTGGTTAGGGGTGATCAGGAAGGCAGGCAGGTGAGTGGTTAGGAGCCAGCAGTCCTGGATTGCAAGAGGGATGTCTGACTGCCAGTTTAGGACCAGCAGTTGGACATCTCCCGAGGGGTCCTGAATTGCAAGAGGGTGCAGGCCGGGCTGAGGGACTTCCTCCCACCCGCCGTGCATGAATTTTGTGCACTGGGCCTCTAGTAAAATAATAAAAATGAATTAGAATCAACTCAGATATCAACAAACTAAAAATTGGTATTCAAAAATAAAAGCCAATAGATAAAACCCTGATTATATTACTTACCAGAGGCCCAGTGCACGAAATTCATACACTGGGGTGCAGGGGTGTCCCTCAGCCCACCCTAGACCCTCTCATAGTCTAGGATCCCTCGGGTGATGTCTGACTGCCGGCTTGCTTAGGCCCATTGGGGAGCCGGCAATCGGACATCCCTGTCGCAGTCTGGGACCCCTCACTCCTTACTGCCCACCTGCTCACTGCTCCTTACCACTTGGCTCGCTGCTCCTTAGTGCAGCTGCGGAGGTGGGAAAGGCTCCCGCCACCACCACTGTGCTCATCAGCCATGAGCCATGAGCCTGGCTTCTGGCTGAGCGGCGCTCCCCCTGTGGGAGCGCACTGACTACCAGGGGGCAGCTCCTGCATTGAGCATCTGCCCCTTGGTGGTCAGTGCACATCATAGCGACCGGTCATTCTGGTCATTCCACCTTAACGGTCGCTTAAGCTTTTATTATATAGATGGGGGGAAAAGAAAATATAAGTTTTAGTAATGAAAAGAGGTACATACAGATACTGTAGAGGTTATAAAACAAGATAACCCTGGAAGCAGCTTTATACCAATAAGTTTGAAGAATTAGAAGAAACTGATGAATTTCTGGAAAAACATAACCTTTCAAAATCACTTATGAGGACTACAATAGACCTATCTCCATTTGATTGTATCAGCAGTTTAACATCCAGAGACTCCATAGGACCCTAGTGATTTCATAAGAAACTTCTACCAAAACTCTCAGATAATCCTTATATTGTTCTGGAGGATAAAAAAATGAAAAAAAGCTGCCCATCTCATTTTATGAGGCTAGATTGGCCTTGGTATAATACTAGAGAAGAACCTGTGAGAAATTAAAACCATGGCCAGGAACATTTGCGATCTTGCTTCCCAGCATATGTCAGCAGTTTGGCTCAAATAAACTCATAGAAATTCTCCAAAACCAAAACCAAAACCAAAAACCATGGCCAACAGCCAGGTCTTTGAGCATTTGCTCACCATTGACTCCGGGCATGGCGCCATCTCCTTGACTAATAAACTCATTCTTGGCTACAACAGCAAAAAAAAAAAAAACATGGCCAATATAACTTATGAACATAGATTCAAAAACCATACATGAAGAAATCTAATGAACAAAAGAAAATGAGAAACAAAATAGATCTAGAGACATGGAAGCATGCAACAGACTAAGGATTCTCAGAGGGAAGCAGGTGGGGGTGGGAAGAGATCAACCAAAGAACTTATATGCATAAGCCATGGATGCAGACAATAGTGTGGTGAAGGCCTGGGGAGGGGGCGGGAGTGGGGAGGAGAGGGGGTCAATAGGGAAATAAGGGGGGACATCTGTAATACTGTCAATAATAAAGATAATTTCTTTTAAAAATCTTACATCAAGTGTCACCAAGTCCAATGGAACTAAATATGTAGAGTATCCATGAGGATGGAGCCCTTGTGTGGAGGCCCTTGGACATGATGGAGTAACAGCCAGCAGTTGATGTTCACCTAAGGAGGATGTGTGAGAACGGTAGCCTAGTGATTTGGGTTTGCTGTACACAAAGGATCAAGAAAATATGTAGCTATATTAAGAATAACATGATCCATGTTTCTTACCATTAGAGAAAGGAGATCCAAATATGAAAGGAGGGGCCCTGGCCAGGTAACTCAGAGTGTCAGTCCCATACACTAAGGTTGCAAGTTCGATCCCTAGTCAGGGCACATAGGAGAAGCAACCAATGAATGCATGAATAAGTTGAACAACAGCCTGGCCAGATGCTTCCATTGTTTGGAGCCTCATCCCATACACCAAAAGGTTGCAAGTTCAATTCCCGGTCAGGACACATACCTAGGTTGTGGGTTTGATCCCTGGTTGGGGTATATGCAGGAGGCAACCAATTGATGTTTCTCTCTCTCATCAATATTTCTCTCTCTCTCTCTCTCTCTCTCTCTCTCTCTCTCTTCCTCTCTCTAAAAATCAAGTTAAAAAATGAAACTGAATTAGCATTGGAAGGGTTGATATGAATACAGGTTTTTCAATGTAAATCTAGAAATAAATATGCAAATAAATATGCAAATACACACACAATTTTCTATCTTGTTATGAAGATGGCCTGGGAACAGCCATCCCAGTAGCAATGAGCACACCTAGCATCCAGATCTTGGTGTCTGAATTTCTAAATACCACTCTGCACTAAAAGAAACCAGGACTGCATGGAGTCCTGTATGGTTCTGGGGCTAGGGCAGAAAAGAACAAGATGTTCCTGGAACTTCTTTTTATGCAACAAAGTAAGAAAGGTCTTCAAGACTAATACAATAATACAAAAGCCACTAAACTCAGTTTGAATAGACTCCCACTTCCAAATCTGGGACACCTTGAACTTCAAAATAAGGAATGACAGAAATGAACTACAACCCGCTGAGTCAAATAGGAGTCCTTGAGTTCACACTGACATAAATAAGAGGAGGAGAGAGCTCTTCTTTACACTGCAATGCAACAATTTTCAACCTTTTCCACCTCCTGGCACATAAACTACTAAAGTTCTGTGGCACGCCAAAATATATATATTTTTTGCCAATCTGACGAAAGAAAAAGGTGTAACTGGCTCGGTGACCCATCCCCGTCTGAGAGGCAGCAGTGATGCCTAGACCAAGTGGGAGTCCGCCTCTGAGAGGGAATAGTGAGAGTCGGAGAAGATGGGGACCCTGGGGCTTCAGCTGCCTCAGGACCTTCCAGATCTGAGGCCGGGGGAGGGTCAGACCCTCCTAAGGAAGATCTGATGGAAATGCTGGTTGCTCCTCAGGAGGAACCAGGAACCCAGGAACAGCATGTTTGGCCCACAGTGTCCCGGCCTTCACAGCCTCCTGCAACCCATCTTTCCAAGTTCTAGGTTTAGAAATCGTACCTAGAAACAGGGCTGCGTGCGTGCGTGTGTGTGTGTGTGTGTGTGTGTGTGTGTGTGTGTGTGAGAGAGAGAGAGAGAGAGATGCAGTGTAACTTACTTGAGAATCTCCTGTCCAGACCTACTTTATAGAATTTCCTTATTTTTCTATTAAGACATGGAACTTGGGTTTCAAACCCCTTGCCTTACCCACCCTTCCTACCCCTCCCCACCATGAACTTTCTTGTTGTTCCTGTTGCTAACTGGAAATGTCATTCCTGCCTTTCTCCTTCTCCGAGGTATTTTATGCAATCTGTGGAGCAATGCAAAAGGAGGAGGAAGGGGAGGGGAAGGAAGGGAGGGGCAGGAGCTGGGGAGGGCAGACAGGAGCTGAGGAGGGGAAGGGGCAGGATGGGGGGGGGGCGTGCAGAAGCTGGGGAGGGAAGGAAAACTAACCACCCCAGACCCTCTCTTCCTCTCTGCCTGGCCTGTGTCCTTCTGCTCCTTGCTTCATGCTCATGCAAAACATAGACCATATATAGATACAGCCACTTAGACAAACATGCAATGTACTTCATGGAAATCACTTTTGCAGTATATGCAACCAGTTGTGTGAATTAAGACATGAACTGTCAGGCCCTGGCCGGGTAGCTCAGTTGGTTAGGGCATCATCCCAATAGGCCAGGGTTGCGGGTTTGATCCCTGCAACTTAAACAACAGCGACTTAAAACAACACAGATGTATTCTCTTACAGCTCTGGAAGGCAGAGTCTGAAATGGGTAGGCAGGGCTGTGTTACTTCTGAAGCTTCCGAGGAAAACCCATTTTCTTGCCATGTCCAGCTTCTGGGGGCCTGCACTCCTTGGCTCGGGGCCCCTTCCTCCATCTGCAGAGCTGCCGCTGCCACCAGACTCTGGCCCTCTTGCCTTTCTCTGACATGGACCCTTACGATCCATGACATTGGACCCACCTGACTAATCCAGGGTAATTGCCCTGCCTCAGGCTTCACTTACTCACAGCTGCAAGCCCCTTGCGCCACATCAGGTCACATGCACAGGCTCCCGGAGTTTGGGCGCAGACATCTTTTGGAGGCCATTCCTAGATCTACCACACTTGGTGATTTCCAGTTTGTAGAATTGCAAACATCAATTCTGAATGCCTTCCCAGGCCTTAATTCCGTTGATTTGACGCCCCCAGAAAAACCTGTTGATCCATCGAAGCTGGATTTATTAGGCCTCCCTCGGGAAAGGTCATTAGGGGGACGAGGGAATGCTGTGTGTAGGGTTTTAGGGCCCTGCCCGGTGATTTAAAAGCAGGTCATGTCAGGCCAGGAACTGGTCAGGAACTGGTCAGGACTGGGCAGTTTCTGACCTAAGAGCTCTGGAATGGTGGGCCCAGGGAGTGAGGTTTTGAAGTGAGAGCTGATGCATAATCTTATCTTCCAGAGGCAGGTATTTCCTGGAACAGCAGAGGTGACTTTTGCCAGATCCCGGGACTGTATTGCTTAACAGGGGGATTTTGTCGGCCTGAGTTCTCACAGTTACAATAATAATAGTTCCCCCCTTTTTAGTGCCTCCCACAGGCCAGACAAGTTGAATACATTTTGGCAGTTCCAACAACCCTAAAGGCAAGTATTTCAACCCAACCTCAGTAGTATAGCCTAATAATCCCCCTCTTCCATTTAGGAGTCAAAAGTTCCCCCATATGCCCTAGCTGGTTTGGCTCAGTGGATAGAGCATCGGACTGCGGACCAAAGGGTCCCAGGTTTGATTCTGGTCAAGGGCACATGCCTGGGTTGCAGGCTCGATCCCCAGTTGGGGGTGTGCAGGAGGCAGCCAATCAATGATTCTCTCTCATCATTGATGTTTCTCTCTCTCCCTCTCCCTTCCTCTCTGAAATCAATAAAAATATATTTTAAAAGAAGTTCCCCCATCAAAATCCTGGCTCCCCCACCTACTTCCTGGGTGAAGGCCGGCAGATAAACTCAGGAGCAGGGCCTGTTTCTTCAGCTGTAAACTCAGGACAACTCTTCATACCCCACGGTGGAGGTGGGTGGAGAGAGGATCCGTTTGCCCACAGCAGACCTGGTCCTCGCCTGCCCTCTCCGAGTCTTTATTAACCGTGCCCTTTTATTATTCTCAAAGGGGTCCTTCTGTAGATGATGCATTATACAGGCTCAGTGTAATGCAGTGAAACTGCGGTGACAGTTTCTCCTCTGTGGGGGACGGGGAGGCTCAGAGGGCTAGGTGGCCGACTCAGGCCACACTGCTGAGCTCCAGGTTAAAGTGCACAGCAGGCCCAGCGCTATTCCTCCTGCCTGGAGTGGTCCCCACCCCACCCCCACACAGTGCTACACTTTGTAACTATATGTTTGTGTGATTTTAAAAATTCAGCCCTTGTCCCATTAGACCAGGGGTCCCACGGGACTCCAAACGAGGTCAGTCTCAGTCATGGCTGGACAGCAGTGCCTCGGACAGTGGGGAGGTCAGGGTCGTTTACACACATGCTTAGCCTGCCCCTGTGTACGTGTTCAGGAAAGGGGGTGTCTGTGTGCAAGGCAGCTTTTCCGAGACTCAGCCTCAAAGGTTCCACCCCAAAGTCTGGGAGGGTCCCTCGCCCCAGCCCGCAGGCGCGCAGTCAGGGACAGACAGTATCTGCTTCCACCCTCATCACGGGCCCCTGGAGACGCCTAGGACTTGGGGAGAAATGGCATTCTTCATTGTCTCCCCCTTCGGCAGCTGGGGACACAGGAAGTGAGATGGACTGTGCGCAGGCAGGGGGCGCTCAGGTGTGGTTTATACGGTGGGCGAGGCCTGACCACAAATGTCCCCAACAAACTGGATTTTCTCCTGTAATTACCATACTTCGGGCTTGGCCTTTACAAGGTTATCACCATCCAATCAGGTCGGATTTCTTGGCCCCGATAAAATAGCGCCTGCTGTTAATGCAACAGATTGCAGTGGTTCTCAACCTTCTAGCCCTTTAAATACAGTTCCTCATGTTGTGACCCAACCATAAAATTATTTTCGTTGCTACTTCATAACTGTAATGTTGCTACTGTTATGAATCGTAATGTAAATATCTGATATGCAGGATGGTCTTACTCTTAGGCAACCCCTGTGAAAGGGTTGTTCGACCGCTAAAGGGGTCTCAACCCACAGGTTGAGACCCGCTGGATTAAGGAATACTTTCTGCCTTGGTCTTCCTGACAGGGTTGTCCCATGAGGAACTAAACCCACAGATAGTATATATTTAGAGGACGGTCACGGATGGTCCCGGTATTAAAACTTCTGCCCTGATAGAAAAGTTTAAGACAATCAGAGCAGATCCCATGACTCGGCAGTTTCAATTCCTGGAACCTCATCCTCTGAGACACATGGGGCCAACAGGTGCAAGAGCTTTTATCTCGCTTTTATCTCTCTTGGGAACAGCAGGAAGAACTGGAATAACCTAAGGGTCCATTAAGGGGGGAGGGGCCATGACGCACACACATCAGGGTATCATACAAAGGAATGCCTCCCTTCTCAGAAAGTAAGGAGACAGTTGAAGATGACATCAGGGACCGGGCAGGAGACAGCAAAACAAGCGTTGCTGTTTAGCCACAGCTCCCTGCAAGGTCTGAAACCAGGTTGAGAAACCGAAGGAGGCCAGTTTCCCAGCCTCGCCACTGCTGACTCCGGAGGGGGACCGGGTAACTCTTGGTCATAGGCGGGTCACCCTGTGCTCCCTGGGATGTTGGGCAGCATGGCCTAGACTCCCCTCTTGGTGTCTGCTGCAAGCCCTTTCCCTAGATGAGACAACCAGAATGTCTCTGGACACTGACTGCTATTTGTCCCCTGGAGGCAGAATCGCCCCACCCCCACCACTGCCTGAGCCATGGCCTAGGGCCGTGGTCGGCAAACTGCGGCTCACGAGCCACATGCGGCTCTTTGGCCCCTTGAGTGTGGCTCTTCCTAAGCCTTAGGAGTACCCTAATTAAGTTAATAACAATGTACCTACCTATATAGTTTAAGTTTAAAAAATTTGGCTCTCAAAAGAAATTTCAATCGTTGTACGGTTGATATCTGGCTCTGTTGACTAATGAGCTTGCCGACCTCTGGCCTAGGGTGACCGGTGACCAGGTCTCCTCTCCGGAGCTGAGGAAATGACTGACACCACCTCCTTTCATTCTCAAAAATGCCTTGTGCCTTGTCTGATGAAGTATACGATTGCCCTTCTCTCCAGAAAAGAGCACCTATGCTGCGGCATCATTGTCCAGACAGCTGGCTGGCATCCGGGTCCCATGGACCGTAAAGATACTCACACAGGTAACAGCACCATGAGCCTCAATCCGGTGCATTAGCTAATTGCTACCGTCCCTGAAATCCGGGCACCCACCCTCCTGACTGCCACAGTCCACTTGTATTTTCTGACTTTTCCTGAGGCCAAAGTAGGGGCGCTGAGGACATGGGCACGGTGCTGTAGGTTATTTGAATGAAGTTCTCCTGAGAGGGTATCAGCCAGTTTCCAAATTTTTCAACTTTACCATCTTTTTTTTTGAAATCTGAGTTCTAGAGAGTGGGGACTTCCCTTGTAATCCTGTGAATAAATACAGAGTGGCGGGATTGAGTTTGGGGACTGAGGTAATTCCTGGGGATAGGGCTGACCAACGGCAGGGCCCCACCTCCTGGGCTCCTATCTGTGGTAGGCAGTGGAGGTGTTGACATTGACCAACATGAAATAAATAAGAAAATAAGAAATCAGGGATGCACCGCAAATTGTGACAGCTCACATCCCTAGTGGGAGGTCCTCCTGGCCACCTCTGGCTCTAGCTGGCGACTGTCCCCACCCTCTCACCTGCCTGATTAGTCCTCTCCGTGGCCCCGCGTCTTCTGAGGCTGTGAATATCTGACTCGCTGATGTGTTAGGTCCTTTCAGGAGGACGGAAATGTGAGTGCGCGTTGCGTACTGTTGTGTCCCTGATGCCTGGACTAGCTCTGGCAGTAACACGTGCGCCATGAATGCTCGTGGAATGAGGATGCAGAGAGACAGCTGGGGCGGAGGTGGGGGGCCACAGGGTGGAGGACAATGGGGAGCGGGTGGCTCGGGAGGCCAGTTTGAGAAGGTGACACGGGTAACCCAAGCTCATAGGAGACGGACCACTAACCTGGGCTTCTCCCATGCTGATGCCCAGGAGCTCGGGGGCACTGAGCACACCACGAAGTGACCTTTTAGGGTCAGGGCTCCGGCCAAGGGCTTTGCTTCTCACTTGCCCTCCCCGACCAAGAGCTTGAGAATGTCATTTCTGTTAGATGTGTGGAAACTGAGGCATGGCGAGGTTATGTAGCTTGCTAGTGAGGGATGAAGATGCGATTTGAATGCAAGGCGGTGGGACCCCATGGTCCCCACCCCCACCCCCATACACACGTGGACAGTCCCAGGCAGGAGGGCTGACTGCCTCCATCCAGGTCCAGCTCAGCATCTCACTGGCTCTGACACTGACCAAGCCCCTGGCCTGGCCGAGGGGAGTGTGCAAGGACGCCCAAGGAATGGGCGAAGGGAGCACAAGGCGTGTCATTCAGGTCGGTGGAAGCAGCCAGTCTGGCAGGTCCTCCTCTCCGGTGAAAGGGTCAGGACCACCCAGAAGCTCCATGGAATTGCTGGCACCCCAGGCTGCCTTTGAAATGCTGGCCCTCCGCCAGCCTCTTGTTCCCTAATCCCGCTGTGAACCCTGACCCAGACCTCTGGGAAGTGGGATTAGGTAGGGAGTGAGAAATCGCACCCTTTATTTGTTGTTTCAACTTTGTTTGCCATAAACATATATATTTTTTGTAATAATTCTAATTCTTCCAATTTTTTACCGAAAAGTACAATCATCTGGTACTAGCAAAAGGAAAAGCAGACAGCTCAAGGGGGCTCTGGGAAATGCAGAGAAAGAATTATTCAAAATAATATTAATCAAAGACATTTTTTAAGTGACACCTCATTTAAAGGGACAGGCTGGTACATTTCACTGCATAAGAATTGCAAATGGGAAATGTTTCAGGCATGAAGCCAGAAAGGGGCACATTAAACACCATGACCTCCTGTGTGCTCAGCCCCCAGCTCATAAGAGGACAGAGGAGAGGAGAGCCCTGGCTGGGCAGCTTATTGGTTAGAGCGTCGTCCAGATACGCCAAGGCTGCAGGTCCTATCCCTGACAGGGCACATACAAGAAACAACCAACGAACGCATAAATAAGTGGAACAACAGAATCTCTCTTTTCCTTTCTCTCTCAATCAATTTATAGATAGATAGATAGATAGATAGATAGATATAGATATAGATATATAGGTATCTATATCTATAATTATAATTATTATTATTATGATGATGATAATCTTTAAGAGGACACAGGAGAAGCCCTGGGTGCATCTCCACCAATGAATGCCCCCCCCCCTCCATCCTCCCCACAGATAAATGGTCTTGAATTTAAAGTTTTTCTTCCCTTTCATATTTTTATTCTTTTATTTCCTGTGGAGTTATTGATACCTCTTTTGCAGGCTCTTAAATTGATATAAATATATTATATCGATATACCATTTTTTAAATGAGGTAAATTCATATAACATAAAATTCACCATTTTTTAATCTTTTTTTAAATTCACCATTTTAATGTGTATGATATAAATATATTATATCGATATACCATTTTTTAAATTGAGGTAAATTCATATAACATAAAATTCACCATTTTTAAATCTTTTTTTAAATTCACCATTTTAATGTGTACGATTCAGTGGCATTGAGTACATTCACAATGCGGTACAACCATCACTTCTATTTAGCTCCAAAACATGTTCATCACCCGGAAGGGGAACCCTGGACCCATTAGGCTGTCACTCTGTGCATTTGCCTATTCTGGGTATTTCATATACATGGGATCATATAGTATGTGCTCTTTTGTAACTGGCCTTTTTCACTTAATATGAGGGTTTTGAGATGCATCTGCATTGCAGCCAGGAGCCACCCTTCCTTTTTCACGGCTGAGTACTATTCCACTGCATGGCTGGACCACATTTGTTTATTTATCTGCTGAGGGACATTTGGGTTGTTTCCATTATAACCATCCAGTGTGTGTGTGAAAAGTTCTGAAAACTTCTTAGCAATGACTTTCTTTAACAATATCTGTATTGGCACACGTGGCTTCCCACAGAAACATGTGAATCCTTTAAGGGGTTTAGGACATTCCACCCTAAAATGGGCCGCTTTGCCATATTCGTTATTTTGAGCTGAAGGCACCTGAGAGACAGATACAGGAAGGGCTGCCTGACCTCCCATCTCTACCTAAAATCAGACCATAAAATTTCCCATGAGAAAGACCATTCCCTGCATCAGGAAGAGAATGTTCCAGAAACTGGAAGCAGACGCTGAAATAAATCAGCACAAACAAACCTGCCGACGTCGCCTTTATCTCCCACTAGCCCTTCCCCATGGCTCCTCATCGCTTCTCCACAGGTGCTCACGCTAACCCTGTGTCTCGTCATTTCTTCACCAAGGTATCATTTCCGTGTCTGTTAGGGTCACTTTGGGGGTCTGCACTCTCTTACAAAGGCCCCATGTACCTGGGAAACTTAACAGAACTTGCACGCTTTTCTCCTGCTCACCTGTCTTACGTCAGGTTAATTCGTAGGCCCAGGCTGAGATCTAGGAGGGTGAGGAGAACTTTCCCTCCCCATGGCCTCCGAGTAGCCCACAGGGTGGCACCTCAGTGCCCTGCCCTCACCAAGCTCCCTACAGGAACCCTTCCACTCACTGGTCACACCAGCTCTGGGCACGGTAGTCGCGCCACTTGGCGGGTGAGGCGACTGAGGCACCAATCTGGAAAGTCCTGACTAAGAGGCAGCCTCAGCCACTGGCTCCTTGCTCATCGTTTTTCTCCTCAAAACTTCACTGAAACTAAAGACGTGGTCTTAATTTGTGAGTAGGCTTATCTTTCATATATTTTTTAATCACAGAGATTTGGGGAGAGCAGATGCGGCCTCGACCCTGTCCTCAGCATGACCTGCTCCTGAGGTGGGTGGGCACTGGCCAACGGTGGGCACCTGCAGTGCCGGTGACACGTTCCTGTGCCAGCCAGCACCCGTCTCTCTGTCCTTCCCTGGTGGTGTCTTTTTATTTTATTTTAATATATTTTTATTTCAGAGAGGAAAGGAGAGGGAGAGAGAGATAGAAACATCAATGACTCGAGAAACTCATGGATCAGCTGCCTCCTGCACACCCCACACTGGCCCACACTGGGGATTGAGCTCGAAATCCAGGCATGTGCCCTTGACCAGAATCGAACCTGGGACCCTTCCGTCCATAGGCTGACACTTTATCCACTGAGCCAAACCGGCTAGGGCCTTAGTGGTATCTTTAACTCACTCCATCTATTTCCAGAAACTGGAGGTGGGCTTTATGGGCTTAATTAGATTCAGGTTAAACTTTTTTTTTTTTTGTCAAAAACTCTTCATAGGTAAGATTGATAGATACAGCAAATCAATATATAGGGTGCCCTACATTTGAATGTCAGATAAATAACGCCCTCTTTTAGTATAAGTTATGTCCCACGTAGTATTTGTATAACCTACTTCTACTAAGAATGATATTAATCGTTTATCCAAAGTTCAAACTTAACCACAATTTATCTGGCCACCCTGTTAAAACCATAGGGCTGCTGTCTGTCTATTTCACGGGGTCTCTCTGTGGACCAGTTACTGACCCCCGGGTTACCATGGTGACTTCCAGATCTCTCCACGGCCGGGTTTGGAACCCAGCACATCAGGCCCTGGAAATGCAAAATCCAAACTGACCTTTGTCCGCAAGGAGCCAACGGCCTGGTGTCTCTGGCTCCTTCCGTTCGCCTCTCCACCCTGCGCATACTTGTAGCTCACCTGGTGCTCGCTGACTTCCAGTCGCAGGCCCGCATGAAGAGCTGACAGACAGATCACAGATGCTGGGACCCACGGACTCTGAGCTGACATCTCCAGGCAGGTTGCTCTTTCGAAAGCTCAACCTCCCTGGGTCTTATCTGCCCATTTCATAGATGAGGAAACCAATACCTGGCTCATTGGGTTGTTTTGAAGATGAAAACAGACAATCATTCAACAAACATGTTTAGGCTCCTTGATTCTATCAGTAGGTGCAGAAAAGGCATTTGATAAAATTCCATACACACTCAAGTTTAAACAAATCAACAATCTCTTCTATAAGAGCAACTGAAACTGACAAAGAGTATCCACCACCAACATGCAGTCAACTTCATTCTTGATGGTGAAACTGTTTCACTAAATCTAGGAATGAGACCGAAACTCACACTGTTGCTACTTTTATTCAACGTGACACTGGAGTTTCTGGCCAGTGACCAGAGACTGTCTTTTCTTGTCCTAACACATGGATTTATTTGGATCATGGGCACATTTTGTTTTTATAATGAAAAAAACACCAGTTATTTTATTAAAAACTAGAGGCCCCGTACATAAAATTCATGCCTGGGAGGGGGACCCTCAGCCTGGCCTGCACCCTCTTGCAATCTGGGACCCCTCGAACATCCCTCTCGCAATCTGGAACCGCTGGCTCCTAACCACTCGCCTGCTTGCCAGACTGATCACCCCTAAGGACTTGCCTGCCTGCCTGATTGCCCCTAACTGCCTCTGCCTGCCTGTCTGATCGCCTCTAACAGCTCGCCTGCCTGTCTGATCGCCTCTAACTGCTCACCTGCCTGTCTGATTGCCCCTATCTGCTTGCCTCCCTGGCTGATCACCCCTAACCGCCTCTGCCTCAGCCTCTGCTGCTGCAGCTTCTTCTGGAAGATCGTTTGGCTGTCTGGTCTAATTAGCATATTATGCTTTTATTATTATAGCTAAGACCAAACACACAAGCAAAGGCACAAAAGTCCAACAGAAACAGCCTTAATAAAAGCCTCAGAGCTCCCCACTTACCATTTCTAAGCCAAGCCCATCCCTGCTGAGAAAAAGGAAGGAAAGAGCATAAGGATTAAAAAGAAAGAAATGAAAAATGCAATAGTAGTATGACTGACTACATCCAAAATCCAGGAGATTGAGCAAACTATTACAAGTGAAGGAGTTCAGTAAGATTACCAGTGAAAAAATTTATATATATATTAATCCTCACCTAAGGACATGTTCATTGATATTTTTTTTGAAACAGAGAAAAACACAACAATGTGAGAAAGAAACATTGATTGGTTGCCTCCCACACGCACCCCAGCCTGGGATCAAACCCGAAACCTAGCTATGTGCCTGACCGGTAATCAAACCCAAGATCTGCCAGTGTATGGGAGGAGCTCCAACCAACTGAGCCACACTGATCAGGGCAAAAAGATTAATATTTAAAAATCAAAAGATATAATAATCAATAGAGTTTCTATACATAAGGATATAAGAACTAGACATATAGTTAAAATAAAGACATACTATACAATAGCAACAAAAATGATTAGGAATAAATCTAATAAAAGATGCAAAAAATGTGAGGGAGAAGTTTATAATGATGTATTAAAAAACTAGTAGGACTTTTTACATGAAGGTCAATTTTCCTCAAATTAATCTCTCAATTTAATGGAAGCCAATAAAAAAACAAACAACCTAATACATTGATTGAAAAATTTGGTAATGGTGATTTTAGCATTCATCTGTTCTCTATGGATTTTAGACTCCAGAGTCTGGGTTCTAGACTTTGGAAGTTTGTTATTTTGATCAAGAAGTGCCAAAAAAAAAAGTTTTACAAAAGAGAACTTCCTTAAGAGATTTCCATCCTTCCCTGACACTGTGCTAAGTGAAGCAGTGTGGTGTCAGGCTAGTGGCCTAGAATAGAGCTCAGAGTAGACCCACACTTCTGTGGAAACGTGTATGCGGTAGGGAAGAAATGGATCAATTGACAAATGGTTCTGCAAACTGGCTCTATCGCAAGAAGACAAATTAGATTCCTCTTATTAGTCTTTCACAAAATAAATTTCAGATGGATTAAAGAGCTAACCAAAAACTTCTTGAATACAGGAAATATCACCATGATATCAGGGTAGGGAAGATTCTTGAATCAAGATAAAATAACTAAAACCATAAAAGAAAAATGTTGCATTTATTGCATTAAAAAAAAGTTTCCTGCCCTGGCCAGGTAGCTCGTTAGAGCATCAGCCCAATACACCAAGGTTGTGGGTTCAATCCCCAGTCAGGGCACATACAAGAAGTAACAACGAATACATAAATAAGTAGAAAAACAAATCAATGTTTATCTCTCTCTCTCTCTCTCAAAATCAATAAATAAAAAATTTAAAAAGAAAAGTTTCCTATGGCAAAAAAAAAAAGTGCTCTAAGTGAAAAGACCACCTATCAATTGGGATAAGACACAGACAATAGAAAGTAGAAAAAACAGACAAAAGATATGAACAGACAGTTCACAGAAAAGAAAACCAAGTGACCTATAAAGTAATGAAGGTGCTCAATCTTGCTAACGATGAGGGGAAATGCAAATTAAAACCTGATTCTGTTTTCCACTCATCAGATTGGCACAAATTGATGAGTCTGAAGACCTCAACTGCTGGTGAGGAGGTGGGGAAGTGGAAATTCTTACTGAGATTGTAAATGATACAAATACATTCATAAGATCAATTCAGAATATGGCTGTGCTGTAAGATATGACAACGGCCGTGAAGAGACTATTTTAGACAGGCTGATCGAAAAAGGAATGTTTGTGAGACGATGGCCCCCCTGACCCCCAATTCTAGCAACAGTGTCTGGCACAGGACAGTTGCCCAGTAAGTAAGTGCTCATTAAATTTACCCAAACTCTGCTCCTGTTCCTCCAGCCTCGCTCAGTCTTGTGTGGATATGCCCTGCATTGTCTTTCAATGAATCAGTGGCTATGACATTAGCTTCTGAAAGGTTAAAGGTACACAGAGGAAAACTTTAAACAATGCAGACAGAAAGTGACAGGGAAGGGGCAGGGAGCTGCTGGACTAGGCAGTGGGACTGTGTGTGGCCAAATTGATGGCCAAGAAATGGTGGGTTGGGCACTCATGGGGGGTAGGGATGGGGAGAAGAGGGATGAAGGGGGTAGCGCATGGGGGCTGTCCAAAGAAGCCTCTTTAGTTGGGGAGGGACTGAGGCAGGAGGATTAGTGTTCACTAAGGAGGGTGCCAAGGAGACAGGAAAAGAGGGTGCAGGGTTAGGGCTACCTGTCCTAGGTTTGCTTGGACTCAGAACCCAGGAGCTCATCCCTATTTGAAGCTCTGAAGAAGGACATGGTACCTTCCTTTGTACTAAGTTGTACTGAAACATGGTTGGTGAACAGAGCCATATTGACACAGTTCTGAAGACCTTCCAGCCACAAGAATGCTAGAGTGAGTGGGCCATTGGTTTTGCACATTAATAAAAGACAGTCATGTGCCACATAAATGTTTGGTCAAAGCCCAGCAGCATATAAGATGGTGGTCCTGCCCAGCAGCATGGCTCAGTGGTTGAGAGTCAATATATGAACCAGGAGGTCACGGTTCGATTCCCAGTCAGGGCACATGCCTGGGTTGCAGGCTCGATCCCCAGTGTGGGGAGTACAGGAGGCAGCCAATCGGTGATTCTCTTTCATCATTGATGTTTCTATCTCTCTCTCCCTTTCCCTTCCTCTCTGAAATCAATTAAATACACACACACACACACACACACATTTAAAAGATGGTGGTCCCATAAGATTGTAATAGAGCTGAAAAATTCCTATCGCCTTGTGACATCCTAGCTGTCATAATGCCACTGCAACACATGACTCACAAGTTTGTGGTGATCTAGTTATGTATATAGTACATAGTCCTTGATGAAGATAATAAATATGTTGTTGGTTCATGTATTTGCTATACTATACCTTTCATTATTATTAGCGTGTACTCTTTCTACTCATTAAAAAGAAAAAGCTTGCTGTATAACCATAGGTCCTGTACGCCAACAGCAGCCTCATATATCTCATTTACCGTGTCTCTTGATTGCATCATTGTCTCTCGGGCTTGATTTAATCTCGTGTTGTTTTGAGCAGTGACATGCTGTACAGGCTTGTAGCCCAGGAGCAGTAGGCTGTGCTGCACAGCCTCGGTGTGTCATGGGCTAGACCACCGAGGCTTGTGTAAGTGCACCTTGTGATGTTCGCTCAACAACGAAATTGCTTCGTGACGCATTTCTCGGGCCTTATCCCTGTCGCGTGACTACTTGAAAAACTGTAAAGTTATGAAAAATTAGGACGTGAATGGCTTGGGAAATGGAGAAGCCGACTATTTTCTGCCCTTCTGTTCTATTCTCTTGTTTTTCTGGGCCACACATATGTTTTGTTTTTATGATTAAAAACGACTTGTTTTGTTATGCATCAGTGCAAATATATTAGCATAGGCACTTCGGACCTATTTTAGCAGAAACTTCACGTCTAAGTCTCCCACTGCCCACTTGCCTACCCACCCCCACCTCTTGCTTCCTACACCCCAGTTGTACTCAGCCAGGGTCAAGTTCCCACTGTCTGACCTAGGCTCCTGGGGGGCTTCTTTCCTTACAGGGCTGCCTGGGGCCTGACCTTGAGGTGTGCAGGAGACGCCCCCCCCTCCCCCCCCGCGAAACCCCTAGCACATAGGAAATGTTCATTTGAGGGATTACAGGCATACCTCGTTCTATTGCACTTCACAGATGTTGCATTTTTACAAAATAAAGGAAAGATCCTCTGACAGCAAAAATAATTCAACTCAAAAAAAAAAAAAATAATTCAACTCATTTTTTGGTGATACCCGCTTTATCGCGGTGGCCTGGCACCCAACCTGCAGCCCCTGCGAGGTACACCAGTGTTAGCCGTTAGCAATGTTCATGGAGCACCTACTGCTGCTTCGTCTCATGATGACTAATTCATAGGAGCCTGTGTATGCCATCTCCTGCTGAGCGCTGGCTGAAGGGGAGGAGGCCTGCAGACCTTACATTTCAGACAGAGCAGGGATCCTGAGCTTGACCTTGCAAAGGCGTCTAGGGAGGGTTGCTGGGACCCACCACACCACCCACGCTGCTTCCATTCCGGAGTTCAGGGTGGGACCGATCATTTGCATTTCTAACGTCTTCTCAGCTGCTGCCGAGGCCGCCTGTGGGGGATCTTGCTTTGAGAACCACTGTTCTAGAGTTTAGGAAGATGGCCAATTAGGATAAATGGGCGAACTCCCAGCAGGAAAGGGGAAGGACTTTTGAGGGGGCACAGCCTGCTTTTTGGCTCTTTCCTGGGCCGAGGCAGCCCTCTGTTATTCCCACAGGGGGTCTGCCTTTTCAGTCTCCCACCTGAGGAGCCTGCCTGCTGAGGACAGGACTTGGGCCAGCATCTGGCTTTTCCTCTTACACTTGGTTCTCCAGGGTCCTGCTTCCGAGCCACACCGTGGGCTCTCCTGGGCCTCAGTGACCGCATCTGTAGAATGGGTAGGAAACGGAACTCCCAACATGGTCAGGGGGAGGCAGGAATGAAAGGTAGCTGTGGAGAATGTAGCACAGGGCTGGGCCCCCACAACTCCTTCAGCATCGCTACTGCTGCAGGTTTGCATTTCCCTGAGCAGAGCACCTGTGTCAGCACAGGGGGACCTCGAGGGTGGATCTCCTGGAGGGGGACGCAGTAGCAGAAGGACGCGAACAGTGAGCTGGCATTTATACTGAGTCTGGGACCTGCATAGGGCCCATGGATCCTACGTCGGCAATAAGGAAACCCCAATTTCTCCAGCCTCTGTTGGCCTGAGGTGGCCACTTGCTGTAATGTTTTCCTTCCTACACTGGGAGGGATTTTAATATCTGAAATATCTCATTTGAAAATTTTCGGTAGTAATTTTGTCAACGTTTTTTCTTCATTGCTTGGTGTGAAAGTCATGTACATTATGCCTTTTTTTATTACTTTATCACTTTATACCTTTAGCTCTTTGTTATAAGTGCACCCTTTTCAGGCACAAGAAGTTACGTTTTCCCCTCCTTAAGGTCACTTATTGAATCATATGTTCTTTCTTCACTGATGTGAGATTGTACCTTTCACCATTTGCTAAGTCCCCATGTATATGCACATAGGGGCAGGGTATTAAAAGCTTTATTTAGCCCCATTATGTTTTCTGATTGCCTCTGTACCAACAACAGATGATTTAATACAAAATTCAATTGGTATTTTTATAAAAATAACACATTTATGGTAACCAATGTTGGAACAGCGCAGATAGGTGTAATTTGCCACCATCACCAATCCCACCTCCCAGAAAGAAAGGTCTGGGTTAGGGTTTGTGGCAGGCTTAGGGATGGGAGCCCGGGATTAGGGAAGGGGTGTCCGCATTTCAAAGACAGCCATGCCAGGCTGTGGCTGGCAGCGGTTTCGGTCATCTGGCCAGCCTTGGTGGTCCCCATTCATTCCCTGGAAGTGATCTGTGACTGATACTACTCTACAGACGACAAACATGTGCTGAGTGGTTGGTTAGTTGTCTTGTTCAACGTCGTGCAGCCAGTGGGCAGGTGAAATTCTTCAGGTTAGCGCCGCATAGCAGGACGTGGGCTGTTTCTTGATAGCTTCCCTCCTACATCACACGTGCTCCGTGTATTTGACTGAGGCTGTCTCCCCCAATAGACTGGAAGCTCCGTATGGCAGACACGAGGGCTGTTTACTCACTGCTCTATGCCCAATGCCTATAATCATGGGAGGCACATAGTAGGTGGTCAATAGATATTTGTG
The DNA here is from genome assembly GCF_000412655.1 of Myotis brandtii. Taxonomy (NCBI): domain Eukaryota; kingdom Metazoa; phylum Chordata; class Mammalia; order Chiroptera; family Vespertilionidae; genus Myotis; species Myotis brandtii. The sequence goes on along the minus strand of NW_005370500.1, from coordinate 845,583 downwards.
GATTAACAGGGTTATGCTTATTCTATTGCTTGGTGCCTAAAATTATTAAGACATGCTAATAACTACACTGAGAGAGCTTTTATGTACTGAGCAACACAGGCTCCACATGGTTCGTAGAGAATCTTCTAAGTGTGTTACAAATTCCGGCAACATGGTTGCGTGTCAGTGACAGACACGCCTGTCTCCACCATTCATCTGTGGAGGTGCCACAATCCTGGGTCTAGAGTAGCAGTGAGTCTGTGAGTAACAGAGCATTCATCATTTTGGCTGCTTGTATCTAAACTTTAGTAACAAGCCACCTTTCACACAGTCAGCTAGCGCCTGGATTGGAGAGAAACCACCACGCACTGGGCTCCCCAGACGTGGCTCATGTGCCATGTGGTTTGCCTACCGGGCTCCTGGCTGGGCCACCCAGGCTTTTCCTTAATCACCATGCTTCTAGGATGGAGGTGTCTCAGAGATTCACTGCCACCCAATAAAAGTTCTAGATTCTCCTGGAATATTTTCTCAGCTGCTAGGATAACCAACCCTTCAACTCCAGGTCCTCCTCCACGGTTCCTCTACCTCAGAAGAAAATTATAGATTGTACTTATTAGATAATTAAAATCCCATAAAAGGGACTATAGTCTAAAGATATTTTTAAAATGAGACATGGCAATAGAGTGCAATGCAGAATAGCCAAGAATATTGCTAGCGACAGATTTGTGTAAAATGGCAAAAAGCTGTGTGCAGAGATGTATTTACTTGACTGTACAGAACAGGGACTCCAAGGATCCAACCATCACAACTGCGGTGGCTGCTGGGCAGAGCGAGGGTCCCACTCATCCTAGCAGCAAGGCCACCGCACAGGAAGGAGCCTGGCAGGAGTACCTGGGTTACCAAAGAGAAAAACCCCTGGGTTACCCCAGGAAGGAAGTTACCTTTTTGGGAAAAGCTACAGCTAAGTGTTCTGTAGGTGTACATTTCTACATATTTCCACAATATGTTATAACCAGAATTTGAAAAATACATTAAAACAGACAACAAACAGAAATTTATAAAATAGGAAAAATGCAGAGCCCTGTCCCCACCCACTCACCTGCCCTCCTCCCTCCAGGCAGCCACCACACACTGCGTGCCTGGAACCTGTCATTGTTCCTTTGTCAGAACACATTCATGATAAGAAACAAGGTTAATAGCCGTTTTCTATAGTAAAGTTGGGTGGTTAGGCATGACCATTGGAGGAGAAAAGAATTAAACCATATCTTCCACTAATAGAAAATAATATCGAATGCCAACTGGCATGGGAAAAAAACAGACATATCTCCCCCTAAAAAATAAAAAGGAAGGAAGGAGCCCACAAAATGACACCTTTCTGAAAGCTGATCTCCTATGCATTGTGGATATTAATTAGACACAACTGTTGACTGCCAATCTTTTAAATAACAATGATGTAAATTAGAATAATACTAGCAGCCATTGTGTGCTTGACAGGGCTTCCACTCTAGCTTAATGGGCTTCTCTCTTGAAAATCAGGCTCCCATTGTATTTCCACTTTATTTGTTATTATTATTACAGAACCTTTCAAACACACCCAGAAGCAGCCAATGGTGCAAGGGTCCACCCTTCTCCCTGGACCCAGCACCAGGTCAACAGCAACCCCTTGCTGTCACCTGTGCTTTCCCCATCCCTCTGTCCACTTTCAGGCCCAACATGTTAAAAGGAACCCTAGGCTTTGCGTCAGTCCCACAGAAACACGTCAGTGTGTGTTTCTACCTTAGCAGGTAAAGACCCTTTTTGCTTGTTTGTTATTCTGACCGTCTAACCGCAACATGACTATCACTCCCAACGGAAGTTAATAATAATGTCTCACCATGTAATAACCGGTGCCTTTTCAATTCTGTGTTTGTGTGAATTTAAGTCAGACCAGAGGAAGAGCCGGCAAGCTTTGAAAAGTTGGCAAAGGCCAAAAGGCGTTTAAGGAGTCTCTGGGGGAGCTTGTTAGGGATTCAAGACCCCCGTCCAGACCCACAGAAACCTGCCAGTTTAATGAAGCTGTGGGTGACTCACGTTTGAGGCTCCCTATCTACTGCATAGGCCGCAGTGGCGTGCACTCGGGACTTACCCACTTTTCTTCGCTCTGGGTCTTGTAGGCTACGAGGGGCAGCTCCTTGGAGTCCTCTCTCCAACAGTGAGAGCCTGCCATTCCGCAGGCGTCACCAGGCCCCTGGGGACAGGTGAGGCCCTGTCCTTCTGAGGCCCTCCCTCCAGGGGAAGGACGAGGGCAATGAGAGGCGTTCCATGTGGGAACAAGGCTGAAGCTTCCCTGATCCACCTGGTACCGGCGGAGGAAAGTCTGTTGAGCCATCAGGCAGATCAGAGAATCGTCCCAGACTCATCATGCCTGTCAGGGAATCTAAGAAATGATAAAGGCAGCACTTCAACCTGGGAGGGTTTTTTAAATAAATGCTGTTGGGGCCCTGGCCGGGTAGCTCAGTTGGTTAGAGCATCATTCTGATATGCCAAGGCTGCGGGTTTGATCCCTGGTCAGGGCCCATACAAGAAGCAACCAATGAATGAATAAATAAGTGGAACAACAGATCCATGTTTCTCTCCCCTCCTCCCTTTCTTTTTCTAAAAATAAATAAATAAATGAATAAATACTGTTGGGAAATCAGCTGGAAGTCTGTCCATGTGAAAACTGTGACCTGAGTATCCCCCCTCCAGCCTCAAGCACATGCAAACACACATTTCAATTCCATGTGGGTTCAAGACCCGAACCTGAAGAAGAATTCTGTAAGATCGCTTGACACAGACAGGTGAAGAGATAGTGCAGCACAAACATGGGCGGATAGCAGGAACAGGCAGTTCATGGGGGAAGAAATTCAAGGGGCCAAAAAATGTGGGAGAAGTGGCAGATCACATATTGTCTCCACCATCAGACAATGAAGACTCTAAAAAAGATGTAGCTGCAGAGAATAATGTAGAACAGCCAAGAATATTGGTACATGGTAAATTCTGCAAGATGGCAAAGAATAATATTTTCTTTTATTTATTTTATTTTTTAAATACATTTTATTGATTTTTTTACAGCGAGGAAGGGAGAGGCATAGAGAGTTAGAAACATCGATGAGAGAGAAACATAGATCAGCTGCCTTCTGCACACTCCCTACTGGGGATGTGCCTACAACCAAGGTACATGCCCTTGACTGGAATGGAACCTGGGACCCTTGAGTCTGTAGGCTGATGCTCTATCCACTGAGCCAAACTAGTTAGGGCTAATATCTTCTTTTAAAACATTTATAAAAGTTGTGTGCAAAACTATGGACTTAAATATACAGAAAAAGGACTCCAAGGATACTTACCAGACTTACTTGCCGTTAGTTCTGGGGAGAAGCTAGGGCGTTCTTACTCATTATACTGTACTAATGCCACCATCCCTTGCAGGTGAGTGGTCCCTGGTTTGTAAGCACCAGGTAACAGGAGGCATGTTCGTGAACTGAATGGCTGAGCTCCTGACTCCACCTTCACTTCCAATTCCAGGCTGGGCTCCAGCTCATGACGCCCCAGGGCCTTGAACTCCTTCCCCTTCCTTCTGCTTCCTCTAAAGACCTACTCTCTGTCCTTCAGGGCACTCCTGGTACCGGCGGAGGAAAGTCTGTTGAGCCATCAGGCAGATCAGAGAATCGTCCCAGACTCATCATGCCTGTCAGGGAATCTAAGAAATGATAAAGGCAGCACTTCAACCTGGGAGGGTTTTTTAAATAAATGCTGTTGGGGCCCTGGCCGGGTAGCTCAGTTGGTTAGAGCATCATTCTGATATGCCAAGGCTGCGGGTTTGATCCCTGGTCAGGGCCCATACAAGAAGCAACCAATGAATGAATAAATAAGTGGAACAACAGATCCATGTTTCTCTCCCCTCCTCCCTTTCTTTTTCTAAAAATAAATAAATAAATGAATAAATACTGTTGGGAAATCAGCTGGAAGTCTGTCCATGTGAAAACTGTGACCTGAGTATCCCCCCTCCAGCCTCAAGCACATGCAAACACACATTTCAATTCCATGTGGGTTCAAGACCCGAACCTGAAGAAGAATTCTGTAAGATCGCTTGACACAGACAGGTGAAGAGATAGTGCAGCACAAACATGGGCGGATAGCAGGAACAGGCAGTTCATGGGGGAAGAAATTCAAGGGGCCAAAAAATGTGGGAGAAGTGGCAGATCACATATTGTCTCCACCATCAGACAATGAAGACTCTAAAAAAGATGTAGCTGCAGAGAATAATGTAGAACAGCCAAGAATATTGGTACATGGTAAATTCTGCAAGATGGCAAAGAATAATATTTTCTTTTATTTATTTTATTTTTTAAATACATTTTATTGATTTTTTTACAGCGAGGAAGGGAGAGGCATAGAGAGTTAGAAACATCGATGAGAGAGAAACATAGATCAGCTGCCTTCTGCACACTCCCTACTGGGGATGTGCCTACAACCAAGGTACATGCCCTTGACTGGAATGGAACCTGGGACCCTTGAGTCTGTAGGCTGATGCTCTATCCACTGAGCCAAACTAGTTAGGGCTAATATCTTCTTTTAAAACATTTATAAAAGTTGTGTGCAAAACTATGGACTTAAATATACAGAAAAAGGACTCCAAGGATACTTACCAGACTTACTTGCCGTTAGTTCTGGGGAGAAGCTAGGGCGTTCTTACTCATTATACTGTACTAATGCCACCATCCCTTGCAGGTGAGTGGTCCCTGGTTTGTAAGCACCAGGTAACAGGAGGCATGTTCGTGAACTGAATGGCTGAGCTCCTGACTCCACCTTCACTTCCAATTCCAGGCTGGGCTCCAGCTCATGACGCCCCAGGGCCTTGAACTCCTTCCCCTTCCTTCTGCTTCCTCTAAAGACCTACTCTCTGTCCTTCAGGGCACTCATGATTCCAGCGTCACCTCCTCTGGGAACCTGTGGCTCCCCCAGATGAGGCCAGGCCGCCTTGTACCCACGATACCCTGTTTCTTCATAGCTTCGCCTCTGTAAGTGTTGGGGTAGTTGTTTGCCCAGGTTTGTCAGCCACCAGTGGTGGCGGGTTTGGGCCTTTTTGATTGACCCTGAGCTCCCAGCACAGGGCCAGGCACAGGTGAGGCCTCCATAAATACCTGTGGAATGAATGGTGCAAAAGAGACAGGTCAGGGCAGAGACAGGGAGTCTCAGGGTGGAGGGCCGCTGTGGACCCGGGGGACTGGGAAGGCCAGTTTGAGAAGGTGACCTGTGTGACCAACAGGCCGTCCAGGAGGGGACCAGTTAGTCAGGCCTTCCCAGGTGCCCAGAGAAACATGTGGACACTGAACATACCACAAAGCGGCCTTTAAGGTCAGGCTCCCAGGAAGGGCTCTGCAGACTGTTCCTCACTTCCCTTCCCCCAGCACAAGAGGGTGAGAATGTCATGTGTTTGAGATGAGTAGAAACTGAGGCATGGAGAGGTCATGTAACTTGCTAGTGACAGATGAAGATGGGATTTGAACCCAGAGCCGTGGGACCACATGCCCCACACACTTGAACAGCTCTGTTCATCATGTGGGTCAACTACCTTAGTCCAGGTGGCACTCAGCGTTTGCAAGCTCTGACATTGACGGAGCCCCGACCTCCCTCCTTACTACCCTGAGCCCTTTTCCTCATGTGTAAGTGGGGGTATTAACAGGACCCATCTCACAGGGCCACTGTGAGGCTCCGTGAGGCCATACACAGGCAGTGCCCGGGACAGACATGGTCAGTGCCACGCAAGGTTGGCCATCAGCACTCTGTCCTCTCTGCAGAGCCCGTACCAAGCCACACGGGCACCAAGGCAGTGGGTCTTTCATTGATGCTTATTATTGGTTAGGATGAACATCCAGGAGACCTTTCCCTTCCCCAGGAGGCAGGGGAGTGTAGTGGTTAGTACCAAACCCTGGATACAAGATGCCATGTTCTGCTTCCACCCAGTGTCCTGGACCTGGGGCCTGGGGCAGCCCGCTCTGAACACTGAAGTCCTTATTGGTGACATAGGCCTGGTCAGCGTTCCTGTCTCATGAAACAGGAAGGTGAAATTACATCAGTGCTCAGAAATCACCAAGTGAGCCCTAGCCAGTTTGGCTCAGTGGATAGAGCGTCGGTTTTCGGACCAACGGGTCCCGGGTTCAATTCTGATCAAGGGCACGTACCTCGGTTGCAAGCTCCTCCCTGGCGTGGGTCCAGGTCAGGGTTAGTGCAGGAGGCAACCGATCAATGTGTTTCTCTCACATTGATGTTTCTTTCTGTCTCTCCCTCTCTCTTCCACTCTCTCTAAAAATCAATGGGAAAAAATATCCTCGGGTGAGGATTAAAAAAAATTTTTTTTTAAATAATAAAATAAAAAGAATGTCTTAAAAAAAAGAAATCATCAAGTGACCATGGCCTGGGACACAGCACCCAATGAAGGTTTCAGCTCTTGTCCCCGCCACAGCCCCTCCCTCGCTCCTCTGTTATCTGGTTGAAGACCTTCCTGGTGGAATTTGGCACCAAATCTCCTTGGTTTCACCTGCTCCATCAACTCCCAGTACCTAGAAATGTGGAAAGTATCCTCCCTCCTCCCCCAACTCCCATCAACAGGGAAAACTTTTCGGGGAGGTGGGGGTGTAGAGATTGTAAAAGTTCCTGAAGGATCAGGACATGCCTTGGGGCCTGGAAGTCTGGTCAGTGCTCAGTCTGTAGGGTGTTAACACTGGGACGCTGGCCACCATCAGCCGAGCACTGGGAGCCAGACCCCACTTCTCCCTGCCCCTCCTCCCTCCCACCATGACCAGAGGTGCAGAGGCAGACCCCTGTCCTCCAGAACTTGCTGGGTTTCCTTTTCACGACACCTTCCATTTCCCTGCAGACAAATAGGAGACACTCACGTCTGAAGGTGGGGTGTGAGTGGGGATGCGGGTGGGGGTGCGGCTGGGAGGGGATGAGAGAACCCCTGGAGGCCTACCCCAGTTGACACAAAATAACAAACCATCCAGGATTCTATTGTATTTGTAAACCGGGCTTCCTTCCCCACTCCCAGGCATCTGCTCACTGCTGTCCTAATGGAACATTCTTATGGAGATCTGCTATTGTCCCATTCACAAAGGAGGAAACTGCCTACCTGGAGGGGGAATGCCCTCCACAACCCCCTTTCTGTGGATGTTTACAACAATCCATCTTAGATCCTCAAATATATCAAAAACCATTATTATTCATTTATTTATTTAAAATGTTCAATCCCAATGGACATTCAATATTATTTTATATAGCCACATCTTTTTCAATAATATATATATTTTTTATTGATTCCAGAGAGGAAGGGAGAGGAGCGATAGATAGAAGCATCAATAATGAGAGAGAATTGTCCATTGGCCTGTATCCCCCCCCCCCCACCCCCCAGGATCAAGCCTGCAACCTGGCACGTGCCCTGACAGGGAATCTAACCATGACCACTGAGCCACACTAGCCGGGCTGTATAAGCACATCTTAAGTGTACAGCTCAATCAACATTCACAGAGTGAATTCGCCCTTGTAACCAGCACCCAGATGAAGATCTGGAACATTCCATTACCGCTGCAGGTCCCCTGCCCTTTCCAGTTCATTCAGCCCACCCAAATAAGTACACCACTATTCAGACTTCTACCACCATTGATTCATTTCACCTGTTCTTGAACTTTAACTCCTCGGTATATACTTCTGGCTTCCTTAGCTGTGACATCGCGTCTGTGAGATCCACACATGCTCTGGTACCCAGTGGTAGCTTACCCTTCTTGATGGTCGTGCAGAATTCCGTTGCATACGTGTCCACAATTCATATATTCACCTCCTGTTAATGGGCATTTGGGTTGTTTTCAGCTTGGGGTGATTATGAGCAAAGCCGCGAGAGCATTATTGGGCATGTCTTCATTTTTCGTCTGGGTCCTGGGTAGGCCGAATGGCTTTGAGATGCTAATGGGTTTGGAGACATGCAGATAAATGCCTAGAAAGGGCCCTGATCCAGTGATGATCAAGCTGACATTGTTAGTTACTTCTCGAAAGGTAGCGGGGGAAGCAGTCATAGAGCTAGAATGGGGAATGGTTATCGGATTGGACCATAGCATTAGCTGTAATATTTTGAATTTTTTAGAAGACAAACACACTCTTGTGTTACTGTGAAATATAATTTTAAAAATAACTAAATCGCCTAATGTGGTATCTGGCACAGGTATATGAAATATACATACAAGAATACACAAAAGGTAACTGTACTTCTAGCCACAGTGAAGCAGCTCATACTGGCCTGGCCTTTCTGCTGTAAACAACTAGGAAACTGAATAAACTAAGAAACAACTATTTTCAGACACTGCACAACCAGCATCCTGACTTCTGTGGTTTCTGAGAGCAAGGCAGCGACCTGTGCTCTGTGCTCACCCAGCCTGCTGCCTGTGGTGTGTGCCCTGCGCTGCTGCAGAGGGTCTTGAGCTTAGAAGGGCCTTGAGCTTTGGGTTAATGCTCTGCTGTTACCATCCTGAGATTCTTAATTTCCAAAAAGGGCATGGGTTTTCTCTTTGCACTGGACCTGTAAATTCTGCAGGCAGTCCTGGAGGCAGAGACTGGAGTTCAGGGAGACTGAGTTGATTAGACCTGAGGACCTGCAGAGGAAGGAGCAACTGAAGTAAAGAGTTCCCCAAATCTCAAGGAGCTCCCGGAATCTTTGCTTGGATGTTATGATGAGTAATTTTATGTAAATTTTTCAACATTTTTATTTATTGATTGATTGATTTTAGGGAGATAGGAAGGGAGAGAGAAAGAGAGAAACATGGATTTGCTGTTCCGCTTATTGATGCATTTAATGATTGATTCTTGTATGTGCCCTGACTGGGGATTGAACCCGTGACCTTGGCATACTGAGACGGTGCTCTAACAACTGAGCCACCCAGCCAGGGCCTTAGGTGTCAACTTGACAAGCCACCTGATGCCTAGACATTTGGTCAAACCTTACCTTGGGTGTGTCTGTGAGGGTTTTTCTGGATGAGATTAGCATTTGAATCTGGACTGAGTGAAGCAGGTGGCCCTCCCTAATGGGGTGGCTTGTCTGCAATCAGTGGGAGACCTGATCAGAGCGGAAAGGCAGAGTAAGAGGGAGCTCCTGGCTGCCTGCTGGCGGCACCCTGGGCTTGTCCAGCCTCCAGACTTAGACTTGAAACATCAGCTCTCCTTGGGTCTGGAGCTGCTGGCCTTTGGGCTGGAATGTACACCACTGACTGCCCTGAGTCTCCAGCTTGCTATTCACCAATCTTGGGACTTGCCTGCCTCCATAATTATGTGAGCCAATTCATATCTGTATCTACATCTCAAGGCAGGCAGACAACCACCACCAGGAGAGCTGTGACTGAAAGTTCCCAGAAATCACACACAAGGCTGGGTCTGAGGCAGGAAAAGAGGCATTACCGATGGGAAAGGAAGACGTGAAGCTGTTTAGGTAGAAAATCCTAAGAGATGCCCTGGCTGGTTTGGCTCAGTTGGTTGGGCATCATCCTGTGCACCGATTTCCGGTTGGGGCACATGCCAGGGTTGTGGGCTGGATCCCTGGTGGGGGTGTCCAGGAGGCGGCCAATCGATGTTTCCCTCTCACATCAGTGTTTCTCTCTCTCCCTCTCCCTTCCTCTCTCTAAAAGTCAAC
>NW_005370500.1:833314-835867 GCF_000412655.1 Myotis brandtii | reverse complement strand
GAAAATCCTAAGGGATTGACTAAAATGCAAATAGAACTAATAAGTGAGTTCAGCAAGGCCTCAGGATATGAGGACAATACAAAACTTTTTTTAAAAAAAGTAACTATCTATATATATAAAAGGCCAATATGCTAAGTGTTCTTCCGGGTAATGACGTCACATTGCAACACCTGGCTTCCTCTCCCTAGCGACTAGCCTCCTTGGAGTTTGTTCAGCCCAGAAACATGACTTGCTTTATAGCCAGGTGGAAACACTTTACACTTTAACCAAATGTCTGTGAAGTGTTTTCTGTGCCTCATCTCATTTGATCCTCACAGAAATCCTGGAGTAGGTAGATAGGAGACTCAGTGGAATCCTATTTTCTTTTCTTTAGCCAGAAAATGGAGATTTAGAAAGCTTAGAAACTTGACCTGACTAAAAAGAAGTAAGAGATGGTGGACCTTGAACATGACTTCAGGTTTTCTCACTGTGCAGAATATAGTCAAACACTGCTACAGTTCAATATTTTACCCTTTGTTCTCCCTGAGTGATCTATAATAATAATCTGCTTCATGTTGATATTTACTGCTGTGTTGCTGACAATTACCTGAAAGAGAAGTTGGGGTGCTTCACTGGGCTGGAAAAAGTTTAGCTAAATCAGAAAACAGGTCTAATTAAGCAAGTTTATTCTATATATATAAAAGGCTAAGTTGACTCATGCATGCATGATACATATAAAGCTCTTGCTGGCGCCAATCACAGATGTGTGTTTCAATTTGTCATTGTCGATTGTGAATTTGGTTGACACTTCTATTATAGAGAAAGGGCAAATAAAGATATTAAAATATTTCCTCTAATTAATTTCATTTAAATGTGTGTGAATTCATGCACCAGGCCACTAGTCTTTATATAATAGCAACAAGCAAAAAAAAAAAAAAATTGACATAAAATGACAACAATAACAACATTTCCAATAGCCATAACCATTTTCCCTAGCATCCAACAATTTGAAAAGCTTAGAAACAGATTTAACAAAACATGTGAATGACCTGTATAGAGAAAACTGCCCAACAGCACTGAGAAGTAAAGGAAGACACAGGTGAATGGAAAGACAGGTCATGCTGTGAAGTGGGAGACTCGGATCTATTAGGCTAACAATTGTCCACAAGTTGAACAATTTATAAATATAAAAGCCTAAGCGACCAAACAACCGAACGACCAGTCGACCAGTCACTATGATGCACACTGACCACCAGGGGGAATACGCTCAATGCAGGAGCCCCCTGGTGGTCAGTTCACTCCCATAGCCAACCTCCCATGGCTGGCCAACCTCCTGTGGCCTGATCGCTGGTCAGGCTGAGGGACCCCACCCATGCACAAATTCGTGCACCAGGCTCCTAGTAGGTGCAATATAATCCTACCAACACCCATTGGGATTTTTTTAGAAAGTAGTAATTGATAACATGATTCTAAAATTTCTATGAAGACACAAAGGACCTAGATTAGCTAAAATAATTTTAAAGAACAATCACATTTAAAGAGAACACCAGCCCTAACTGGTTTGGCTCAGTGGATAAAGTGTCGACCTGCGGACTGAAGGGTCCCAGGTTCGATTCTGGTCAAGGGCATGTACCTTGGTTGCGGGCACATCCCCAGTAGGAGTGTGCAGGAGGCGGCTCATCGATGTTTCTCTCTCATCCATGTTTCTAACTCTCTATGCCTCTCCCTTCCTCTCTGTGAAAAATCAATAAAATATATTTAAAAAAAATAAATAAAGAGAACACCATGTGATTTCAAGACATGACAATGTGTTATTGGCATAAGGATGGCATATACATTAATGGAACAAAATGAAGAATTCAGGAAGAGATCTACAAATATGTGGTCAATTGATTTTCCACAAAGGTGTCAAGGTCATTCAATGAGGGAAAGATGGTCTTTTCAACAAATTGTGCTATAACTAGATATCCATATACACAAACCTAAGCCTCATTCAAGAATGAATGCAAAATGACCACAGAAGTAAAAATAAGAGCTAAAACTATAAAATTTCTAGAGGAAGACATAGAAGATTCTTCATGATCTAGGGTTAGGCAAAGATTTCTTAAGTAGCACACAAAAAGCACAAACTTATAAAAAAATAAGTTGCAATTTCATAAAAATTTAAAACTTTTGCCTTTTCAAAGGTGCTACAAAGAAAATCAAAGGGTGGCTTTTGTCCAGAATAAAATTCTACAACTCAACAATAAGACAAAAACCCAGTTACAAAATAGGCAAAGATTTGAACAGACATATCACAAAAGAAGATATAAAATTCTCAATATCATTAGGGAAATGCAAATTAAAACCACAAGGAGATGTCACAGTGCACCCACTAGAATGACTAAGATGAGCAGATTGGCAATATCACATGTTGGCGAGGGTGAAGAGCAAAGGGGCTCTCAGTTGTTGTTAGCAAAATGGTATTGCCACCTTGGAAAACTGGCAGTTTGTTTGTTGGTTGGTTTATAAAGGTTAACATGCTCTTACCTTATAACCCATCAATACCAGTTCCAGGTATTTAAGCAAGAGAAA
>NW_005370500.1:822020-833174 GCF_000412655.1 Myotis brandtii | reverse complement strand
GAGAGAGAAAGAGAAAGAGAGAGAGAGAGAGAGAGAGAGAGAGAGAGAGAGAGAGAGAAAGACTTGTACATGAATGTATGAAGCATTTTTATTTGTAACTGGAGGCCTGGTGCACGAATTCATGCACCAGTGGGTCCCTTGGCCTGGCCTGTGGGATCGGGCCAAAACTGGTTCTCCGACATCCCCCAAGGGGTCTCGGTATGCAAGAAGGCACAGGCCAGGCAGAGGGACCCTGATCAGGGCCAGGGAAGGATGCAGAAGGCTGGCCAGCCTGGGAGGGACTGTGGGAGGGCTCCAGGCCATGTCTGGCCCATCTCGCTCAGTCCTGATCGGCCAGACCCCAGCAGCAAGCTAACCTACTGGTCGGAGCATCTGCCCCCTGGTGGTCAGAGCATCTCATAATGAGCAGTTGAGCAGCCTTAGCATATCATTAGCATATTACACTTTGATTGGTTGAACTGATGACCAGAAGACCGGACACTTGGCATATTAGGCTTTTATTATATAGGATAGTTCTGCAATGGACTAAATGTTTATATCCCCCCAAATTTTTATATTGAAACATAATTCCCAGTATGATAGTGTTTGAAGATAGGCCCCTTTGGGAGGAGATTAGATCTAAGGGGGGGTGCACTTATAAAAGAGACCCCAGAGAGCCTCCTCACCCCTCTGTCATGTCTGTGAACCATGAAGCAGGCCCTAAATAGACAATGAAACTGCTGGCACCATGATCTTGGACTTCCCAGCCTCCAGAACTGAGAGATAAATGTTGGTTGTTTATAAGCCTCGCAGTCTATGATAGCAGCCAAGGCAGACTAAGACAGCCCCAAACTAGAAATAACCCAACAGGTGAATGAATAGACAAGTGGTGGGATAGCCACACAATGGAATATTACGCAGCAATACCAAGGAAGGAAACACGGCCCATCGACAACACAGATCACCTCAAAAATGTCGTGCTGAGCAAAAGAAGCCACATGTGAAAGCGTACATACCTACATACGTTTTATTTCTGTGACACTTGAGGACAATTTAAAATAATCTAGAGTGATGGAAGGAGATTGATGGCTGCCTGGGACTGGAGGTGGGGTGGCATTGACTACAAAGGGGAGGAGGGGGTGACCTGGGGGGTGGGAATATCCTATATCTGGATTCTGATGGTTGTTACATGGTTGTGTACATTTGTCAAAACTCATCAAACTGTACTCTTCCCCGTACATTTTATGGTATGAAAATTAGACCTCAATAAAGTTGATGTAAAATGTTAAAGAAAAAAAATGTACATGGTAAGAGCTAATTTTATGGAAGGACCGTGATTCACACCCTAATGAAGGGTACCTAAGAGGAAAGGGTCGGGTCCAGACGCCTTGCACCTGAACTGACTGCTGCCTCAGCCTCATTTGGGGATGGGAGCCTCTGGGGATGCCCCGCCCTGCCCTGAGCTGCCTCCTGCAGAAGCCGAAGAAGCCCTGGGCCCGGCTGCAGGCCACCCTTCCAGACTCTGATTAGCTGTTGACATTTTGGACTAGATAACTCTCTGTCCTGGGGGGCTGTCTGTTCACGGTCCATGTTCAGCAGCATCCCTGGTCTCTACCCATGAGATGCCAGGATCATGCTCCCTCAGCTGCCACCATCAGAAATACCAGATATTGCCACACGTCCCCTAGGGGACAAAATCACGCTGCCGAGAGCTCTGCCTCAGGCCCTTATTTTTCCGGTCTCTTAGGTCTATAAGAGACCTAATCTCAGCCTTATTAGTATAAAGACAGCAGATCTTTATATCTATACAACCTGAATAATTCCACTCAAAATCGAGGCAAGATTCGTGTGTGTGTGTGTGTGTGTGTGTGTGTGTGTGTGTGTGTGTGTGTTGGGGTGGGGAAGAACATGATGTGTGGATTCTAAAAGGTTTCTGGAAGACTTGAGTCAGGGAGATGAGGCAGGTATGGAAACAAGGTAAAGCTGTGATCATCAGAGCGCAGGCACAGGGATCACTGTGAGAGGAAGCAGGTAAGAGGGCAGAAAGACACATGTGAATGGAGGTCAACCTACAAGATTAAAAGTGGCCTTTCAGTTGGCCCATCTGCACTGTGAAGTTTCCATTTGGGAAAAATAAGAATTAGGTCTGGCCCTGACCGGTTTGGCTCAGTGGATAGAGCGTTGGCCTGCGGACTCAAGGGTCCTGGGTTTGATTCCAGTCAAGGACATGTGCCTTGGATGCGGTTGCATCCCCAGTGGGGGGTGTGCGGGAGGCGGCTGATCGATGTTTCTCTCTCATCGATGTTTCTGACTTTCTATCCCTCTCCCTTCCTCTCTGTAAAAAATCAATAAAATATTTTAAAAATTATTTTAAAAAAAAGAATTAGGTCTGTCTACCTTAGACCATGTACTGGTATACTTCCCCCTTCCTAATCCCCCAATGCCAGCTGCATTAAAGGGCTAAATAGTAACATAAATATATGAAAGTAGTTGAGAAAATACGGAAGAAAAGAACTCATAGAAAAATGGACAAGTAGCACAAATGGTTTGCAAAAGTCACAAAAATGACCAATAAGTATTAAATCAAATGAGCCTTTTTTTTTTTTTTTTTTTTTTTTTAGCCACCTGTTTGGCAAAAATGAAGAAGTGGTGAAACACCCTCTCCCACGATGTGAGGAAATGGGCACTTTTTCTCCCCTGCTGCTGGGTGTGGACCTGAGACTGCAGATACTGCCGCCGCCCTTCGCTCGGATGCCCACATTCCACTTCCAGGCATCACACCTGGAAAAGGTGAATCTGCTTTCTTTACCCGAAAGTCTCCCATGGCCTCACCCTGGCAGCCCCCAGGCCCTAAGCAGCCGGTGGCGTTTTTGTTTGTGCCACAGGCTCTTTTTAAGACCAATGTGTTAGGTGGGTATTCAGTCTCCAAGGGGCAGGTTAGCCACTGTCCTCATTGACCCATTTCTGGCATCTGCCTTGCAGGGCAAGTTACTAAACTGCTGTGTTCCTGGGTTCCCACAAATGCCAGATGGAAAAAGTGATAATTCCCACCTTGTGGGGTTCCTATGAGGATTAAATGAGATAATACATGCAAAGGGCTTAGAAACCTTCCTTCCTCCCTCCCTCCCTCCCTCCCTTCCTTCCCTCCTTCCTTCCTTCCTTCCTTCCTTCCTTCCTCCCTCCCTCCCTCCCTCCCTCCCATTGCAACTGTTTATTTAATGCTATGTCCCCAAGCCAATATAAATGTCATGAGTCTGAAGATTTTGTCAGCTTTGTCAACATTCTGTGTCCCCAGGACAGAGTCTGGCACCCAGTAGGCCCTCAAAACCATGATGGAATGGAGGAATGTGTGCCTCCCTTGCTAGGCTAGAAGTCGCAGGAGAGCACATTGCCTAAGCCCAGCAAAGATGCTGGTAACTAGCTGAGGAAGGAATGCCTGAGTTCCTCTCACTTGCTGATTACCAACCAACCAGTCCCTGGGGGTGTGTGGGGGTGTGGGGAGGCCGGCCAGCCTGAGTAGCAGGTTTCAGCCACAGGCATAGTGAGCAGACTATGCTCTGAGGGTAAAGTCAGCACTCAGTGACAGTAATAGTAACTGATCCTATGTAACTTTTTCATTATCAGGCATTATTCCAAACACTCTACATAGATTATCTATTTAATCTTCAACCCCGTGAGGTAGGCTCAGTTATCTCCATTTTGCAGATGCAAACACTGAGGCTCTTGAGAGGTGAAATACTTGGCTTAAGGTATGCAGTCAGGATTTGGAAATCACCTGCTCCCAAGCCTGTGGTCTTCAGGGAGTAAGAGATGAGGGTGCGGCAAATTCCAGGAGATGCAGACACCACCAGCCTGCCGGCGACACAGGCACGGGAATATCCCAAGTACAGTAGGATATTCCAACCATTTGGGCCTCCTGTTTCCTTTTGCTCAGTACCAGGACCGTGAGGCATTGGGCTCCCCCTTCCAGACCAGGCCAGGCAGTGCTGGAGCACAAGGCAAGGGGAAGCATATATACACTTAGATACACTTAGATACACTTATAACATAGTCTCCCAAGCAGAAAAAATGAATCAAATCTCTACAATATAAAAACAAAAAACAAAAACACACAACATGCCTCTTGCCCTGGCAAATGGCTCAGTTGGTAGCAGTGTTGTCCTGATGCACTGGGGTTGTGGGTTCAGTCCCCAGTCAGGGCACATGCAGGAATAAACCCATGAATGCATGGATAGGTGGAGCAGCAATGTTTCTCTCTCTCTCTCTCTCTCTCTCTCTCTCTCTCTCTCTTTCTCTCTCTCTCCCTTCCTCTCTCTCCAGAATTAATGAATAAAAAATAAAGAATAAAAACCACAAAAAACACGGCTCACACCCTAGCTGGGTAGCTCAGTTGGTCAGAGCATTGTCCTGCTATACCACGGTTGTGGGTTAAATCCCCAGTCAGGACACATACAAGAAACAACCAATTAATGCATAAGTGGAACAACAAAATTGATGTTTCTCTCTCTCCATCTCTCCCTTCCTCTGTCTCTCTCAAATCAATAAATAAAAATTACACACACACACACACACACACACACACACACACACACACAGGGGCTGATTAGAAATAACTGCTTCCATTGCATAATAACACAGGGACATATATGCTATTCATCAAGGATGTTTTTGTGTTCACTTTAATTTTTTAAAAATAGTGCATTAAAATGATTGTCTTGATTACTGAGTGTTTTGGTGTCTTCTTAAATTTTGCTCCCTCACCCTACTTCCAGCTCTGGTCATTATCCGCTTGTCACTGCCCTTGCAAGTAACTGATTTGCCCTTCTTTTGGGGGTTCATCAAGAGTGATATGTGTGTGCCCTGGCTGGGTAGCTCAGCTGGTTAGAGTGTCATTCCACCAAGGTTGCGGTTCCATCCCCAATCAGTGCACATACATGAATCAACCAATGAATGCATGGATGGGTAGAACAACAAGTTGATGTTTCTATGTTTCTTTCTCTCTCTCCCCGCTTCTCCCTCTCTCTAAAATCATGCACCAGAATCACCTGCAGAGTTTGGGCAAGGCACAGGCCCTGGCTCCAGCCACAGAGCTCCAGATCCAGTGCATCTGCGGTGGGGCTTGTGAATTGGGAGTTCACATGCTATGTCTGAGATTCTAACAAATAACAACTTTTCAACTGACGAATGAATGAAATTGGACCTGGTTGTAACAGGTCTGCCTTGCAGTAGAACATGAAAACTCATTATTGACTAATAGGATAAATGAGGAAGGGCAGGGTAGTGTCCTGAATCTTCTCCGAGCATGTCTAAGCTTCTCAGCAAAAGGAAGTGTTGCTACAAAACATTCCCAATTCTTAGTTTTTGAGGCTAAAGATTTAATTCAGGTGAGAAAAAAAAATATATGTGTATATACATAGGTATTAGTCTTTCAAATTTTTTGGTTGGTGTGCCTGGTTTGGGGAATGGAGAACTTTTTTTCTTCTTTTTTTTTCTGGTATAGAGTGATCTAGAGAATAACATCTTTTCTTGCTTTTGGGTTCTGGCTTTGACGTGGTGTTGATTTTTGCTGGCTAGGGTTTCCCTCTGGATCCTGGGTTGCCATGGTGCCATTTGGCTTTTTTAATGTTGTTGTTGTTTTTGGGCTGATGGCCCCACTGAAATGAGTTCTTACACGCAGAGCTCAGGAGCTTGGCACCAGGTCCAGGGGAGCCAACGTTTGTGTGCCACGTGAGGAAGGCGCGGGGTTGACTGAAGACAAGGAAGCCTGGCCCGTAGCACTTCACAGGGCGGGCAAAGGAGAAGCGAGAGCTGCTCAAAGGAGTCCCCAGCTCCCCGCAGACCCCACGAGTGGAAACTATCTCGAGTAAAGGGACCCTGGGGAGGTCGAAACCTTGCCCAAGTGCCAGTTTCTTCAGAGTCATGTTTTGTGACCATCAAAGGTGCTTGTTTCTGAAGTCAAAAAATACACTTGCGCATTTAACAGTGGTTGCTGTGTTATTTTAAATTATAAAAGTACGATACAGGTGCCTCTGCAACATCGAAGACTAGAAACATAACAACAAAATTCCTTTCTGGATGAAATTTTGAAATAAAATCAGGATGTTAACAGTGATGAGGGTACTCATTTAAAAAATAATTAAAACAAGACAATTACAACAACCCCAACTACAAGGAAGTAAAAAGTCACCTCTCCATACCCCTCCCCCACAGCCCCATCCTATTCCCTGGGACTAGCTATCTCCAGAAATGTTAACAGTGATTAGTGTAGTCACTAATGTGTTCTATTTTAGCTGTTCCCATAGCTAGACCAAAAAGCAGAGTGTGTTAATCTCAGAAGAGAAGAATATTCATGATCAAAATCCTAGTTACACCTTCAAAGAAGCTAATGTTTCCTATACGTTTGTTTTCTGTCTATTTCTGCCCAAAGTGGGCTTCAGAGTGAATGCTTATGGCCCTTTACACTGACTGTGCTTACAGCACTTTCTGTTTGGAGGAATGTAAAAATGTCCGTTTCTGTCCACAGACAGCTCTATCATAAAACTCTCTTGGTGTACTCTAGAAACTGTGCCTTGGGAGACTACTGGAGCGAGAGACTCTGGAAGTTTACCAGTAGGTGGAGTTGAAACCAGCCTTTCCTACTACTTTTCTGTAGGCAGACATAGAGGAATCGTGGATACGTTTTCAACTCATCTCCCTGGGAAAATAAAAAACGTTTGTGGTTGCCTGGGCAGGTTTTGTGTGGAAACCATTGGGGACCCAGGTAACCTAATTGCACCCTGGCTGATCACGGGAGTCCCATGATGTTTGAAACGATGGTTTAATCAATAACATCATTTATGTCTGTTTCCAATCTTCTTCGATAAGACTGTATTTTACTGGACTCTCAGCTGTTTCATTTATTTATTTATTTAGCTGTTTTATTTATTTATTTAGCTTATTTATTTATTTATTTATTTATTTATTTATGTAACCAAGGCCCTAAGCCTGTTTTCTTAAGGCAAGTAGCATGGATAATCAAGGTGCAAAAAATCTCTGTCAATTAAGGAAGACCCCATACCCAACCCACTCCCTCTCCCCCAGGGAATTCAGTGCCCCCGGTTCAATTCTACCTGGAAACCTAGGAGGGGCCTGAAGTGAGATCAAAACCAGAGATGACAATGGGCCTGGCTTTAGAGACAAAAACAAATGTCACATGTCCTTTGGCAGCAAGAGGTAGGCTACCTTTCAAGTAATTTCGTGATGAAGGAACCCTAGTAGACGGTCATATGCACACGTAAGTGATGACCCTTCGCCTTTGGTGACTTTATAGTTTCCAGCGGGAGGAGGGCAGGGGAGGAGTAACAGGACCTTTCAGGTGTGTCCTCCAATCGCGATAGCCCGTTCTGCCTGTGAATTGCTCCCCTCCCCCTTCCGTTAATTAAATAAACGCTCAGAGCACTTTACCGCACAGGACTTGGCCCTTGGGAAGCTCTATCTTCGTGGCTTCCATTTTTAAAGTCCTCAACTCGCTGAGGGTTGAAGAGCGGGCGACATGAGTTTCCAGTTTCGAGGGGTGAGAAGACAAGGGGCCCGCAGGGAGGAGAGGCCTGCGCGGGGCCAGGCAGCCCAGAGCGACGCTGGCGGCTGTGTGGGACGGCGCCGGTGGGGCGGGGGTGCAGGGCGGCTGCTGGGCGCTGCACAGTTCTGGCGCGGAAAGCCGAGTCGGCGCCTCCCGGCGTCTGGCCGCAGTGGGCCTCTTCCTCGCCTGGCGGCGACCAGATAAATGCATCCAGGCCGCCGGACTCAGCTGGCCTGGGGGTGTACGGTGTTTGAGCACAGCGAGCCAAGGCCCTGGGGACACTGCGCTCGGAGCGATTAGGTTGCACCAGGATGGGCCCGGGGATGTCAGTGTAGAGGTGACAGGTGCTGCAGCTGAGCCAGGCCTCTGGAGGACGGGGGGTCACTGGGGCAGGGGAGGCAAGAGCCAGCCTTGTCTCTAACAGATCCTTAGCAGGCACGTTTCTGGCTTTGAGGTGGTTGGACAACTGAAAATGCACCTTCGCCTGCTGAGAAATGGGGCGATGGTTGTCAGGTTAGAGACTATACCCACGATCTCTGCGCTCGGCGGGCAAGCACTCTGCCACTTAGTGCTCAGACCTGGGACGGAGATGGATCAGGTTCAGGTTCCTCCTCAGAAGGTTGGATCCCATAGGCCTCTCAGCTCCACCCCAGCTTTTGCCATTTGGGAAAAGCAGATGTTTGTGGAAGAGGTAAAGGCTGCAAGGTCCTTCCCGCACACAGTTTGGCAAGCTGCGCTTAGAAGTGAGCAGTGAATGGAATAAGGTTGGACTTGGACAAAGACGAGAAGCATCTACAGGTGTGCAGTTGCGCTTTGCACATTAGAACAGCATACTATTTTTTCTATTGTTGCTGTTATTCTGAAGTGTCTGTGAATTGATGTATTTGGCACTGCAGGGGTGCGTCTTAGTGGCTTTAGACAGTTTGAGGGCCCAGTGGGTGCCCTATAGGGTGAATGGGTGGCCTCTTCCCGGGCTGCTGCGTCCCAGCCCAGGTCACGCTGTTTCGAGGGGCGGGACTGACACTTGCTCGTTCCGAGGCCTCCACCTGCCGCTCAGGCTCCCCCTCCCTGGGAAGGAAAGAGGAGTCGCAGGCCAGCCTCAACCCAGCTCCACCCGCCCCACCGCCTGTCTCGGTTTGCGTTGTGTGTTTGGATAGGATCCGGCCTGGGGTCCTGGGCCCTGTTTCCAGAGGCACCCGCCCGGGCCTCGTAAGAGGGGTGCGCACAGTAGGGGCGTTGCTGTCCTAGCAGACGCCTCCTGTCTTGGGTTTCCTGGGCCATCCGAGTGGCTGGGAGCCTGGGTCCAGGGCTTCTAGCCTGTGAGTGCTGGCTCCCTAGGGGGCGACAGAGGGGAGCCGCCGACAACCCACCACGCCGATACCCCTGATTATGTGAGGCGGCCAGCGAGGCTTGCCCCGGAGATCCCCACGTTCTGTGTACAGTTTGGCGGCTGCGAATCCCCGGAGGAACCCTTCCCCGGGCGGTGGCTACCCAAGGGCGCGGCCACACATTCTCGGATCTTCGAGCGGCGAGGGGCCGGGGCCCTGGAGGGAAGTCTGTTTCGGGTGCGGGAGCCCTCCCCTCCGCCCCCGCTCCTTGCTCGCCACTCAGAGAGTAGTTGAGCTCAAGCAGGGGCTGAGGCTTCCGGCACCCTGATCAGGACTCGCGTGCCTGGGTTCCGGCCCAGACGCCGAGTGTGTGCGTGTTTGGGCAGGGTCTCGCTGGCCGGAAGGTTGAGGGTTCTTTGAGCCGCCTTCCACACCCAAGGCGCGGAAGTCCCGATCTCGCTGGAGTGCCTGCCCCTTGGAGACTCGGCAGCTCCGGGGTCTAGAAAGTTGCCTTGGGAATCAATGGCCTTTGCCAAGCGGTTCTGAAACTCTGGGCCCCTAGGGCTTCCCGAACCGAGGCGCTCAGACTCTCGTGGTCTCCCTTTGCCTCTGCCGTAGACGGCCACGGGCTCGGAGGAATCTCCGTTCCTCCGGGAGGCTTTGGCGAGCGCTTCGGCGCGAAGGAAAGACAGTCCGGGTCTGGGGTGGGGGTGGCATTTGTCTGCCCAGCCCCGGCCCCATCCTGCCCGGATATAAAGTTGCCGGCGCAGACTGACCCCAGCCGGGACTCAGAGTTAAGCCCGGGGCCAGAAGGCCCAGAGTGCAGAGCCTTCGCGCCAATGAGCTGGAAGTCTGAGGGTTCCCTCCCTGTTGGGACTGCCTGGGACCCCAACCTTCCACACCCCGGGGGCCACTGTGCCTGCCGCGCCAGGGTGCGATTCCTGCCCCCACCCCTGAAGACCCACAGCGCTGCTCCTGCGGCTTTTCCTTTTACCCCCTCCCAGGTCCCGCTGTTTTGGAAGCAAGTGCCAGGGGTCGTCTGTGCACTCTCATGTGTACTTAGTGCAAAGCCCCGAAAACATGCCTACTTTTAAGGCGAGGGGGAAGCTTCGCTTGGAGGACGCCTATTTTTATTTTAGTTCTTAATTTCAGGCCCATCTGGGTTTAAATAAATGCTAAAGCTCAAACAAACCGGAGGAGTAGAAAGGCTGCGGATTCAATCCTCTGTGGACAAGGAGTAGCGTCCACTCCAGGCCCGCACGATGGATTGATAGGATTATTGGGAAATCGGATTCGGAATCGAATCCTAATAGTCTTCTCTGATTCCCTCAGAATAGTTAGCTCCCGGACCCAGCGGGGACGTCCTAACAAAGTTCGCCCTTGAGAACTTACCTCACGCAGTGGAAAAGGCCAATTATAATATTTGTGTCAATGGATTTCGTTTCTTTAAAATTTTAAAAACATTGCCGGTTGCTTTCAAGTTTGTGTGGCAAATACATATGGGGGGGAGGGGGAAGCCGCATTGTTGTGGAAGTTTCGTTTTCTGCCCAAATCTGCGGAACTGAGGTGTTCACCTCTCCAGCCCTAGCCTCTCTCCGGCCCCTTCCCGCGCCTCCCCTCCCCCGCCCCGTGGCGCCGGGGTTTGGTTCCGCCCCGCACCTCCGTTCTCCGCTGAGTTGAGGTTTCGGAGTGTCTGGTCCGTGGGAGGCAGCTGCAGAGCCGGTGCAGGGCGGGCAGGGCGAGGCTGGGCGAGGGCGCGCGGTGCCCCCACCCCCCGCACAGCCGGCCGCAGAGATGCAGCTTTGGGCGATGGCGGCGAGACTGTTGTCCGAGACTTGGGGCAGCCTCCCCTGAAGGCCTTCCTCCCCCCTCTCTGGACGGCGCTGTGCTCTCGGAGCCGGGCGGGGGGAAACCTCTCAGAGCGGCTGGGGTTCCACTGTACGACCCCAGCCTAAACTTGAACTCTACGTGGAGCGGGTGGGGTGCAACGTTTTGAGAGATAAGGGGACCCCGGCTGTTGAGACGCCCCGAACGTGGGGTCTTTAACCCAGCGTGACATCTTTTGGACGATGGGGGAAGGTGCTCTAGGGCGAAAGAGGGGGTGTTCGGATTCGGGTCCCCAGCTCCGCCAATCTCAGGCGTGTGCACGGTGGGATGGAAGGCGCGACGGGGGACCCAGGCTCCGCAGGTCAGAGACGTCCCGAGAAGCGCCCGCGCTCCTCTTCCAGTCCCCGCACCTGGGTCTTCTCCTGCTCTGGGCTGGGGTTCGGGGCGGAGCTAGGCTGGGAC
>NW_005370500.1:820256-821883 GCF_000412655.1 Myotis brandtii | reverse complement strand
CCAGTGACCCGTTCTGCGAGGCCCGCGCGCGGCGGGGGCGGCGGCAGACGCTTGGCCACCGTGACCCCAATTTTGGATTTACCGCTGGGGGGGTGGGGGGAACCTGGATTTAATTGGCGACTATTTTGGGGGACGCAAGACGCCATGTTGTGGAAAATAACCGATAATGTCAAGTATGAAGAGGACTGCGAGGTGAGCTGGGCACGGTGCAGCCCGGCCCCGCCCCAGGACAGTCTGGGAGGCGGGGGCCGCTGGACCGAGGTTGGGGGCAAGGGTGCAGAAGCAGCAAGCAGGCACCCGCCGCTGCCCCGCGATGGACGGGGTCCACTTTTTCGGACACCCCCTAGTCGGTTTCTCCGGGGACCCCTTCCTGAATCGGGCCTTTTCCTAAAGATATAGCCTCCGGAGCGGGGCCTGGAGAGAGAATGGCAAATCCCACCCACAAAGCTTACCGGTCGGTTTCACGCGAAGCAAAACAGCCTTCTTCCCGTTTTCTCGGAAGAGGGCTGGTCCGCAGCCCTGCCTCAGACTCGGCTTTTACGCACGAAATCTCCGTCCAAAGGGGTGTCTGACCTGCCCTTTGCGGAGTCTCCTCCAAGGCTGGCTTTCAGCTTCCCCGCTACCTTCCCGGGGAAAGAAGAAAACATAAGTTTGGTGTTCAAGAGAAGTGGGGGCTGGGGAGTGGTGAGGGGGGTGGTGCCGAGGCCAGATGGAGCCGTAAGCGCTCGGAGTGCTCCAGCCTGTCGGACAGGTTGAGCTAGAGTTTCGGAGAGTGGGAGGGAGGGAGGTGGCGAGCGGGAAGAGGAAGACGACGCAGGTGGCGGGAGGCCTGAGCCCGGGCTCTGGGAGAGCGGAGCAGCGCTGGGGGCCCGCGGGAGCCCACTGCGGCCTCTGCACCTGGAGGGGCTGCCCCTGTCCAGCACCCCCGGACTCTGCCACTAGGGGGCGACAGTGCCATGTTTCTCCTGGTCCCCCACTACCCCGTGACCCCCGTAGCAGTAGGAGACACATCCTTTAGGAATTAAGTCGGACAGCCGTGGGGCAAGGGGACGTGAGCACGCAAAGTTGCCCAATTTCGGGGTTCTTTATTTTCGCTCTGTGCCTTGGTTTGTGGGGACACGGACCGTGGCCGGGCAGGTTTGGCGCCTCACTTCCTCTCCGCACTTGGTCGGGACACGCTAGCAGGGAGGGCTGCTCCGGCTGCGGCGCTTTCCTCCTCGCGTTCCTCCTGGAGTTATTCCGCGGCGCTGAGTGGCAGCCCTGCTAGGGAGTGTCATTCCCCGGAGGGCTTTGTCCTGAGGGCGTGGAAAAGATTATTCCCTGGGGCGGGGAGATGCGCACTTCCCGCGCTGCGCGCTTTATCCGCGCCCGCCGCCTCCCCGCCTTCTTTTGCTCGGCGACGCGAACATGTGCGGGCTGGTGAGCGAGAGCGCCCTGCACCGAGTGCCTTCCTCCCGGGCCTGGAACTCGGACTTGGCGCTTGAGAGCCTTGTGGGCGGCGGAGCGCCCGGGGGTTCGCCGCCGGGCTTCGAGGGCGCGCCTCCCCAGGTCTTTCAGTCTCCCTTTCCCACGCAGACTCACGGTTCACGACGAAATCCCTGGGGCACATGGCTGCTGGGAGCCCTCT